>NC_057718.1:6878559-6918635 GCF_004010195.1 Chiloscyllium plagiosum | reverse complement strand
TGAGAGAGAAAGCATGTGTATGTGTGTGTGAGAGAGAGAGAAAGGATGTGTGTGTGTGGCTGTGTGTGAGTGTGTGTACGTGTGTGTGTGTGTGTGTGTGTTTGTGGGGGGGTGTATGTGTGTGTCTGTGTGTATGCTCGACCGCATGTGTGTGCGAGAGAGACAGAATGCGCAATGCAGCAGGGCCACCCGCAGTGCAACATAAACCAAAAGCCCCGGCCGAGGCGGGGATGCCCTGAGGCATGGTGCGCTGGCGGGACCGAGCGGAGGCTGTGGTGGCGAATGAAAGGACACCGCATGGGAACCGTTGGCCAGGGGTATTCCCTCCCTGTCAGGGAGCGCTTCAGCGGTCCGGGACGTTCGGCCTCGGGCCTTGGGTGGCCGTCCTCTGAGACAGGGTTCGGGACGAGCATTTGCGTGGTGTGGCCAGGCGGAGGCTGATGGCCAGGTTCGGGGATGGGGATGGCCTCGTGATGACTATAACTTGGTGTTGTGTGATTTTTAACTTTATATCAAAGAAGGCTTTTATCCTTACAACATTGGCCCTTTAATATCCAAGGTGCAAAGTTAAACGTGGCAGGAAATCCCCCGAATGTTGGAACAATGCTGGGCCACTCAATATCTTGGCTAACATTGGGTCTCATCCCCATTTTCCCGCTCGTCAAACAGGTTCAGTTAAACTGCCAGGTCACCAGGGACGATTTTACTGAGCCTCTCAACAGCATGTTTAGTCAGTGAAAGATACACTATTTCTTAGAAATTTGATATGATTTGATTGATTTATTGCCATGTATACCTACCTACAGCAAAAAACTTTGTTTGCAATCAGTACAGGCAGGATATAGTAAGCAAAGACATGCAGATCAGAGGGTGAAAACATACTTAGACAGAGGCATTTAGGTTGCATTGCACAGGGTGTGCGCTAGGTAAGATCAACATCAGCAAGTTAGGTCAACATTAACAGGACGTTCAGGCCGAAAGCCTGGGATGTGGCCAGAAAAATGCGCAGCAACCGCATGCCTACCCAAAAAAGTTCAGAATTAGACTACTGGCCTCAGGGGACTTTCGATTAATACCATAACAACCAGGTTACAAATCCTGCAAGCTGCAAAAAATAAGCAAAAAGTCAAATTTGAAAACAAGTATAACTTTTTTTTAATTTAAGGGAAACTTTGACTCATGCAATCAAATATTATTCCCCATAAAATAGTTGGAAAGGGAGGCAGCACCAAATGGGAAAGTTAACGTCCAGACTTTCTATCGTCAGAAGCACTGAGTTGCCCTGGCTAATACTTTATCTTAATTGGTACTCTAGGTCAAACAAAGGTTTCCATATCCTTCGCAGGGAAGGACTTGCATTCATATAGCACCTCAGGATGTCAGTGCCAATGAAGTACAGTCATTGTTGTAATATAGGAAGCACGGTAACCAGTTTATACACAGCAAGCTCCCACAATCAGCAATGTGATCATAACGAGACTCTCTGCTTTAGTAATGCCAATTATCCAGGAATACTTGTTGCTTGAGTAATGTGAGCTCTCTGTCTCGTCCTCTTTATTCCCCAGAGTTGGTTAACAGGGCCTGGGTTGAACATTCCATTCAAAAGACAGGATCTCCAGTGATGCAGAACTTGTTCAGGTGTCAAGTAAAAACTTGGATTGCTCTCTCTCGAAGGGAATTTGAACTCACAATCTTCTGACAGCGAGCGGGGACTGATACCCACAGAACAATAGCTGACTGAGACTACTCAAGATTTGGAGATGCCGGTGTTGGAGTTTGAATCAGACAAACAGTGAAGCAATATTCTAGGTCTGCCAAATGTACAGTGATTGCTATTGGATAATATAATCAATAAAGCTGAAGAGGGCAACTTACCAAAGCTCGTTCAACATCACCTCCCAAACCCTCAATCTCTACCACCTAGAAGATCAAAAACTTTTGATTCTTACATGGGAATAAAGCTTCCAACTCATTAGCTCTCTTCTGTTTCAAAGTGCAGTTGCAAGTCAATAACCTTTTTGTGCATCAGGAGTTTACATGAAAGCCAGAGCAGGTAAAGATGGCAGATTCCCATCCTCAAAGGGCATTAGTGAACCAGATAGGCTTTTGCTCCTGGCAATCAATAATGGTTCTGTGGTCATCATTAGACTCTCAATTCAAGATTTTTATTCAATTAACAACCACTATGGTTGGATTTGAATCCAGGTCCCCAGAACATTGCCTGGGTCTCTAGTTTAATAGTCTAGCAATAATACGACCTGGCCATTACCTCCCCTTGATGTGATGTAGATGAGTTACCATTTTTAAATTCATATCTTTCTTATACTGAATTCAAATCTCACCAGCTACCATAGTAGGATTTGAAACTTTGACTTTAGAACAGACTTCAATGTGATGTCTAGATTCCTAATCTGGTGATGGCATGTATTTGTGCAAATATAGTGGATTTTCACTTAAAGATTATGTGACATAGTGATAATGTAATTGGCTATCTAACCTTGCTGCCTAGAGTGATAAAGCTCTTGCTGTTCAATACTTTCACCTCCTGGTCCTTCTTTGACCTTTGCAGGTGACATTGTCACTAGCTCCCCACAAGTTCCCATCCCAGCCTTACACATTCTTGACTTGGAAAGGTATGGCTGATTCCTTCAGTGTTGTTGGGCCAAAATCCTGGAGCTCCCTACATAAGGGCATTATGGGTATCATACTAACAAAGATTGCAGAAATCTACTCACTACTAACTCCAACAGGGCTGTTCGGGATATGCAATCAATGATGGTCTCGCCAGGGATGGCCATGTCCCGAGAACAAATTTGTAAAATCTTGATACAAAATCAATTCTTTCTCACCGTTGAAGCCTGATGTGGATGGAAAGACCATACAGCCTGGAGTAACTGTGTTGGTTCTATTCTGGAAGGATCCTTTCACTAGTGCCTTCTTGTTCAAACTAACCATCTGATTCACAATGGTCTATATCTCAATCCCTGTGACAATAGAGAATTCCATGTTTCACAAGCGTCTGTAGGACAAAATGTCTTTGAGACACTCAACTCCTTCTCTTAGTGACTATCCCAAATCAACATCCCTCCTCCCTACTACCCAGGTTGATTGTCCAATCAGAGGAGATCTCCTTTGGAGCAGAGGGTAGAATTCAGAACCTTCCTACATTCGGCAAACGATTATATTCCCCAACTACATGACTTTCATATTTTAGCAGTGTAGGAATCTGGACATTGCGATGAAAACTGGAGAGAGGTGTGGAAAAAGTATTAAACAAAGCCCTGCCAGTCTCTCTTTCCTTTTCTCCATTGCAATCTCATTAAGTGAACTTCACTGGCAAGGCACAGCCGTTAGAAATCTGGCACATCAAAGGAGATGTCATAACTGTCAAAAATATTGTCCGACTCTCTGTTTTCCACTGTGTTCCACAGCTGATTTCATTTTTACTGACCTTTGTTTTGCTGAAGAACTTTCCAGAACAGACAGCTCAATGGGAGCAAAACTTTTATTCTTTTTTGTCCAGTCCTTTCCAATTACCTCACTAGCCAACCATTTCTCTCAATCACATCTTTTCCTGAAGATTCTGACCTCTAGGTTATAATGTGTTCACGCAGCCTGCTCACTCATGTCTGTAACCCTGCTATCATCTTGACAATATGTGTGTAATCCGATGTTATGAATCTCTGTTTCCTGCACTGACCGATATCTGGCTTGTTAACTTGAACATTCTGAATCTGCGCTGAAGTTTTGCAGACTGGACTCGAAAAGTTAACTCTGTTTTTCTGTCTCTGCAGGTGCTGCCAGACTTGCTGAGCTTCTCCAGTGTTACTAAGTCATAGACTTTTACAGCACAGAAATAGACCCTTCAGTCCAACTCGTCTTTGCTGACCAGATATCCTAAATTAATCCAGTCCCATTTGCCAGCATTTGGCCCATATCCCTCTAAACCTTTCCTATTCATCTACCCATCCAGATGCCTTTTAAATGCTGTAATTGTACCAGTCTCCACCACTTCCTCTGGCAGCTCATTCTATGCACACACCACTCTGCATGATAAATTTACCCCATAGGTCCTTATTTAAATCTTTCCCCTCTCACGTTAAACATTTAGTTTCTGGACTCTTTCTGTGTTTGTTTCTGATTTCTAGCATCTACAATATTTGATTTGTATTTCAGGAGATTTTTTTTGCATGACATGTCAACTCATTTCTCAGCACAATCTTGTGATGTCAACACCTTAGGACCTTTAGGCCCTCCACATGTCTAACTGGTCCTGTAACTATCCTAATCTCATTCTGAACCATAAATATCTGGCCACACTTATGATTTTTCAACCAATGTGTACAAGCAGAGTACCTTCTCAAAGCATCATACCAACCAATGACTTCTTACAGCTTAACATTGTATCTGGGACATTTTCTTTCAAAATAACTCTGGGGTATTAGCTCAGGCTGCTGAGCTCTTACAATCACATCTCTACTCTGGATCAGAAAACCCATGTTCAAGTCCCACTTGCTTCAGATAAGTGTCACTATTTTAATTTTTATTTATTTATTTTGTGGGATGTAATCATCACTGGCTGGGCCCAGCATTTATTACCCATCCCTTGTTGCCCTTGAGAAGGTGGGGGTGAGTTGCTTTCTTGAATCACTGCAGTCCACCTGCTGTGGGTTGACCCATGATGTCCTTAGGGAGGGAATTCCTGGATTTTGACCCAATGTGTCTGAGCAGGTTGATTAATGTATTCAAAATTTCTTACACCTTTCCCTCTGTTCTGAATACAGTGGAACCGTAATGATTATATTCAACACAGACAGACAGACACGTTTAGTGGGTTATAATCCCATGCTCGCAGCCTGAGTGCACTATCATGGTCGATGTTTCTAGTCCAGGATTAAGGAAGTGCCGCACTCTCAGTGACACCACCCACAAGCTCATCTGGATTCACACTGAAGATGAATATGGGTGCACTTAATGCACTGGCCAATGTTTTATTGTCCACCAATATCAATAAAATTGTCTCTCTTTTCTGACAAACACCATCAATCTTTTTATCATTTAATCAGTCCTGTCCTCAACACAATCATAGGCTTCTCTCATTGTTAACACACATACACACAAATACATTTACACACTTGCACATGTACACAGTACACACAGACAAACATACACATATACAAACACATTCACACACTTGCACATGTATGCTCATACACACAGGTGCAGACAAGTACACACATACACATTCACACACATGCACATGTACGGGAATGTAATAACACAAACACGCACACTTGCACATGGACACACGTGTACACGCATTCATATATTTGCATTGTATATACAGACATACACACACACATTAATGCACTTGCATATGTACGTACACATATACATATGTACATACACACACATTCATGCGCTTGCACAAGTACGCACATATACACATGCATGAACACACACACATTTGTACATAAACACACATTCACATGTGCAGAAATGCAGCCACACTTACACATGCACAAGCACATGCATATAAATACACGTGTATAAACATACATATGCACACATACACATGCTCATTTGTGCACAGTTACATGTACACACACTCATGTATACCCATATACACAAAAACATGCAGAAGCACATATAGACACATGTACACATGTATTCATAGAAACACCCATGCACTCACACATGCAGAGATACACGTGTAGACGCACACATATGCTAGTACACAGAAACTTTTCGTCTATCAAGGGAGTGCTTGTTAGTCATCATTTTCAACCAAAAATGGCTTGGGTGATATGCCTTGAAGGGCCTCTTGCTGTTGCTGTTGCAATAGCCACAGACTGTTCTCTTTAAAAAATGAATTATTATTAAATATGGAAGTGGAAATAATTGGATAAGTAACCCTTGAGAGAACATTGATTGTTCAAACATCACCGACAGATGCGCTCTGAGATTTTTCTTGTGGTTTCATAAGCTGAAGTACACTTTCGAAAACATGTAATGCAGATATTCCGAAGATCAGCTGGAGAGTGAGACACACGAGTTTAAAAAAACAATTTGAAAAGTGAGAGCTTCCTTTGCATTATCTCAGCTACCTTGAGAGATGGCTCTGACCTTGATGGTAACCATGGTGATGGGCCTATGTTGAGGCTAACAGCTGAGTGAAACCATTTTTTGGGATGATCTGTCTGGTGAATTCTGATTACTTGGCAGATCAGGAAACACACACAAAAAAAGAGCCTCTCAGTCTTTAGAGTATTTAGCAAAAAGACTTGGAACATTGTTGGCATTCTTTTCAAAAGGTTTTTTTTTATCCATTTTTGCTCTCAGTGAAGAAAGGCTTACCATCTGTTTTCTCAGGCACATGGGCTGAGGCCCCTGAACCAAGAAAGGACCCAAGACAGTGCAAGAGTCCAAAGCGAAACCATCTGTCGGCAGGCACTGCAGAAACAAGTCCGAGAACATCAATTCTCCAGCCAGGATCTGGCCTGAGAATCCTGGATGAGACATTACCTTTGTGTTCATTGTCTAAGTTCTAAGGAATGCACTCCACTTTCCAGAACTTGCCATGCCCCTAGCAATGCCGTCCCCAGCACTATTACAATGCCAACATCTACCCAGTGACGTGGAACATTGCCTGAGTATGTCCTGAGCACAAATCGTGCGACAAATCCAGACTGACCACCATCATCAGTCTACTCAGCACAATGATGGGTGTCAAGAGTGCCATTGAATGCTATTACTCAGACGCAACTTGTTCTTGATAATCAGTTTGGGTTCTGTCAGGTCCATATACCTTCTGTTGCTATTACAGCCTTGGTCCAAACATGAACAAAAGAGGTGAGGTGACAGTGATTGCCCTTGACATGAGGTAGTACATGACTTCGCAGGAGGCTCCCAAGCACTGATGATGTCGCCTAGCCAGGGGACGAAACGTTTGCAACAAAAACTTCCAGCTCGGCGAACAGAACCACAACAATGAGGTAGTACATGACTGAAATAAAAGGCTACACAGTCCTACCATACTGTGGTGATTGTTCATTAGAGAGGTTTAACCTGAGGATCACCACATCACAGGTGAGGGGAAAAGCTTAAGGAGGAGACTTCTGTCACAGTAGCCTCAGCCAGTGTGTGGGACAGAACCCTTATTATTGGTTTTAAGCAATACTCCAAACAAGCCAACTGAGCTAACCAGTTCCCAGATAGACCATTCCCGATGAAGGGCTTTTTCCCGAAACAGCGATTTTCCTGCTCCTCGGATGTTGCTTGACCTGCTGTGCTTTTCCGGCACAACTCTAACCTTCCTGATAGAACAGAGGAGCCTTAACAAAACTGCAGTCAATTGGACTCAGAGGGTAATCTCTCTGCTCATTGGAATCATACCAGGCACAAAGGGAGCTGGTTGTGGCTGTTGGAGGTCAGTCATCTCAGCTCCAGGACATCTCTGCAGGAGTTGCTGAGGGTAGTGTCCTCGTTCCCACATCTCCAGCTGCTTCATCAGTGACCTCCCTCCATCATAAGGTCAGAAGTGGAGGTGTTCACCGATGATTGCACAATGTTCAGTAACCTTCACGACTCCTCAAATACTGAGGCAGTCCATGTTCAAATGCAATAAGATCGCGACAATATTCAGGCTTGGGCTGACAAGTGTCAAGCATTGTTCCTTTTCATGTGTTTTCTCCTGCGTGGACCTCCAGCGTCTGTGTGTGGTAGTGAACTCCAGATCCAGAAGTCAACGCCGTGAAAGGTGATTGCATGGAGCAGTTACACAGTTTAGAAGGAAAGCCGGAGCCTGATAATGACCATTTCCAACAAGATGAGAGATGATCATTGACCCTTGGCATGCAATAGTGTGCTATCACTGAATTCCCCACTGTCCACTTCATTGGGAATTGCTATTGTTCTGAAACTCAACTGGACGTGCCAAATAAGCATGAGAACAGGTCAGAGGTTGGGAATTCTGCAGTGGGAGGAACTCTCATCCTGATACCCCAAAGCTTGTCCAAATCTGCAAGTCATAAGTTAGGAGTGTTGATGGAACATTCCCCACTTGCCTGGATGGGTGCAGCTCCAACAACACTCAAGAAGCTCAACAGCACTCAGAACTAGACAGTCTATCAAACTGAGAGAAAGTGAGGACTGCAGATGCTGGAGATCAGAGCTTAAAAATGAAGAAGGGCTTATGCCCGAAACGTCAATTCTCCTGTTCCTTTGATGCTGCCTGACCTGCTGCGCTTTTCCAGCAACACATTTTAAAGTCTATCAAACTGACCCAGCATCCACCAACTTAGGCTTCATTCCAGTGATGCTCAGTAGCTGCAGTGTGTGCTATCTACAAGGTATACTGTAGCAACCCACCAAGGATCTTCAGAGAGCACCTTCTAAACTCATGACCACTTCTATCTCGAAGGGCAAGAGCAGCAGCTACATGGGAATACCACCACCTGCAACTCCCCCTCCAAGTCACTCACTATCCTGATGTAGAGATATGCCTCCTAGTGTCACTGGGTTAAAACTATGGAATTCTTTTCCTAACAACATTGTGGATCAACCCACAGCACATGTACTGCAGTGGCTCCAGAAGACAGCTCCAGGACAATTAAGGATGGATAATAAATGTTGGGTTAGTCAGCATTGTCCTCATCCCCAAATGAATAAAAAAATTAAAGGTCCACAAAATCCTGAGATAGAGTTAGTTCCACCATTCAGTAAGCTCGGGCCTATCAGAACTCCATTCATCCACCTTTGATACTGTAACCTTAGAGCTCTAGCCCAGTGATTAAATTGAATTTTGAATCCATTTTCTCTGGGGGACAGCTTCTTACTTTATCTTAAATCTGCTTTTTATTTTTTAGAAATTTATATTAAATCTCTCAACAGTTGCTCGGTAAGCCTCAGAGGTCTCTGTTGGATTCAAAGAAACAAAAACAGAAATTGCTGGAGAAACTCAGCAGGTCTGGCAGCATCTGCAGAGAGTTAATGTTTCAAATCCAGAAAGCCTTCTTTATCAGAACCGATTCTGTTCTTAGTTTTATTCTGTTGGATTTAAAGTCAGATTGTCGAAGACTTTTCACACCATTCATGCCACATATGGCCCTTCTCAGCAACGTTGTGAGCGTTTGAACATTGCGCAGTGGGTTGGTTGTAAAAACCAGACACACGCTACCCTTGGTCATGTCACAGTAGGTTCACTGCATCCAACCTTGGGGAGGAAGCAGTTTCTAGGAGGAATTAAGGTTTGGGGTGGAACTAAGTTATGTCTTGTTAAACCTACTTTTCTATGACGCCAGTTAGAATTTGATTAAAGGTGAATCGGCGAAATATTTGATTCTGAAAATAAGGTGTTAACCACATCGGGACAATAAAACATCTGACAAATCATGATCATTCTAATGGTATAACATTGTAGTACAGCAGAGGACAAAAACAAAACAAGATCCATCTAGTGCATCTGCCATCATTTAAATTGATACATAATCCAGCGAGCTAAGGAAAACTCCAAAAGCTGGAAATCTTTGGGGATCATGGTGATCAGTGCTGGGAGCCCTGCTGTTTGTAATATATATGCATTAAAATATAGATGGCCTAATCAATAAGCTTGCGGATGACACAAAGATTGGGGGAGCTGCAGTTAGTATGGACAATTGCCAGAGGATACAGCAGGATAGAGATATGCCAGAGATGTGGGCAGATGGAATTTTATCTGGATAAATACGAGGTGATGCATTTTGGAAGGTCTAATACAGGAGGGAGGTACACAGTCAATGACAGAAACATTAGAAGAATCAACATACAAAGGCATCTAGGCTTATCGATCCATAGTTCCCTGAAAGTGGAAACACAAGTGGATAAGTTGGTCAAGAAAGCATACAGCTTGCTTGCCTTCAGTCAGGGCGTACAGTTTAATAATTGGCAAGTCGTGTTGCAGCTGTATAGAACTTTAGCTAGGCCACATTTGGAATATTACGCACAGTTCTGGTTGCCACATGACCAGAAGGACGTGGAGGCTTTGAAGAGGGTACAGAAAGAATTTACCAGGATGTTGCCTGATTTGGAGGGTATTAGCTGTGAAAAGAGACTGGACAAAGTTGGTTTGTTTTCCGTAGAAATACAAAGGTTGAGGGGCAAGCTGACAGACTTTTACAAAGTTACAACAGGCATGAATAGAATGGATAGTCAGAGTCTGTTTTTCCAGCGCAGAAATGTCAATTACTAGGGGACATAGGTTTAAGGTAGCAGGGGCGATGTTAAAGGGATGTGAGAGGCAGATGTTTTACACAGAGTGGTTGGAATGCGCTGCCAGAGGAGGGGGGTAGAAGCAGATACAATAGCAACATTTAAGAGACATCTTGACAGATACTGAACAGACAGGGAACAGAGGCATCAAGACCGCATAGAGGCAAGATGCTATTAAATTCGAAAAGCATGTTGGCACAAGATTGGTGGGCCAAAGGGCCTGCTCCTGTACTGTTCTGTTCTTTGATCGTTTGTCCGTTTGGAACAAAGTGATAACGACAAATTACCTTGAAGTCTGGAAGTCAGAACCAAGCATAGAGAATGCTGGAGAAACTCAGCAGGCCTACCAGCATTTGTGGAGACAGAGTTGATGCAGCAAAGGGAGGTGATAACTTTGTGATATTTTAACTAAACCTATTAATTCAGCGATCCAGGTAATGTTCTGGGGTCTCAGATTTGAATGCTGCTATGATAGATGTGGAATTTGAATTCAATAAAGTCTGGAAATAAGAATCTAATGGTTACCATGAATCCATTGTTGACGGGGGAAAAACACATATCCGGTTCACTAATGTCCTTGAGGGAAAGCACCTGACTCCAGACCCACAGGAATGCAGTTGGCTCTTTAACTATCCCTCTGGGCAATTAGGGATGGGCAATAAATCCTGGCCCAGCCAATGACGTCCATGTCCCATGAAAGAGTTTTTCAAAAATGAGTCTGAATAACTGTTATGTTCTGAAGAAGGGTCACTCGACTCGAAACATTGACTCTGTTTTTCTCTCTCCACAGATGCTGCCAGACCGGCTGAGTTTTCGCAATGTTCTCTATGCTTGTTCTTGAACAAAGACACCTGCTCCTCCCAAACACGATGAACTTTATACACATCTTGTCTTAAAAAACTTCTTGACTTTAATTTATTCATTCACAGGATGAGGGAATCGCTGGCCAGCCCAGCATTCATTGCCCATCCCTAACTGTCGGGGTCAACCACATTGCTGTGGGTCTGGAGTCACATGTAGGCCAGATTGTGGGCGGCACGCTGGCACAGTGGTTAGCACTGCTGCCTCACAGTGCCTGAGACTTGGGTTCAATTCCCGCCTCAGGCGACTGACTGTGTGGAGTTTGCACATTCTCCCCGTGTCTGCGTGGGTTTCCTCCAGGTGCTCTGGTTTCCTCCCACAGTCCAAAGATGTGCAGGTCAGGTGAATTGGCCATACTAAATTGCCCGTAGTGTTAGGTAAGGGGTAAATGTAGGGGTATGGGTGGGTTTCGTTTCGGCGGGTCGGTGTGGACTTGTTGGGCCGAAGGGCCTGTTTCCACACTGTAATATAATCTAATCTAATGTAATCTGGTAAGGATGACAGTTTCCTTCCCTAAAGGACATTAGTGAACCAGGTGGGTTTTTCCTGACAATCGATTCATAGTCATCATGGAATAATAAAGATGTACAGTACAGAAATAGACCTTTGGTCCAACTCAGCCATACTGACCAGATACCCTAAATTAATCTAGGCCCATTCGCTACCACTTGCCCCATCTCCCTCCAAACCCTTCCTATTCATTTTTCCATCCAGATGCCTTTTAAATGTTGTAATTGTCTGTTAACTCCAGGTTTTCACTGAAATCAAATTACACTATCTGCCATGGCAGGAATTGAACCCAGGACTCTAGAACATTATCTGGGTCACTGGATCAACAGTCCAACATTAACACCACAGGCCATCACCTCCCCACTAGGGCCACTTCTTCACATATTGCTTTCTGAATGAAAGCCATCTAGTGAGATCGTGGGGTCAGAGAGAAACTTGGGAACTTTTCACAGTGGCTTTTTCTCTCAGTCTTTACTTCCATGACAGTACGAACATGAGAGCCGAATAAATTTATGGAGACAAATCAGTCAGTCCACACTTAGTGCCTGTCAGTAAAGAGAACAACATTGGAATATATGAGCAACGTACGTAGACTTTGGTGATTCCAGTCTGTGTATACCATGATATTTCATCAAAGTGTCATAGACTTCTCATTGGATTTTTTGCTGTGGTTCTGTTCGCCGAGCTGGAAGTTTTTGTTGCAAACGTTACGTCCCCTGTCTAGGTGACATCCTCAGTGCTTGGGAGCCTCCTGTGAAGCGCTTCTGTGGTGTTTCCTCCGGCATTTATAGTGGCCTGTCCCTGCTGCTTCTGGTTGTCAGTTTCAGCTGTCCGCTGTAGTGGCCGGTATATTGGGTCCAGGTCGATGTGTTTGTTGATGGAGTTTGTGGATGAGTGCCAAGCTCCTAGGAATTCCCTGGCTGTTCTTTGTTTCGCTTGCCCTATAATGGTAGTGTTGTCCCAATCAAATTCATGTTGCTTGTCGTCTGCATGTGTGGCTACTAGGGATAGCTGGTCGTTGGGTTTTTTAATTAGCAAATTCATCAGCTTTTTTCCATGTCTTCTGTTTTGATCAGAACATTCTGGGTGATCCCTATATTATAACTGTGACTATGCGTCAGAAGTACTTTATTCAGAAGTAGTCTGTCGGTTTATTAGCTATATCATACTTTGGAATATTTTTAACTTGATTTATTATTGTCACATGTACCAAAGTACTGTGAAATGTTTTGTTTTGTGTACAGTACAGGCAGATCATAGCATACAAAAGTGCATTAGGGCAATAGAACAGAGTGAGGAATACAATGTTACAGCTGCAGACAAGGGATCAACATTTAATTTAAAATTTGAGAAGTCCCTTCAGAAGTCTAATGACAGTAGGGAAGAACCTGTTCTTGAATCTGGTAGCACGTGTGTTTAAACTTTGCTGTGTTCTGTCTGACGGAAGAGGTCAGAAGAGGTTATAACCAGGTTGGGATAGGATCTTTGATTATATTAACTGCCTTCCTAAGACAGCAAGAAGTGTCGATGGAGTCAGTGGATGGAAGGTTGGTTTGTGTGATGGACTGGGCCATGTTTACAACTCTCTGTATTTTCTTACGGTCCTAGGCAGAGCGGTTGTCGCACCAAGCCGTGATGCATCCAGATAGAATGCTTTCTATGGTGCATCCGTGAAAATTGGAAGGTGCCTTCTTGCTTTTCTTTGGAGGGTTGACGTGTTTCAATGTAGATTATTGTACCAAGATTAACAATTGTTAACATCTTTTGAAACCCTTGATGATGTTGAGTAGAGATTGATGGATTGACTGGGGAAATTTGGAATTTTTGGGAGATGACACAAGAACAGTATATTCACCTCCTGTCTCCAGTTATTTCATCCTGACAGTGGCTTGACTGAAAATGGATACTTATTGGCTCCAATCTGTCAAAGTTCATTATCATTGATCAACAATGAATCTAAATGTAAGCTGGATGTTCACTCCAAATGGTGAACTGAAAGGCAGATGATGGGTGTAACTGGTGAACTTGTGAGATTTGAAATTAGAAACAAAAATGTACACAGGATCATTGAAACAAAGAATTGCTTCCAGCAGGAATAATTAATGTTGTGCTAAGCACTGCTTTAAAACTAGAGCTAAATGAATATCTACAATAGAAGAGGACTAAAGGTTCTAAAGATGTACATGGGACATGCATTGAATCCAATGAGTGCGTCTTCAGCTAGTGGTCTGAATATATAAGTGACTCCACTATCTGTATCCCCAAACCATTAAGCTCAATTACACCAACTCCCTCCTTGCCAACTTCCCAACTTTCGAAAGAAAACCAAGAAAAACAGATGTTGGAAAAGAATACAGAAATTACTGGAGGAAACTCAGCAGATCTGGCATTAGTTCTGATGAGGAAGGGTCACTGGACTCAAAATGTTAACTCTACTTTCTCTCCACAAATGAGATGATTCTCGATTAGAGCGAGAGTAACAGGGTAGTTGTTATGGGGACTTTAACATCCCCAATATTGACTGGGAATACTATTGTTCAAATAGTTTACGTGGGATAGTTTTGTTCAATGTGTGCAGGAGGTTTTTCTGACACAGTATGTAGACAGGGGCCAACAAGGGGCGATACCATATTGGATTTGGTACTGGGGAATGAACATGGCCAGGTGTTAGATTTGGAGGCAGGTGAGCACTTTGGGTGATAGTGACCATAATTCGCTTATGTTTACAATAGCAATGGGCAGGGCTAGGTATATACCGCAGGGAAAGAGGTGTAATTAGGGGAAAAAATCAACTAGGTAAAAACAATGACTGCAGATGCTGGAAACTAGATTCTAGATTAGTGGTGCTGGAAGAGCACAGCAGTTCAGGCAGCATCCAAGGAGTAGTAAAATAAAGGGCTTTTGCCCGAAACGTCGGTTTTATTGCTCCTCGGATGCTGCCTAAACTGCTGTGCTCTTCCAGCACCAGTCCAATAATTGGGGGAAAGGCAATTATGATGCAACTAGGCAAGATTAAGGATGCATAGGATGGGGAAGGAAACTACAGGGGATGGGCACACTTGAAATATGAAGCTTATTCAAGGAACAGCTACTACGGGTCCTTGATATGTATATACCTATCAGGCAGGGAGGTACTTATCGACAGAGGGAGCCACAGTTTACTAGAGAAATTAAAGCTCTTGTCAAGAGGAAAAAGGAGGCTTATGTGAGGATGAGGCAAGAAGGCTCAGTTAAGGGGCTTGAGAGTTATACATCAGCCAGAAAAGATCTAAACAGAAGGCTAAGAAGAACCAGGAGAGGACATGAGAAGTTGTTGGCAGATAGGACTTCAATGAGGCATGTGATAAGGTTCCACACAGTAGTCTGTTGCACAAAATATGGAGTTTCGGGATTGAAGGTGATTTAGTGGTTTGGATTAGAAATTGGCTAGCTGAAAGAAGACAGAGGGGGGTGGTTAATGGGAAATGCTCATTCTGGAGCTCTGTTACAAGTGGTGTACATCAAGGATTTGTTTTGGGGCCACTGCTGTTTGTCATTTTTATAAATGATCTGGATGTGGATGTAGAAGGATTGGTTAGTAAATTTACGGATGACACTAAAGTAGGCAGAGTTGTGGATAGTGCTGAAGGATGTTGTGGGTTACAAAGTAAAGTTGAAACTTTATTGCTGGAACAGCACAGCAGGTCAGGCAGCATCCAGGGAACAGGAGATTCGACGTGCACAGGCTAAATCTCAATCAGGTCCCCCCTCAATCTCTTTTTTTATAATGAACACAATTCTAACCTGCACAACCTCTCTTCATAGCTAGCACCTTCCATACCAAGCAACATCCTCGTATACCTTCTCTGTACCGTCTCCAAAGTGTGCACATCCTTTTGGTAATGTGGAGACCAGAACTGTAACAGTATTCTAAATGTGGCCGAACCATTGTCTTGTACAATTTTCACATGACCTTCCAGCTCTTATACTCAATACCCCGTCCGATGAAGGCAAGCATGCTATATGCCTTCTTGACCACTCTATCCACTTGTCTATGCACTTTCAGGGTACAATGGACCTGCACTCCCAGATCTCTGTGCTCATCAACTTTACCCAAGGCTCTTCCATTTAGAGTATAGTTCCCTCTAGAGTTAGACTTCTAAAATGCATTACCTCACACTTGCCCGGATTGAACTCCATCTGCCACTTCTCCGCCTAATTCTCTAGTCTGTCTATAATCTCCTGTATTATTTGACAGTCCCCTATGCTTTCTGCTACTCCATAATCTTCGTGTCATCTGCAAACTTGCTGATCATACCAATAGGGCCCTCTTCCAGATCATATATGTATATCACAAACAACAGTGTCCCCAACACTGACCCCTGTGGAACATCACTGGTCACCTTTCTCCATTTCGAGAAACTCTCTTCAACTACTACTCTCTGTGTCCTGTTAATCAACCAGTTCTCTATCCACCTAGCTAGAACACCCTGCACACCATGCGATTCACTTTCTCCATTAGTTTACCATTGGGAACCTTATCAAACACCTTACTAAAGTCCATGTATATGACATCTACAGCCCTTCCTTCATCTATCAACTTGGTCACTTCCTCAAAGAAATCTATTAAGTTGGTAAGGCATGATCTCCCCCACACAAAACCATGTTGCCTATCACTGGTAAGCCCATTGTCTTTCAAATATACATAGATCCTATCTCTCAGTACCTTTTCCAGCAACTTTCCTGCCACTGACATCAGGCCCACTGGTCTGTAGTTACCTGGAATATCCCTACTACCCTTCTTGTACAGGGGGACAACATGAGCAACCCTCTAGTCTTCTAGCACTTCACCTGTGTTTAAGGATGCTACAAAGATATCTGTCAGGGCCCCAACTATTTTCTCTCTTGCCTCCCTCAGCAACCTGGGATAGATCCCATCCGGTCCTGGGGTTTTGTCCACCTTAATATCCTTTAGCCTATCCAACACATCTTCCCTCCTTATGGCAACGAGATCCAGAGTAAACAAACTTCTATCTCTAATCTCAACATTCATCATGTCCCTCTCCTCAGTGAACACTGATGCAAAGTAATCATTCAGAATCTCACCCATTTTTTCTGGTTCGACACACAGCCTTCCTTCCTTATCATTTAGTGAACCAACACTTTCTCTAGTTACCCTTTTGCCTCTTATATATCTGAATAAAAGGCTTTGGGATTCCCTTTAATTCTGCTCGCTAAAGTTATTTCATGACCCCTTTTAGCTTGCTTGATTCCTCATTTAAGATTGGTCCAACTCTCTCGATATTCCTCCAAAGCCTGTTCTTAGCTGCCTGGACCTTATGTACACTTCCCTTTTCCTCTTGGCTAGTCACACAATTTCTCCTGTCATCCACAGTTCATGAATCTTGCCTTTCCTAGCCCTTGTTTTCAAAGGGACATGCCTATCCAGCATTATCTTCAACCTATCTTGGAAAGCCTCCCACACATCAAATATGGACTTCCCTTCAAATAGCTGCCCCTAATCCACATTTCCCAGCTCCTGCTGAATTTTCGATATAATTGGCCTTGGCCCAATTTAGTACTCTTCCCTAAGGACCACTTTCATCTTTGTCTATGAGTATTCTAAAACTTACAGAATTGTGGTCACTATTCCCAAAGAAATCCCCCACTGCAACTTCTATCACCTGGCCTGGCTCATTCCTCAACACCAGGTCCAATATGGCCCCTTACCTCGTTGGACTATTGACATACTGCTCTAGAAAACTTTCCTGGACGCTCCTTACAAATTCTGCCACATCTAGACCTCTGACACTAAGTGCATCCCAGTCAATGTTAGGAAAATTAAAATCTCCCATCACCACTACCATGTTGCCTCTACATCTTTCCATAATCTGTTTGCCTATTTGTTCTTCTACCTCACACTCACTGTTGGGAGGCTTGTAGTACAGCCCCAACAATGTAACTGCACCCTTCTTATTTCTCAGCTCTACCCATAATGCCTCACTGCTCAAGCCCTCCATAGTGTCCTCCTTTAGCACAGCCATGATATCATCCCTGAACAGCAATGCAACTCCACCCCTCCAACTTTTACTTCCCTCCCTGTGCTGTCTGAAACATTTGTATCCTGGAATATTTAGTTGCCAATCATGCCCTTCCTTCAATCTAGTCTCTGTGATCACAATAACGTCAAACTCCCGGGCACCAATCCAAGGCCTAAGTTTGTCTGTCTTACCCATGATACTCCTTTCATTAAAGGTCTTTTGTGTTCACCTACTTCCTGTCTACTCTTTCCTTTGGTAATGCTAACTTCATGATCCTGTTCCTTCCAGTCTCTCGTTTCCACCTCACTGTCTACCAGTCTTCTCTTCTGGTTTCCAGCCCCTTGCCACATTAGGTTAAATCCTCCCCAACAGCAGTAGCAAAAACTCCCCCAAGGGCATTTGTTCCGGGTCTGGTTCAGGCGTAGACCATCCAATTTATAATAGTCCCACCTTCCACAGAACCGGTCCCAATGTCCCACAGATCTGAACTCCTCCCTCCTACAACATCATCAAGCCACGTGTTCATCCTGCCATTCTTTCATTTCTACCCTGGCTAGCATGTGGCACTGGTAGCAATACTGAGATCACTACCTTTGAGGTCCTCCTCTTTAATTCTCTCCTAGCTCCCTGAATTTTGCTTTCAGGACCTTTTCTTGTTTTTTCTTGTATCGTTGGTGCCTCTATGCACCACGACAACTGGCTGTTCACCCTCCCCTTTCAGAATGCTCTGCAGCCGATCGGTGACATCCAAGGTCATGCTTTAGCTGTACAGTGGGACATAGATAAGATGCAGAGCTGGGCAGAGAAGTGGCAAATGGAGTTTAATGTGGAAAAACGTGAGGTAGTTCACTTCGGAAGAAGTAACAGGAATGCAGAGTACTGGACTAATGGTAAAATTCTTGGCAGTGTCCATGAATAGAGAGATCTCGGTGTCCAGGTGCATAAATCCCTGAAAGTTGCCACCCAGGTTGATAGGTTTGTTAAGAAGGCTTATGGCGTGTTGGCATTTATTGGGAGGGGGATTGAGTTTCGGAGCCACAAGGTCATGCTTCAGCTGTACAAGACACTGGTAAGGCCGCACCTGGAGTATTGCATAGAGTTTTGGTCACCGCATTATAGGAAGGATATGGAAGCTTTGGAAAGGGTTCAGAGGAGATGGAGGGAAGGTCTTAGGAGGAAAGGCTGAGGGAACTGAGGCTGTTTTCTTCGGAGAGAAGAAGGTTGAGAGGTGACTTAATCAAGACGTATAAGATACCAGAGGGTTCGATAGGATGGACAGGGAGAGCCTTTTTCCTCAGATGGTGAAGGCTAACATGAGAAGACATAGCTTTAAATTGAGGTGTGATAGGTATAGGAAGGTATCAGGGGTATCTACCAGACAGTAGATACACCACTCAGACAGTAGTAGGGGCATGGAACGGCCTGCCTGCAATAGTAGTAGACTCACCGATGTTAAGGGCATTGAAATGGGCATTGGATATACATATGGATAATAATGACACAGTGTAGGTTAGATGGGTATCAGATTGAATTCACAGGCTGGTGCAAAATTGAGGGCCGAAGGGCCTCCACTGTAATGTAATGTTCAATGTTAGATGCTGCTGGACCTGCTGAGTTTCACCAGCACTTTATGTTTTTGTCCCAACCTTTGTAACCTCTCCATTAATTCAAATCTCTGCTGTCCAGGTTCTATCTCTGAGTAAGTTCTTTTTACCCATCGCCGTGTGTTCTCTGAAATGCACTGACTTCCAATCTTGTAACAACTTGCCTTTAAAACTCTGGGCATGTTCAAGGCTCACTCTGTATCCTTCCCCTCTGGAATTCAAAGATTAACAATGACTGTGGAATTATTGTTGTTTCTTGGAAAAACCCATGTGGTTCACTAATGTCCTTGAGGGAAGAAAACTGCCATCCTACAGGTGACTCCAGAACCACAGCAATGGAGTTGACACTTAAAGGCCCTTTGGGTATTCAGGAATGGGCAATAAACTTTGGTTTAAGCAGCAAAACCATGCATGAATGACAAAAAGCTCTCCACGACTGTAAAGCCCTTTATTTGTAGATGTAATCGCTCCGAGAGTCTGGGCCAGCTGCATTAACATGGAACGGGATGTGTTTTGAGTCTTTAATGGAGATCAGAGCTTAATCCTACGAAGGTTGTCATCTTGTCCCCTGATTTATGCCTGGAATATTTACACAGTGATGGCTAATTTCTACTTCATATAAAAAGCAATGGGTACAGACAACAACGTTGAATATTTTATCTTTCTAAGATCTCATATTTATTGAGAAGAATCGCTTATTTATTTTCCTGGGCACTGCTTGCATAAGGAATGAACAGTCCGTCCAAAGACTGAAAGCATTATCTCATGATATTCATCGAAAAGAAACAAAATGTACTGCCATACAACAAAACATGGCCTTGAGTTGATATTAACTATTAGAGTCATTGAGTCATAGTGATGTATAGCATGGAAACAGACTCTTCGGTCCAACCCGTCCATGCCGACCAGATATCCCAACCCAATCTAGTCCCACCTACCAGCACCCAGCCCATATCCCTCCAGACCCTTCCTATTCATATACCCATCTAAATGCCTCTTAAATGTTGCAATTGTACTGGCCTCTGCCACTTCCTCTGGCAGCTCATTCCACACACGCACCATCCTCTGCATGAAAAAGTTGCCCCTTTTATATCTTTTCCTTCTCACCCTAAACCTATGCCCTCTGGTCCTAGACTCCCCCATCCCATGGAAAAGACTTTGTCTATTTACCCTATCCATGCCCCTCATGATTTTATAAACCTCTCTGAGATCACCCCTCAACCTTCAACGTTCCAGGGAAAACAGCCTTAGCCTATTCAACCTCTCCCTATAGCTCAAATCCTCCAACCATGGCAACATCCTTGTAAATCTTTTTGAACTTTTTTAAGTTTCACTATTGATCATCTTAATGCCCTTATTTCAAGAGGGCTAGAGATGTACAGCATGGAAACAGATCCTTCAGTCCAACTCGTCCATGCCGACCAGATATCCTAAACTGATCTAGTCCCATTTGCCAGCATTTGGCCCATATTCCTTTAAAACCTTTCTATTCATGTATGCATCCAGATGCTTTCAATTGTTGTAATTGTACCAGCCACCACCACTTCCTCTGGCAGCTCATTCCACACATGCTTTTCCATGTGAAAAAGTTGCCCCTTAGGTCCCTTTTAAATCTTTCCCTTCTCACCTTAAACCTATGCCCTCTAGTTTTGGACTTCCCCCACTCAAGAGAAAAATACCGTAGCTATTCCCCCTGTCCCACACCCCTCGTGATTTTATAAGATCACCCTGCAGCCCCAGCCAACTAAGCCCCTCCCTATCTGTAAATTGCTTTGGGATGTCTTGAGGACATGAAGAGTCCTACATATTTGGAAATCTATCTTTTCTATCTACAACTGGCATCAAGTGGACTTGTTGTTTATACATACCGATTGCAGATCCTGGGCAATGCATGGTTATGTTTTGCCTCCCTTGAGATTTGTTGCTGAGATACTCATCTTCCGAGCACTAAACGGCTAGGCCGAAGAACTGATGAGACAAAGAGACAATGCTCTCCGTGGTGTGCTAAGTGCCAGGGTCGGCTGTTTCAGCTTGAAGCATAAGAGTAGGGAAGTCTCACTGCAACTGTACAAGGTGCTGGGGAGACCACAGCCGGAGTACTGTGAGCAGTGCTGGTCCCTTTATTTAAGGGATGAGGGAAGAACGTTCACTAGATGGTGCGCAGGAACTATCTTATGAGCAAAGTTCAAACAGGTTGGGACTTTCCTCACTGGTGAATGAGAGGTGATCTTATTGCAATACGTTGAGTTCTTAAGGGACTTGACAGGGTCAACGCTGAGAGTATGCTTCCCGTCAGGGGGAAAGCTGAGGACCAGAGGGAACAGTCTCAGAATAAAGGGACAGCAATTTAAGACTGGGATGAGGAGGAATTTCTTCACTCAGAGGGTTGTAAGTCTTTGGAACTCGCTGCCACAGAGAGACCTGTTGGGGCAGAATCCTTGTGTATATTTAAAACCGAGAGAGATAGATTCTTGAGCTGTTGGGGAATCAAAAGGTTACAGGGAAAAGACAGGAAAGTGGGTGTGAGGAGTTTTAGGTCAACCATGATCCTATTAAATGGCAGAGCAGGGTCAAGGGGCTGAATGGTCTATTCCTGTTCCTGTTTCTCATGGATTTAACAAGGTTTTCAATAAATGCAGAAACCTCTGTATGTAACTTTCCCTAGAAAAGACCCTCATGAAAAATAAAGAAAACATTTGCAATCTTATCGTGCCTCAGGACATCCTGAAGGATCTCACAAAGAATGAAGTCTAAATAATTGTTTAGCTGCACAGAAATTAAAAATTGGCAAATGGAGACATGAAGTGGAAATGTTTCACAGTGCCCTCAACCAGAAAGACAATTCAGAAATGAAACAATGATTTCCACAGCACGCGAAGAGGGTGGTTTGACTCCAGGACGGATTTGCCTATAACATAGAGTCATAGAGATGTACAGCATGGAAACAGACCCTTCGGTCCAACCAGATATCCCAACCCAATCTAGTCCCACCTGTCAGCACCCGGCCCATATCCCTCCAAAACCTTCCTATTCATATACCCATCAAAATGCCTTTCAAATGTTGCAACTGTACCAGCCCCCACCACTTCCTCTGGCAGTTCATTCCATACACGTACCACCCTCTGCATGAAAAAGTTGCCCCTTAGGTCTCTTTTATATCTTTTCTCTCTCACCCTAAACCTATGCCCTCTGGTTCTGGTCTCCCCCACCCCATGGGCTGAGGACATCACGTCAGAGTAAGGGGTTGCACAGAGATGAGGAGAAATTTCTTTCCTCAGAAATTAGCAACTCTGTGAAATACTTTACTGCACAGGGCTGTTGAGATTTATCACAAATTATATTCGAGGTTAAATCAGATAGGCTTTTATTCAATAAGGGAATCAAGATTTTTGGTGAAAAAGCAAAAGCGTTGAGGATTATCAGATCAACTACAATCTCATTGAATAGCAGAATGTCTTATGGAGATATTGCAGGAATTGTTAACTGTTTTTGTTAACTGATTAAATTCAAACCAGACAAGTCAATTTGGATAGGTCCTATAGCAATGGAGCAGGGCTTTAGCTGCCTTTGTAGCCCTTTCCTCATTGACAAAGGGGCAATATGTGGATGGATTAGTTTTGCTTAAAAAATAACAGAGCCAAGTGTGAATAAATTTAACTTCTGGCGTGTGCAAATACGTTCAACTATGAGGCCAACTGACAATCTTAAATTAACATTTGGCGCAGTAGCAGAATCACATCCAATGTTGGACATTGTGTTCTGAAGTTTGTAAGCTCAAACTACTTTGAAATATAGAGTCATAGAGATGTAGAGTACAGAAACAAACCTTCTGGTCATCTCATCCATGTTGACCTGACATCATAAACTAATTGAATCCCATATTCCTCCAAACCCTTCCTATTCATATATCCATCCAGATGCCTTTTAATTGTTGCAATTGTACCAGCCTCCACCACATCCTCTGGCAGCTCATTCCATACACGTACCACCCTCTCTGTGAAAAAGATTCCCCTTAGGTCTCTTTTATATCTTTCCCCTCTCACCTTAAATCTATGCCCTCTAGTTTTGGACTCCACTAACCTGTGGTAAAGACTTTGGCTATTTATCCTATCCATGCTCCTCATGATTTTATAAACCTCTTTAAGGTCACCCCCCTGCCTCTGACGCTTCAGGGAAAACAGCCCCAGCCTGTTCAGCCTCTCTCTATAGCTCAAACCCTCCAACCCTGGCAACATCCTTGTAAGTCTTTTCTGAACCCTTTCAAGTTTCACAAATCCTTCCTATAGGAGGGAGACCAAAATTGCGCACAGTATTCCAAAAGTGGTCTAACCAATTTCCTGTACAGCTACATCAAAACCTCTCAGCTCTTTTATTCAATGCACTGGCCAATAAAGATAAGCAGACCAAAGGCCTTCTTCACTACCCTCCACCCTCCTCTCTGACCTATCACCTTCATCCCCACCCCCATTCACCCATTGTACACTTTGCTAGTCATGGTGCCAATAAACTCATCTGGTTCATTGATGCAGTCAGCCATCTTTACCTGGTCTGGCCGATATGTGACTCCAGATCCACAGTAACGTGGCTTGACTCTTATCACCCTCTGAAATGACCCTAGCCAGTCACTCAGTTGGTCAACAAATACTGGCCTTGCCACATCCCACGAAAGATTCAAAGAAGACAAATCATAGAAGGAAGCTGTTTGACTCATTGTGCCTGGTATCACTCTGTATTGAGCCCCTTCCCAATCACCCTGGATTGGTTTTCCCTTTGAGTATATCTCCAGTTCTGTTTTGAGAGTTACCACTGAGGCTGCTTCTGCTGCTCCCACATATTTCATGAAATATCTTTCTTACTAAGTATAATGTGTATAATGTGGGGAAACGTGAAAGCTATTCATTTTGGAAAGGAGAACAAAAGAACAGCATACAAAATCATGAAGGGTATAGACAGGGTGGATAGAGATAAGCCTTTTCCTAGGGTGAAGGATTCGATAACGAGAGGTCACACGTTCAAGGCGAGAGGTGAAAACTATAAAGGGGATATGTGGAAAGTACTTTACACAGAGGGTGGTAGGGGCCTGGAACATATCGCCAGCAGAGATAGTAGAGGCAAGCACGGTAGGTTCATTTAAGGTGCATCTGGACAGATGCATGAGTAGATGGGGAGCAGAGGGTTGGAGATCCTTATGAATTGGCGATAGGTTTAGACAATGGATTTGGATTGGCACAGGCTTGGAGGGCTGAAGGGCCTGTTCTTGGGCTGTAAATTTTCTTTGTTCTTTGTTCTACATTATTTAAATGGAGAGCAACTGCAGAAAGCTGTAACATAAAAAGGGACTTGGGAGATGATTGTGCATGAAACACAGAAAGTTAGCACACAGGTACAGCAGGTAATCAGGAAGACTGATGGAATGTTGACCCTTAATTCAAGGGGTTTGGGGCATAAGAGTAAGGAAGTCTTACTTTAACTGTACAAGGTACTGGGGAGACCACATCTGGAGTATTATGAGTAGTTTTGGTCCCCTTATTTAAGGAAAAATATCATTTTTTGGAAGCAGTTCAGAGAAGGTTCATTAGGGCTGAACTCAGGTATGTAGAGATTGTCTTATGAGCAAAGGCTAAACAGTTTGGGACTTTACTCAGTGAAGTTTAGCAGAGGGTGGCACCGTGGCTCAGTGGTTAGCACTGCTGCCTCACAATGCCAGGGACCTGGGTTTGATCCCACCCTTGGGTGACTGTCTGTGTGGAGTTTGCACATTCTTCCTGTGGATTTCCTCTAGGTGCTCCGGTTTCCAGACAGTTATTAGGCACACACGCTCTTCCCCAATGAGATACACTCTTGAGTCCCTCGACTACATTACAATCTCTAAGTGGGTATCAGTTACGTCGGATTCCTTACTTAAGTTCATAAGGCCAAAAGAAATATGAACAGGAGTAGGCCATTCGGCCCCTTAAACCTGCTCCACCATTCAATGGGATCACAGCTGATCTGGCAT
Organism: Chiloscyllium plagiosum; assembly: GCF_004010195.1. Classification (NCBI taxonomy): domain Eukaryota; kingdom Metazoa; phylum Chordata; class Chondrichthyes; order Orectolobiformes; family Hemiscylliidae; genus Chiloscyllium; species Chiloscyllium plagiosum. The sequence goes on along the minus strand of NC_057718.1, from coordinate 6,893,394 downwards.
TCCTCATGTCCAATTTCCTACCCTTTCCCCATCCGATTAATCAAAAATCTATCTCTGCCTTAAAAACACTCAAGGACTCTGCCTCCATATCTCTCTATGGCAAGGGGTTTCAAGACTCACTAGCCTCTGAGAGAAGCCACTCCTTCTCATTTCAGTATTAAATTGGTGTGCCTTTATTCTGAGACCATGCCTTCTGGTCCTAGACTCTCCCATGAGGGGAAACATCCTCTCTGCACTCATCCTAGCAAATGCCTTAAGAATCCTCTGTGTTTCATTCTCATCCAATCCCTACAGTGTGGAAACAGGTCATTTGGTGCACTCCAACCTTTCAAAGAGCATCCCACCCAGACCCAACCCTATCTATGCACCCTCCATTACCCATGGCCAATCCACCCTAACCTACACATATTTGGACTGAGTCGAGGGACTCAAGAGTGTATCTCATTGGGGAAGAGCGTGTGTGCCTAATAACTGTCTGGAAACCGGAGCACCTAGAGGAAATCCACAGGAAGAATGTGCAAACTCCACACAGACAGTCACCCAAGGGTGGGATCAAACCCAGGTCCCTGGCATTGTGAGGCAGCAGTGCTAACCACTGAGCCACGGTGCCACCCTCTGCTAAACTTCACTGAGTAAAGTCCCAAACTGTTTAGCCTTTGCTCATAAGACAATCTCTACATACCTGAGTTCAGCCCTAATGAACCTTCTCTGAACTGCTTCCAAAAAATGATATTTTTCCTTAAATAAGGGGACCAAAACTACTCATAATACTCCAGATGTGGTCTCCCCAGTACCTTGTACAGTTAAAGTAAGACTTCCTTACTCTTATGCCCCAAACCCCTTGAATTAAGGGTCAACATTCCATCAGTCTTCCTGATTACCTGCTGTACCTGTGTGCTAACTTTCTGTGTTTCATGCACAATCATCTCCCAAGTCCCTTTTTATGTTACAGCTTTCTGCAGTTGCTCTCCATTTAAATAATGTAGAACAAAGAACAAAGAAAATTTACAGCCCAAGAACAGGCCCTTCAGCCCTCCAAGCCTGTGCCAATCCAAATCCATTGTCTAAACCTATCGCCAATTCATAAGGATCTCCAACCCTCTGCTCCCCATCTACTCATGCATCTGTCCAGATGCACCTTAAATGAACCTACCGTGCTTGCCTCTACTATCTCTGCTGGCGATATGTTCCAGGCCCCTACCACCCTCTGTGTAAAGTACTTTCCACATATCCCCTTTATAGTTTTCACCTCTCGCCTTGAACGTGTGACCTCTCGTTATCGAATCCTTCACCCTAGGAAAAGGCTTATCTCTATCCACCCTGTCTATACCCTTCATGATTTTGTATGCTGTTCTTTTGTTCTCCTTTCCAAAATGAATAGCTTTCACGTTTCCCCACATTATACACATTATACTTAGTAAGAAAGATATTTCATGAAATATGTGGGAGCAGCAGAAGCAGCCTCAGTGGTAACTCTCAAAACAGAACTGGAGATATACTCAAAGGGAAAACCAATCCAGGGTGATTGGGAAGGGGCTCAATACAGAGTGATACCAGGCACAATGAGTCAAACAGCTTCCTTCTATGATTTGTCTTCTTTGAATCTTTCGTGGGATGTGGCAAGGCCAGTATTTGTTGACCAACTGAGTGACTGGCTAGGGTCATTTCAGAGGGTGATAAGAGTCAAGCCACGTTACTGTGGATCTGGAGTCACATATCGGCCAGACCAGGTAAAGATGGCTGACTGCATCAATGAACCAGATGAGTTTATTGGCACCATGACTGAGACTAGATTTAACTTCCAGAATTTGTTACTTTAATTCAAAATTTCATGCCATGATGGGATTTTAACCCATAACTCCAGATTTATTGCTGTGCCTTTGGATTTCTGATCTCTGACATTGCCATCACAGTACCCACTCAATCCCACCATGCTAGCCCGTGTCGATCGTGTTCCCAAACTAAACTAGTTTGACTTGGCCCATATCCTTTTGAACCATTCCTTTTCATGTACTTACTCAAATGTCTTTTAAATATCATAATTGTACCCACAACTATCACTTCCTTTGGCAGACACAGACCACTATCTGTGTAAAATGCTTGCTACTCATGTCCTTTTAAAAACTTTCTCCCCCTCACCTTAAAAATGTGCCCCACCCCAGTTTGAACTCCCCCACCCTTGGGAAAAGAACCTTGCTATTCTATGTCTGTCATGATTTTATAAATCTCTATAAGGTCACCTGTCAGCCTCCTACACTCCAGTGAAAAATGTCCCAGCCTATTGCTCTAACTCATACCCTCCATTCCAAAAAGCATCTTGTTAAATCTTTCCTGAACCCTCTCCAATTTAATAAAATCCTTCTTATAACAGGGCGACTATAAATGTACACAGTACTCCAGAAGAGGCCTCACCCATGTCCTGTACAACCTCAACATGATTTCCCAACTCCTGTACTCAAAGATCTAAGCATGCTAAATGCCTTCTCTCTACCTGTGATGCAAATTTCAAAGAATCATGTACCTGAACCTCGAGGTCTCTCTGTTCTACAACTCAGGTCCTGAGCGTTAATTGTATAACTCCTGCCCTTTGTTTGTGTTACCAAAATGCATTTATCCAAATTAAACTCCATTGCCACTCCTCAGCACAAAGGATCTCCATGCTCTATGACTTAATAACTCTACTGTGAAGAATGGCAGTGGGATTTTAAAGGAGACAGTGAGGTCTGCAGATGCTGGAGATCAGAGTTGAGAGTTGCTGGAAAAGCACAGCAGGTCAGGCAGCATCCAAGGAGCAGGAAAATCGACGTTTTGAGCCAGAGTCCTTCACCAAGTGAGATTTTAAAGTTAAGGTGAATTCTATCGTAATCCACCTTCCCACATGCTCAAATTTTTTATCTCAATCTCCACTCACACCTATCACCAACCAGCTTGAACATTTCAAAATGCTTTTGTGGTCCAATCCTGATATTTCATTAAAGACAATGGCTATGGGAACTGGATCCATCTTCACAGATTCCCTACCATGTGAAAGCAGACCATTTGGACCACCAAATCCACACCGACCCACCTAAGAGCATCCCAACTCAACCCATTCCCTACCTTGTCCTTGTAACCCTGCATTTCCATGGCCAATCCACCCAACCTGCACATCTTTGGATTGTGGGAGGAAACCAGAACACCCGGAGGAAACCCACGCAGGCACAGGGAGAATGTGCAAACTCTCCACAGATGGTCACCCGAGGATAAAATTAAACTCGGGTCCCACTGCACCACCCGATCTTGGCATCTATTTTGCCAACTTCACAGGAATGACACTAATACTTTGAAGGTAATTTTCACTCTTCTTCTTCAGAATGCACCAAGTGTCCATCCCTCCATGAACTTGCAAAGGCGACTGTGTGACTTTCCCATCTGATCATTAGAAAGAGCACTTAACAGTCAAAGACATTGGACCGAATCCCTCATCATTTTTGCCTAAGAGCCAGTCATGTCTGATTTGTTGGAGAGCTTTTCAGTATTAAGCCGAGCAAAATTTCTTGAAATTTGATATCTTACCAAACTTGCCTCGTCAACAAGTTCCCCTGCCCCTATGGTGCCCCCTCGTTTGATTCTAGCCCTGTATTACCAGGCACCATTCTCAGAACAACTTGCCATGTAGCAGCAATTTGCCAAAAAATCTTTGAAAGATGGGCATCCCTTCCTTCACTCATGCCATCTTCAAAAGGCCATGGTGCATTGGGACAAGCATTGGCAATTCTCACTGGCAACACAATGGCACAGCAGCCATGAAAGTACACCGTTTCTGGCACACAGTTGGCATGGCTGACATTCCCTTGCACCTACAACCTCATTCTCTCACCTGAGTCACTGACTGACTACCAAGCCATACTGTTTACCTGTCCTTAATATTATCTTGTCTAAACACTCTCCGTAAATCATTACTTCTCTGTCCTCAATAACCACTGGAGTATTGCCATTGTCCTGTAGGGCACCATGCCGGATCCGAGCAGATAAATGACCATGGCCATGCCCCTTGACCATCGGTGGGCTGTACCCATGATGACCAGAAACTGGAACCCTTGTCCAACAGTGCCACCCTTTGACTGTACTGAGGATCAAGCCTCTTACATACTGGTTGGATAAATGTGCACTGTGATTGCTGCTCTAGGTATTGGATTGACGTCTCAGGTGCCATGTAGCAACACTTGACAAACCCTGACTGGCGACCATCCTGCCTGTGCGACTGCACAAAAGGGCACATCGATCCTGAGCATGATAGCTGGTGGGCCTGACGAAAGCACCGATATACCAACTGACATGGCACAACTAGGCAAAGCGTGGATGCAGCCAGCACGCAGGTAGGCACCAAGAGAGTATCCCTGAGATGCCGCCTGGTCTGATTTGGCAGGTAGGTATCTCGTCCTTTGCAGCAGTCTTTCAATGCCGAGGTTTGGGGGGTGGGTGTAAGTGTGTGCTTCTTAGGCATCCTGAACTTTGGATTGGAGATGTGCCACGAGGATGGTGAAAACCTAGCAAATGCTGGATGCCTGGATGCCAGTGTTTGTGGACGAGGGCTGCATGCTCCTGGTGCCCGCGGATTGTGCCCTGAGAGGATGGTGTTTGGTGTTGAGTAACAAAGAGGCACATTTAACCAATAGCAAACTACAATCACCAAGTACCTGCTGTGACTTCCACCTCATGACATCGCGATGTCTAACTTGATTGGAACGTTTGATAGGATAGAAAGCATTAATAAGGTGTTTTACAAGCAATAATTTCCTTTAGACCATAAGACCATAAGACCATAAGACATAGGAGTGGAAGTAAGGCCATTCGGCCCATCGAGTCCACTCCGCCATTCAATCATGGCTGATGCGCATTTCAGCTCCACTTACCAGCGTTCTCCCTGTAGCCCTTAATTCCTCTAAACAACAAGAATCTATCAATCTAAGATTCAAGTTTCTTCTGATTGAAATAGACCTTGCTAGATTTCTCATCCCATTCCATCTCAACTCTTGCAGTAGTCCATCTTACTCAGACCTTTGTAAGTCTCTGCCTGTTACTGTGATCCAAGTGTTACAATTCAGCCAGATCAGGCCTCCAGCTTTCCTATAAGGAACATTGTTGGAACAGATGGTGATTTTTTTTAATGACATTCCAATGGGTTTACAGCCATCATAGCTGGTATAGACTCTTCCTCATTCCACATTTATTTAATAAATACAAATTGAAAATCCCCATGGCTGGGTTAGAACTTGTACTTCCATGTTATAATGCTAGACCTCTAGATCACTAGCCTAGCAACATTGTCATTAAACCAGCACAGCCCTACGCAAATAACTCTTTGAACAGTGCGTTAATTCTGGGGACCATGTGCTGTAACACTTCCATGGCCAACAGATACTTTCTGAGCTGAAAATGTGTTGCTGGAAAAGCGCAGCAGGTCAGGCAGCATCCAAGGAGCAGGAGAATGGACGTTTCGGGCATGAGCCTTTCTTCAGGAAGGGCTGATCTCCAGCATCTGCAGTCCTCACTTTCTCCTAGAAGATACTTCCTGAGGTCAGCATCAAACTCAATTCTCCTTGAAGCATCATTTGCTCCTCACTGTGTTCCAGTTTCTCACTGATTTTCACACCGAAAATAGCCCTTTGGCCTATCACACTCACTCCAGTCAAGAACAACCACCTGACTATTCTATTCCCATTTTCCTTCACATTGCCCAGAGACTTCTACACCCTGGTATCTCAAGTGTACATCTAAATGCTTCCTTCAACATGATGAGGGTTTCTGCCTCTTCCACCCTTACAGGCAGCGAGTTCTGGATTCTGAAAAATGTTTTCCTCAAATCTCCTCTAAAGCTCCAGCCCCTTACTTTAAATCTACGCCACCAGTTCATTGATCCTTCCATCAGTGTTTTGGCCTACCCTGCCTATGCTCCATGGTGGCTCAGTGGTTAGCACTGCTGCCTCACAGCAGAGGGTCTTGGGTTCAATTCTACCCTCAGGCTCCTCTAAACCTTCCTTGGTGCTGCTTTTGTAAATCTTCCTTTGCAGTTTCTCCACTGTTTCCGTCTCTGCTTTGATATTGTTTACAGAACTCCACAAGTGTTCATTGAGACTTGATGCACATTTTATATTGCTTCTCTCTTTTCAACTATATTCTTCCAGAGATGAATTAAATTGCTTTCTGTACTTTATGACCTTAAACACTATCTTCCCACTTATCGCGAGACGTTGGTCTGCTTCCTTAGATTTGTTTGTGTCATGATTCTTTGAGAATCACTATAGATATTGCTTATTTTCCAAGGAATAAGTGGCACTATGTTATATCTAAATGCACCACCCCACACACTGAAATTTTAATTACTGTGAGTTTAAGACGATATTCTACTGAGAAGAGAAGGATAGTTGGAAAAGTATACAGCAAATTGGAATGTGAGTTTGCTGGAAGCAAATGTGAATGCAAAGATTCAATTACATAAAACTTATCAGACCTGATTGATCAGTCTGGCAGCTCATATCATTTGCAGAGACACAACTTGTTGAGTTAAACTTATGCTTCGATATTTCTTGACCTGGCAAAGCTTACATGCATTTTAAATACAGATGCATCTTCCATTGTTCCTTCTTCAGAATTTGAGTACAATTAAACCCAAGACAGAAGCTAAAACCAATAAATGCTGGAGGTCACAGTGGGTCAGACAGCATCCATGGAGAGAGAGCGAGCTAATGTTTCGAGTCCATCAGAACTGAAGTGTGGAGGAGGGCAGCATTTCTACAATAGTTGGGGGGTGGGGAGTTGCAGTGCTGAGGGAGAAAGGGTGTTGATAGTTCAGACTAAGTGACCGGAATGTGAGAATGACAGAGTAACGGTGTGTCTAACTGCCAGACTGGGAAGAACAGACAATCCCACTGGGATGGGGGAAAGGAGGGAGGACAGAGAAAGTAACAAGCAAAGCTAAAACTAAGGGAAGGAATGGGAGTGGGTTTACAACCTGAAGGTGCTGAACAGAAACCTCTTCTTTATTGCAACAGTCAAAGCAAAATACCGCGGATGTTGGATATCTGAAACAAATCCAGAGGTGCTGGAGAAACTCAGCCATCTCACGGTATCAGTGGAGAGAGAAACAGAGTTAATATTTCAAATCTTCAGAACTAATATATGTGAACATAACAGCCAGTAAAGTATGAGGAGCAGGCAATGATACCAGACGTCATACATAGGCCAATGTAATTATGACAGAAATAAGAACACCTCTCAGTTCTGAAGAAGTCATACTTAGGACTTGGAACAGTAATTGATTCTCTTTCTCTGTTGCCAGATCTTTCTTGTGTTTCCTGGTGGGACTTGGGCATCACTGGCTGGTCAGTATTTAATGCCCATCCCTAGTTGCCCTTGAGTTCTGCTGAGTTTTTCCTCTCATTTACTCCCCTGATAAGGAGAATTTCATCCATCTGTTATTCAGTGTAATTCCAGGTGAAGCATTTCAAGTCCTATTTTAACACAGCAAGGCTACACTGTTCACAATCTACCTGACAGTGATTATTCATCTTATCAAACATCACCTGGTGGCAATATCAAATGCCACCTTCACACGGCAACTAGGGAATGGCAATTAATGTTTCTCCAACCAGCAAGGTGCCCTGCTAAACAAAAGGGTGCTATTAAACTGAAAAGGATGTAAAACGATTTATAAAGCTGTTACTGAGATAGGAAGGTTGAGTTATAAGGTGAGGTTGGATAGGTTGGGACATTTTTCCCTTGAGTATAAGAGGCTGAGGGGTGACCTTATAGAGGTTTTTGAGAGGGATGAATAAGGTGAATAGCAAAGGTATTTTCCCCAGTGTAGGCGAGTCCAAAACTGGGCTTAGGTTTAAAGTGAGAGGAGAAAGGTGTAAAACTTTTTCACACAGAGGGTGGTGCATGTACGGAACGAGCTGCCAGAGGAAGTGGGGGAAGCTGGTACAATTGCAACATTTAAAAGGCACCTGGATGGGGATATGAATAGGAAAGGCTCAGAAGGATAGGGTCCAAAAGCAGGAAAATGGGACTAGTTCAGTTTGGGAAACCATGGACGAGTTGGGCCGAAGGGCCTGTTTCGGTGCTGGATGATTCAATCAACCGGATGAATAAAAAGCAAATTGTTGCACCTGTCCTGAAGAGAAACCATCGATGTGCAATTTTAACTCTTGTTGGTCACACTGCAGCTGCTGCCTGAATCCACAGCCTTTCCAGTGTCGACTGTTTCGACTTGGGATTGCCTCTGCCTTCTTGTCTCTGCCTTGCGGCTTTTCCATGGCCCCTCGAGATTCGAGCACAGGGCAGTGGGGGAATGTTCAGCTGAAGTTGCACGGTTTCAGCAAGTTGTAAAGGGGCCCACTTGCCAGCTGCTGACATTAAAACCTAATTGTGAAGGAGAATTGACAGCTGTTACAAATATCCCACCCAGGATGCCGATGTGTGGATAGATTGTGGGCTTTTTTCAGCTACACAATAAACTTTGAAGAAAATGGACTGATGGAAGACAGCTGCAAAACACCAAAGACAAAGCTCATAGCCGTCTTTCTGTCCAGCTTCCTTGTTTTCTGTTCATGGAGGGAATGGTAGCCTTGTGATGATGGACTGCATGAGAACAATATTGTAATGTGATATTTGAATTCAACAAGCTAGGTATATGTGGAACTGGGAGAAAGGGAAAGTTCTGTGATTCCTCCCGAATATTTGCAAATGTTTAACTATTATCATTCAGGAAGGGGAATCTGATGTTCCCATTTGGTTAGGATCGAGTTTAAAAGCAGGAAGGTAATGTTGCAGCTGTACAGGGTGATGGTAAGGCCACACCTGGAGTACTGCGTGCTGTTTTAGTCTTCTTACTTGAGAAAGGATGTACTGGCACTGGAGGGGGTGCAGAGGAGGTTCACTGGGTTGATTTCAGAGTTGAGAGAGTTGGTTTATGAGGAGAGATTGCATAGACGGGGACTGTCCTCATTGGAATTAAGAAGAATGAGAGGGGAATATTATAGAAACATAAAATTATGAAATGAATAGTTAAGAGAGAAGCAGGGAGGTTGTTTCCATTGGCGGGTGAAACTAGAACTAGGGGGCATAGCCTCGAAATAAGGGGGAGCAGGATTCAGGATGGAGTTGAGGAGAAACGTCTTCACCCAGAGGGTTGTGAATCTGTGGAATTCCCTGCCCCGTGAAGCGGTTGAGGCTACCTTGTTGAATTTCTTTAAGGCAATGACAGATAACTTTTTGAAAAGTAAAGGAATTAAGGGTTATGTTGAGAGGGTGGGTAAGTGGAGCTGAGTCCATGAAAAGGTCAGCCATGATCTTACTGAATGGTGGAGCAGGCTCGAGGGGCCAGATGGCCTACTCCTGCTTCTTGTTGCTATGTACACGTGACTTCAGCCCCACATTCAATAAGTAAATTAGATTGTTGAATCTTCTCTCTCTGGTGTCTTTTGTTTTTATGCTTATTCACTTGAAGTATCTGGGGAACTCTCCCAGATTCCCTGCCACCAATTCTCTTTATGGGTGTAAGTGATTAGATTAGATTAGATTCCCTACAGTGTGGAAACAGGCCCTTTGGCCCAATAAGTCCACACCGACCCTCCAAAGACCCATTCCCCTACGTTTACCCCTGATTAATGTACCTACGGGCAATTTAGTATGGCCAATTCAGCTAACCTGCACATCCTTGGATTGTGGGAGGAAACCAAGCACCCGGCGAAAACACACACAAACACGGGGAGAATGTACAAACTCCACACAGACAGTCGCCCGAGGCTGGAATCGAACCCAGGTCCCTGGCACAGTGAGGCAGCAGTGCTAACCACTGAGCCACCGTGCAGCTAACAAAGTGTGGGAGCGGTTGGTTAGTTCAGTTGTCTGGACAGCTGGTTTGCAATGCAGAGTGATGCCAACAGTGTGGGTTCAATTCTCCCAGCAGCTAAGATCGTGATGAATGATTATCTTTCTCAGTCTTTTACCTCGCCTGAGGTATAGTGACCCTTAAATTAAACCTCTGTAAGGAGAGAGTATAACTGTGTGCTTGCAGTAGAATGATGGTGACTTTCTCTTTACCCTTTATTAGTCTAGGTTACTGGAAGGATATCCATGTGACGTCTTAGACAGAAGATCAAATCAATCTCAATTAACACTAAATAAATTTATTATAAATAATATGACAGGCTAGAGAAATGCACTACTTCAACATCAAATTAAAAATACTTCTTCCAGTTACAAAGATGATCTATTAACCAAGTTTCCTAATTCACACATCTATTGGTTTATTATCAAAGCAAAACTTATTCACTGAAAATAAAATTATTAGTTAGCATTCACAGTCAGTGATGTGCAAATACAAAAGCCTGTAATAAAGTGTAAGGCTTATTATAAACATCTCCTTATTATAAAAACATGCACAATTTCAGGAAAAGAGAGAACAAAACAGATTTCTCTGTGGGGATTGACTTTCTGAAGGAAAATAAATTCTTGAAGTTAAATGGATAAATTGTGGAATATTCCAAAGTCTGTTGTTCTGATGTTGTGGCACGCGTGGTCACCTCACTAATTGTCCATTGTTTTCTTGGGAAATGTGAAGATGTGGCAAAGACATTGATGAAGGTAGAGCAGTAGATGTAGTATATATGGATTTTACATGGTATTTGGTAAGTTCCTCATGGTAGGCTCATTCAGAAAGTAAGGAGGCATGGGATACAGGGAAATTTGACTGTCTGGGTACAGAATTGGCTAGCCCATAAAAGACAGAGGGTGGTAGCGGATGGACAGTATACAGCCTGGATTCTGGATTAGTGGTGCTGGAAGAGCACAGCAGTTCAGGCAGCATCCGAGGAGCAGTAAAATTGATGTTTCGGGCAAAAGCCCTTCATCAGGAATAAAAGGGTATACAGCCTGGAACTGGGTGACCAGCGGTGTTCCACAGGGGTCTGTTTTGGGACCTCTGCTCTTTGCAATTTTTATACATGACTTGGATGAGGAAGTGAAAGGGTGGGTTAGTAAGTTTGCTGATGACCATAAGGTTGATGGAGTTGTGGATAGTCTGGAGGGCTGCTGTAGCTTATAACGGGACATTAACAGGATGCAAAGCTGGGTTGAGAAGTGGCAGATGGCATTCAAACTGGAAAAGTGTGAAGAGATTCATTTTGGAAGGTCAAAATTGAATAGAGATTGCAAGGTTAAAGGCAGGATTCTTGGAAGTGTGGAGAAACAGAGGGATCTTGGAGTCTCTATCCATAGATCCCTCAAAATTGCCACCCAAGTTGATAAGGTTGTTAAGAAGGTGCATGTTGTGTTGGCTTTCATTAACAAGGGGATTGAGTTTAAGAGCTGTGAAATTATGCTGCAGGTGTGTAAAGCCCTGGTTAGACCACACTTGGAATATTGTGTTTAGTTCTAGTCAGCACATTATAGGAAGGATGTGGAAGCCTTCGAGAGGGTGCAGAGGAGATTTCCCAGAATGCTGCCTGGACTGAAGAAAGGTTGAGGGAGCTTGGGTGTTCCTCATTGGAGTGAAGAAGGATGAGAGGTGGCTTGATAGAGGTGTACCAGATGATGACAGGCATAGATAGAATAGATAGCCAGAGACTTTTTCCCAGGGTGGAAATGGCGAGGCCATAATTTTAGGATGATGGGAGGTAGGTTCTTTACACTGAGAGGAGTGGGGGCATGGAATGCACTGCCTGTGGTGGTCGTAGTGTCACATACATTAGGGACATTTAAGCGACTCTTAGGTAGGCACATGAATGATAGTAAAATGAAGGGTATGTAGGTTAGTTTGATCTTAGAGTAGGATAAAAGGTCAGCACAACATCAAGGGCTGAAGGGCCTGTAACATGCTGTACTGTTCTGTAATCTGTGCAAAATACAATCTTACATAGGTTACTCAGGAATTGTAATTGTGAAGTATTCTTTCTAATCACTCTTTCCAGAAAAAATAAATAGATTTCACCCAGAATTCCACAAGAGTGTTTGCTTTTCAGACCTGGAAGAGATCAGCTGGGCTCCATATTCTGAGCAGGATTTCCCCAATCCAACCAGATTTTCAAAAGCTTGTTCTGGAGAAGGGTCACCAGACTCAAAACATTCGCTCTGTTTCTCTCTCCACAGATGTCACTAGACCTGCTGAATTTCTCCAGCAATTTCAGATTTTGTTTAAAACAAAGGCCTGTCCAATTCTGCCACCTTTCAAAACAGCCTCAGAGAGTGGCACAGTGGCTCAGTGGTTAGCACTGCTGCCTCACAGCACCAGGGTCCCAGGTTCAATTCCAGCCTCGGGCAACTGTCTGTGTGGAGTTTGCACATTCTCCCCGTGTCTGCGTGGGTTTCCTCCGGGTGCTCCGGTTTCCTCCTACAGTCCAAAGATGTGCAGGTCAGGTGAATTGGCCATGAGAAATTGCCTGTAGTATTAGGTGCATTAGTCAGAGGGAAATGAGACAAGGTGGGTTACTCTTCAGAGGATCGGTGTGGACTTATAGGGCCGAAGGGCCTGTTTCCACACTGTAGGGAATCTCATATTCCACCATGAAATAATACATTACTACCAATCACGTGATTTCCAGGAAGACACAAAAAAATTATCAATAACCTCATTTGAAGAAACACCACAAAACTTGAACTTCAGTTGAAAGCAAATACTCCAAATGCTGGAAATCTGAGTTAAAAATCACACAACACCAGGTTGCAGTCCAACAGGTTTAATTGGAAGCTTCCTGGCGTTGTGTGATTTTTAACTTTGTACACCCCAGTCCAACACCGGCATCTCCGAATCATGGAAGGCTGAAATAAGCTAAGTTCTGAAGAGGAGTCATGTTAGACTTGAAATGTTAACCTGTTTCGTGTAGAGTTGGTAACAAGCCAAGGACTCACGCAACTCTCTGTGGCTCCCAGAGAAGTGGTCAGTTCCTCCCAGGAGCAGTTTGTAATAACCTAATGGGCAGAACTCTTCTTATGACATCAATTAACCTTTCCAGGTATTAATTGCCTTATACAGCACCTCCCCACCAAGATTTAACCTTGTTCTTCACAGCATTGAGAACAGGAGTTGGGAGGTCATGTTGCGGCTGTACAGGAGATTGGTTAGGCCACTGTTGGAATATTGCGTGCAATTCTGGTCTCCTTCATGTCGGAAGGATGTTGTGAAACTTGAAAAGGTTCAGAAAAGATTTACAAGGATGTTGCCAGGGTTGGAGGACTTAAGCTATGGGGAGAGGGTAAACAGGCTGAGGCTGTTTTCCCTGGAGCGCCAGAGGCTGAGGGGTGACCTTATCGAGGTTTACAAAATTATGAGGGGCATGGATAAGGTAAATAGGCAAAGTCTTTTCCCTGGGGTGGGGAATCCAGAACTAGATGGCATAGTTTCAGGTGAGAGGTGAAAGATAGAAAAGGGACCTAAGGTGCAACTTTTTCACGCAGAGGGTGGTGCGTGTATGGAATGATCTACTAGAGGAAATGATGGAGGCTGGTACAATTACAGCATTTAAGAGGTATCTGGATGGATATATGAATAGGAAGGGTTTGGAGAGATATGGGCAAAATGCTGGCAAATGGGACTAAATTAAAAATCACACAACACCAGGTTATAGTCCAACAGGTTTAATTGGAAGCACTAGCTTTCGGTGTGTCGCTCCTTCATTAGGTGACACTAACATCTGATGAAGGAGCGGCACTCCGAAAGCTAGTGTGCTTCCAATTAAACTTACTGTACTATAACTTGGTGTTGTGTGATTTTTAACTTTGTACACCCCAGTCCAATACTGGCATCTCCAAATCGGGACTAAATTAGATTAGGATATCTGGTTAGCATGGACGCGTTGGACTGAAGGGTCTGTTTCCGTGCTGTACACCTCTATGACTCTATGACTGAATACAATTGTTTCGAACATACACTGTAGGTTTATCAATATTCCATCCTCCCCTATGTCATGCCTGTACAAATGAATAATGACTTAGTTCAGATGAAAGTCAACTGCATGAAATTGAAATATTTAGGTGCAATTCAATGTCTCAGCAGAACTTGGGGGCTCTTTGCTTTCCCCCATTTGCTGAGGATGTGATATTCACATGCAGTTTGTTCCACGCTGAACCTTCGTGGATCTTTGATATCCCAAATATTCAACCTGAGGATGTCCTCTGACATCCGTGCTGCTGCTGAAATGTTCTTTTCCCTGGCCATGGGATCCTCCCATTCTTGCTCCCATCCTGTTGGATGTATGGTTCAGTCACGGATTGTGAAACAGACTGCATTGTGTTGCTACTGCTTCTGAACAGCAGAATTGGTGGTATCAAAGGAAGTGTACTCAGTTGGTGGCAGTAGTATCAAGAGTACTTGATCACAGATTTTGAAAGTTCATCTCCACTTGGAAGACAGTTGAAGAATTTGTTGCAACGTGTGAAATTAGTAATATCTCCAGATCTGCTTGTTGTGAGGCTATCACGCACCAATAGTAATTCATCTCAAAAGGTGCAGATTATTTTTTCCCATTCGGTTCGACAGTGTTTTGAGACCTGAGACAGCTTCCTCCTGTTGAATGAAATTGCCATGAGCATTCCCAAGGCATCAACATTTGCAGAATCAGGCCATTAACTGGCCTTTTGTGGCTTCATTGTGGAAATTGCTGAGATGGTCACCACCCCAACCACACACACTCATACACACACACACTTACAGACACACACTCACACACACAGACACACACACAGACACACACACACACCTCACACGCACACACACACTCACACACACACACAGACACACACACACACTCACACACTCACACACACACACTTACACACACACACTCACACACACAG
>NC_057718.1:6876473-6877814 GCF_004010195.1 Chiloscyllium plagiosum | reverse complement strand
CACACAGACTCAAATGCAAACATATGCACACACACGATTACACACATGCACACATGTACACACACATATACATACACACACATACGTACACATTTGCACACACACAAACATACACTCACATGCACACAGGCACACACAGACATATATGCACACACACATATACACAAACACATCTATATGCATGTACACCCCCACACACACATACATACATTTAAACACATATAGAAACATACACACACATACGTACACATGTACACACATACACACCCACACAAATATGCACACATATATGCACACATACACACTCATACACGCACACATACACATGCATATATCCACACATAAATCCACTCACATACATATGCCTACAAACATACACCCGCATACGTGCACATACACACTCATATACATACACACACACACATACATACATATGCCAATACTCATGCACACACACAACTATGGGGCAGCCTAGTAGTTTGATCAGAGGTTGCTTTAATCCCTCTCTCTGATAGTGACAGTGCCCTCTCTCCAAGGCTGTGCAAACTCTGATTGAGGTTAGCTCCTCAGGGACAACCCTGCCTCCATGAGCTGGATGCAGAAGTGGACTAAATACTGTGGAAACATTAAACACAGCAACTGTTCAAAAGGAAAATGTTGTAAACTTCAGGTGTCAGTATAATCTATGCTTATAAATCTTATGATTAAGGCAATTCCAACATGTCTCACTGGCATGCAGCAGAGTCCACTCTCCAATGGTATTCATGATGTATTAACTATTCTGGCACAAACCCCATGTAAGTTGTTGTTGTGAAAATACTTGGACGGGCTCACACTTTTGGTTCAATTAAACTGTTTCCCATTCCCATGCATTTCTGCATGCCCAGATAGTCTTGTGATTGTTTGTGTAAATATTTGCAGTGTGATTTCCGCATTTCAACACTTCAGCTTTTTAGGGCCACTTGCAGAATCCTTCACTGGGCGGCATTACATGGCACACATCTGAAGTTTCTTCAGCCCAAGGATATGCAAGTCCTGGGCCTCCTCCACAACCAAATCCAAGCCACCCGCCGACCGGAGGAAGAATGCCTCATCTCCCACCTTGGGACCCTCCAACCACCCGACACCAACATTGACTTCACCAGTTTCCAAAACTCCCCTCCTCCCACCTCATCCCAGATCCAACCCTCCAACTCAGCACTGCCCTCTTGACCTGTCCCACCTGTCCCATCTTCCTTCCCACCTATCCACTCCACCCTGCTCTCTGACCTAGCACTATCATCCCCCACCTGCATCCACCTATTGCCTTCCCACCTACATTCCCCCCACCCCCACCCCTTA
>NC_057718.1:6873087-6875106 GCF_004010195.1 Chiloscyllium plagiosum | reverse complement strand
TGGGTGGATTACTCTTCGGAGGGTCGGTGTGGACTTGTTGGGCCGAAGGGCCTGTTTTCACACTGTAGGGAATCTAATCTAATCTAACATAATCTTCCGACCCAGTCCATGTTGGCATCTAGCCTCCAGTCTGTACCCAGCCTTGATTCCAGACTGCACCTGGCTTCACATTTGATGAGGGCATCACTGGCTGGGCCAGCATTAATTGCTTATCCCTAGTTGCCCAGAAGGCAGTTAAAGAATGAAAGAATGTTGGCATTTCCATCATCACTATCCAAAACTCCAGACTATGATATGCAAATAAAACACAGTTCCACAGCAACTTCATGACTGTGGGTCTGGAGTCACATGTAGGCCAGACCAGGTAAGGATGGCAGATTTCCTTCCCCAAAGGACATTAGCGACCCAGATGGGATTTTCCCTGACAATTGACAGTAACTTCATGGTCATTAATCCCAGATTCTTTACTGAATCCAAATCCCTCCGTCTGATGTGTGGGATTTCAACCCAGGTCACCAGAACATTAGCTGAATTTCTGGATGAATAGTCTAACCATAATACCACGAGACCACTGCCTTAGGATTAATGAATTGCCCGAAGACCTGGGTTTCTGGGAGATCGTCATACCAGGCTGAGAGGACACCTCATCAGTTACAGGAATAGGGTTGGTGGGTGGGGTGTGTGTGTGAGGGTGTGTGGGTGGAGATTGCTCTTCAGAGAGTTAGTGTGGATTTAATGGGCTGAATGGCCTGTTTCCATACTGTAGGGATTCTTTATGGTTTGGAGTTACTGTTTCCCAGTTACAATTCTAAGTCCCTTCAGCTTTCTGGGTAATTTCAGGCTTCTTGTGTTGACCTTCTCTTATCTGCTGCTCGGGTTGTGATGACGATGTGTTACAGCTTTCTTAGGGAGTCGAAGTTGCTGTGGAACTGTATTTATTTGCATGTCACAGTCTGGAGCTTTGGATAGTGAAGATGGAAATGGCAACATTCTTTAACGTGAAATTTCTTCCACTCTTACTATTAGCCATTAGCATGCTCAGGAGGTCACTCAGTCAGTTCACCCTCATTACGAGCAGACCTTCATTGACCATCCTGCAATGGAACTTGAATACAGAGGCCGGAACGCTACCCAGTGCATCACAAGACAGGCATGGCTGATCCGACACTCCTCATATTCACGTTCCCCATAACACTTGATTCCCCGACTGATCAAAAATCCATCTCAGTCTTAAATATACACAAGGACTCTGTCCCCACAGCTCTCTGAGAGAAAAAGTTCTTCCTCAGCGCAGTCTTAACAGGTTTCCCCTTTATTCTGAGACCATGCCCTCTTGTTCTGGACTCTCCTATGAGGGAAAAACATCCTCTCAGCATTGACCCTGTCAAACCCCTTAAGAATCCGAAATGTTTCAATGAGGTCACCTCTCATTCTTCTAAACTTCAGTCAGTTAAGTCCCAACCTGTTTAGCCTTTTGCTCATAAAACAATCCCTCCATAGCAGAGATCACCCTCACGAAAGTTCTTTGAACTGCTTCTAATGTAATAGTATATTTCCTTTGATAAGGGGGGCATCAAAACTGCTCACTACTCCAGATGCGGTCTCTCCAACACCTTGTACAACTGCAGCGAGACTTCCCTACTCTTATACTCCAACTCCCTTGAAATATTCCATTAGCCTTCCTGATTACCTGCTGTGCCTGTGTTTCATGCACATGTATCTGCAAGTCCCTTTGTGTTACAGAAAGCTGAAAATCATTCTTCAGAGCTGAGCATCAGAGAGTTAGTCACAGTGCAAACGGACAATGCACTCAATGGAGCAAGGATGCCTGCCTTGAAGAAGTTTTCCTCCTCTCTCTACAAGAACCTCAGGGAGTCACTCTCCCACCACAACTCCCAGGTCATTTCCTCTGCCCTGAAGCTCTTCAACCATGTCCTGAAACAGACTCGCCTGGAGGAAGAACGCCTCATCTTCCGCCTCGGAACACTTCAACCCCAGGGCATCAATATGGACTTTAAC
>NC_057718.1:6871657-6873065 GCF_004010195.1 Chiloscyllium plagiosum | reverse complement strand
CGCTTCAGGCACTCTGCCTGTATTCCTGATGAAGGGCTTTTGCCCGAAACGTTGATTTTCCTGCTCCTCGGATGCTGCCTGACCTGCTGTGCTTTTCCAGCGCCACTCTAACCTAGACTCTGGTTTCCAGCATCTGCAGTCCTTGTTTTTACCTTGGCATAAAACGTGTCTCACCGAGCAATTGCAACTTTGGACGATGACACGCAGCGGTCAACTTCAAACCAACAGCTCATGTCAAGAAAGTAGTAAAGGAAGACAATCACACCTCCATCCAATAAATATTTTTCCATCCCAGTTCCACCCCGGCGTGCTCGGTCATTGAAAATTCTACCAAATGTTGAGCAGATCTTCACAAGTAGGCAAAAGTGAGGACTGCAGAGGCTGGAAACCAGACTTGAGATTAGAGCGGTGCTGGATAAGCACAGCAGGTCAGGCAGCAGGAAAATCAACGTTTCAGGCAAAAGCCCTGATGAAGGATGCTGCCTGACCTGCTGTGCTTTTTCAGCACCACTCTAATCCAAATCTTCACAAGTGATCAGTTTGGTTATTGAATTATCCTCTGTGTCTTCTAGTCACCTTCACTGAATGGTCTCAGACATTCAGAACCTCTTCTTTTGACTAGATTATTATTTTTTTAACTTCACAACATTTTTCAGGCAGCTTTAACCAGCAGCAGTAGATCCAAAGATGTGCAGGTCAGGTGAAGTGGCCATGCTAAATTGCCCGTAGTGTTAGGTAAGGGGTAAATGTAGGGGTATGGGTGGGTTGCGCTTCGGTGGGGCGGTGTGGACTTGTTGGGCCGAAGGGCCTGTTTCCACACTGTAATGTAATCTAATCTAAAAAGTAATCTAATAATCTATCTGTGGTTGGCACTGCTGCCTCATAGTGCCAGGGACCCAGGTTCAATTCCGCCCTCAGGCGACTGTCTGTGTGGAGTTTGCACATTCTCCCCGTGTCTGTGTGGGTTTCCTCCGGGTGGTCTGGTTTTGTCCCACAGTCCAAAGATGTGCAGGTTAGATGGATTGGCCGTGTCATGTTGACCATGTTGTGCAGGCTAAGTGGATTATCCATAGGAAATGCAAAGTGACAATTGCAAAGGAAAATATCTGCTCCCAGGAGGACCAGTTCCACCACAGAACACACCAGATGGCCTCCTTCTTTAGAGACAGCAATTTCCCATCCCACGTGGTTAAAGATCACTCCTACGCATCTCGTCTACATCCCGCACCTCCGCCCTCAGACCCCACCCCTCCAACCGTGACAAGGACAGAATGCCCCTGGTGCTCACCTTCCACCCTACCAACCTTCACATAAACCAAATCATCCACCGACATTTCTGCCACCTCCAAAAAGACCCCACCACCAGGATATATTTCCTTCCCCACCCCTTTCCGCCTTCCGCAAAGAC
>NC_057718.1:6868909-6871203 GCF_004010195.1 Chiloscyllium plagiosum | reverse complement strand
ACCTATCACCTTCATCCCCTCCCCCACTCACCTATTGTACTCCATGCTATCCCCACCCCCACCCTCCTCTAGCTTATCTCTCCACACTTCAGGCTCTCTGCCTTTATTCCTGATGAAGGGCTTTTGCCCGAAACGTCGATTTTGCCTGTCCTCGGATGCTGCCTGAACTGCTGTGCTCTTCCAGCACCACTGATCCAGAATCTGGTTTCCAGCATCTGCAGTCATTGTTTTGACCTAAAGTGACAGGGGGTCAGTACAAGGTGGGATGCTCTTCAGAGGGTTGGTGTGGCCTGTTTCCACACCATTGGGATTCTTTGACCTCAGCTTGTGTCCACTTCAGAGGGCGTTTAAGCAGGGATTTGTGTTTTAGAAGTAACTTTGTTATTTCACTTCTCCAAAAAACAATTTCAAAAAGAAGTTAAGAATTAATTCTCAAAGGTTTACCTCGAACATTCATAAGTCAAACATTCACACACTATTTTTGAGAAACATCCCTTTTCCGATGGGAACCACTCAGTGACAGACAGACAGCACCTGTGAGAATGAAAGTAAGAATCTCTTTGTTGATGTTCAGAAAGCAAAACAAAGATTGTTTTTTAGGTAAAAACAATGACTGCAGATGCTGGAAACCAGATTCTGGATTAGTGGTGCTGGAAGAGCACAGCAGTTCAGGCAGCATCCAAGGAGCAGCAAAATCGACGTTTCGGGCAAAAGCCCTTCATCAGGACCTGATGTCCTGATGAAGGGCTTTTGCCCGAAAAGATTGTTTTTTGGAAATGGATTCCATTTTAGTCACTTATTTTCAACAAAATATGTTCTCTTCTATGCTGTTTTGGAGACAAAAGATTTTTCTGATATATTAAAACTTGGAAACAATAGCACCAATGCATTTTTGAGCATTTTATGAAGGCTTTTTGTTTGTGGAAACTTCTGTTTATCAAAGATTGTGTAAGTTGGCAAATGAATAGTGCAATAACTGTTACATTTTCCATTTTGAACAACTCATTTGGTGCCAGGTATTTAATTCGGGAGGTGGTGTCTCCCTGCTGTTCGTTATAATGTTAAGAAACAGAAAATTTAATCTCAAATGTTTCAAATTGGGAAACGAACTTTAAACTGACAGGAATAAGAAATGAAGTGGGAGGAGAATTGTTGCCAGATGGAATGCAAGAGCTTTCAAATGGATCTAGGGAGAGACTGATGGCTATAATAGTTTGGAAAGTTGGGGTTTGATAACTCAATAGTAGCCAAACAGAGTTTGGGGGCCCATTTCTTATGAGTGTTACTCGTGGCCAGTGGCTCACACTCTCTGAGGTCGAAGGTTATTGGTTCAAGATTCGCTCCCGAGCCATGGATCTACAATCTGATAGTCACAGTGTAGTCCTGAAGGAGTGACACAGTGCAGTGTTAAACTGAGGGTTTGACCTGTCATCTCCATTGGATATAAAAAATCCCATTAGGCAATTTTGAAGACAAAAAGCTTGTCCAAACTATCATCTCGGATGGATCAAAAGCAGAAAGCGCTGGAGAAACTCACAGGTCTGGCAGCATGCATGAACAGCAAAACAGAATTAACATTCCAAGTCCAGTAATCTTTCATCAACTCTAAAATGGATTATCGAACTGTTTTTTTTTAACGGCACTTTGCTGAAGAGTCTTTTCTGTACTGTCCGTTTCTGTAATTCCATGAGCTCATCGCTGTGGAACCTGTTTATCTTTTAAATACAGCTTTTGAACAGAGTCTATCTTGTCATCGTTGAAGTGCTGCCTGAAGAAACTGGCTGCATTGACAGTTAGCTGCCATGTTTACGACATCCCAGGGGTTGACAGTTGGAAAAGACCACTGATTTGGAACTTATTGAGTTTGTGAAAGGCACGATATAAATGCAGGTGCTTTCCTCTTTCACACAAACCCCACACTGGCAGAATCCGATCAAAACTGTTCTCCAATATTTCAAAACCCTCTTCTCGATTCTTTTGGTCTTCATGATTATACTCTTCATCTTCACTCCTGGGTAGTGCAATCAGATCCTGGGATGTGCTCACAGACTCTTACGAATTATTTTATTGTCACGAGTATTTTACAGAGCGAGAAATAGTAAAACACAGTTAAAACCTTTACCACCATTACCACGATCGAAAATCATTTTTAATAGTTTTAAGAATAAGACAGAAAGGAAAGATGGAGCTTTAAGAGTCCATCTGACCTGATCCAGATCATCATTACTGATACCTACACCACCTTCCCTCCTCCATCACCTTCACCACCATCCCTCCTCCATCACCTTCACCAC
>NC_057718.1:6854826-6866389 GCF_004010195.1 Chiloscyllium plagiosum | reverse complement strand
CACCTTCACCACCATCCCTCCTCCATCACTTTCACCACCATCCCTCGTCCATCACCTTCACCACCATCCCCCATCCATCGCCTTCACCACTATCCCTCCTCCATCACCTTCACCACCATCCCTCCTCCAACACCTTCACGACCATCCCTCCTCCATCACCTTCACCACCATCCCTCCTCCAACACCTTCACGACCATCCCTCCTCCATCACCTTCACCACCATCCCTCCTCCAACACCTTCACGACCATCCCTCCTCCATCACCTTCACCACCATCCCTCCTCCAACACCTTCACGACCATCCCTCCTCCATCACCTTCACCACCATCCCTCCTCCAACACCTTCACGACCATCCCTCCTCCATCACCTTCACCACCATCCCTCCTCCAACACCTTCACGACCATCCCTCCTCCATCACCTTCACCACCATCCCTCCTCCAACACCTTCACGACCATCCCTCCTCCATCACCTTCACCACCATCCCTCCTCCAACACCTTCACGACCATCCCTCCTCCATCACCTTCACCACCATCCCTCCTCCAACACCTTCACGACCATCCCTCCTCCATCACCTTCACCACCATCTACACTGGACTCAAACAACATTGAAGTTCATAGAATCCCTACAATGTGGAAACAGGCCAGTTGGCCCAACAGGTCCACACCTACCCTCCAAAGAGCAACCCACTCAAACTCATTCCCCGACCCTATTACTTTACATTTACCCCTGACTAATGCACCTAACCTACACGTCCCTAAACACATTGGACAATTTAGCATGGCTAATTCACCTAACCTACACATCTTTGGTACCATCGTTCACTGCTTGGCCTATTCCCCACCCTGCTGCCAACTGTACCAGACCCATTAATGTCAAAGACACATCTCTTCACTCTGTGCCCACCTCAATGATATCGCTGTGGTGCCCTCTCCCCACCGGCACCACGCTTCATTGGTAGCGCAGACCCATCCAATGATGATGTGGCCAATCCTCAGATGCCATCCTTCGCTGCTGGGCCTCCCTCGCTGACATCACCTCCCCCAATGTACCAACTGCCCATTCCATTGTCACCCCCAGGAAAAGTAACTAAGGGCTCACTCAAGTCCACTCAGGGCCCACAAGCCTGCTGCCAATGCTGCCGGAGCTCAGGGCAAGAAGTAAGGAAAAGAGAACACGATAAACAGGAGAGAGAAAAAGGAATAGAAGAGTGGTTGAAGTATTGCTACCAAGAACATTGCCAGGACTCAATGGACTGAGTTATCGGGAAATATTGGACAAATGAGGACTTTTTTCTTTAGTGCGCAGGAGACTGTGGTGGAAGGGGGTGGAGGGGGGGAGGGAAGGGGGAAGAGGGATCTTATTGACGTGTATAAGATCATGACAGGCACAGATAGGGTGAATGCATTTAGTCTTTTCCCAGGGGTGGGGAATCGAGGACTAGAGGGCATCAGTTTAAGGTTGGAGGGGAAACAATAAAAGGGAATCTGAGGGGCAACTTTTTTACACAGAGGGTGGTACGCATATGGAATGAGCTGCCAGTGGAACTGGTTGAGGTGGGTACATTAGCAACACTTACGAGGCATTTGGACAAACACATGGATAGGAAAGGTTTAGAAGGATACGGGCCAAATACAGAGAAATAGGGTTAGCGTGGATGGATGGTTTGGTCAGCATGGAGCAGTTTGAACTGAAGGGCTTGTCTCCAGGCTGGAGGACTCTATGACTCTAAGAGTGGTTGAAGTCAACCAGCCCTGTCTCGGGAGCCCTACTCTCCCGTCATCTTAATGAACACAGCTTACCACCAACTTAGACCACATTGCCAGTGCTTCCTTACCCAGGACAGCCCCAAAGTTCTGAAATCCCATTCTTTCAACTGGTTTGACCTCACAGATTCACTCCTACCAATTGATCCTGTTTTCAAAAACCTGCACTCAGTATTTTCAGGGATTTCCAGTTCAGGTCATTCTCAAACTCCACGGCTGTGTTCCTTCTCCAGACGTCAGACCCAGAGTCCCACAGCAACTGGCAAAATTCAGATCTGATAATATTTGGGCGTACAAGAGGAATCAGTTCAGGAATTTCTTCTGGGGTCTCTACATCTGCTCCAAACACTGATGGCTGACTGACCTTGTTTGAGACCTGTGCTTGTCCTGACAAAATCTCAGACAGACCACAAATAACGTCACAGAATAGAATCTCTGCAGGAAGATGTACAAACCTTTTCCCTTGCTTTTGCAGCAATTTTATGCCGATTCTTTTGGCATAATTATCGCTTTCTGTGTCTTCATGTTTGCTGGGATCTCCCTGTCTAAGCAGGTCACACTGTAACCCTGTAGTAATTCTCTGTAGTATTATCAGTGGTGTGTCTGGTATCTTGATCATAACATTTAAACTATAATACATGAGATGCTTGCAGGATTTACATTCTCTGAACAAGTATATTCCATCTTTTCCTCGATTTCAGACAGATTTATCTTGACCAAAATCGATATTATCTTAAGGAAATCAAAGCAAAAGTATTCTCGAAAGGAAATAGGTTCCTTCAATTTGGCTCAACCAGTTGGTCTTATGGCACATGATGAACAAGCAGGACAATTCCTTGAAAATAATTAACAAATTCTCTGTCAAAACCTCGAATTGACTCCAGTAAAACTGCAGGACGTTGGCCTAACATTACAAACTACATTAAAATACAACTGTGGACAAATTCCAGATTCAATCTAATTATTTTGGTAAATTACAACATATGCAGAAGTCAAGAACAGCACATGTTTCTCTGCAGGATCTTCATCCCCTGTGTTCTCTCTCTGTCATAAACCTCCAGAAAAACACTGCACTTTTTCCTGTTGTTTCCAATCTTTCCGACTTTGTAGAGAGTCATGGAGCTGTACAACACAGAAGCAGACTGTCTAGTCCAACTCATCCATTTTGGTAAATTACAACATATGCAGAAGTCAAGAACAGCACATGTTTCTCTGCAGGATCTTCATCCCCTGTGTTCTCTCTCTGTCATAAACCTCCAGAAAAACACTGAACTTTTTCCTGTTGTTTCCAATCTTTCAGACTTTGTAGAGAGTCATGGAGCTGTACAACACAGAAGCAGACTGTTTGGTCCAACTCATCCATGCTGACCAGATTTCTTAACCTAATCAACTCCCATTTGCCAGCGCTTGGCACATATCCCTCTAAACCCTTCCTATTCATGTACCCATCTAGATGCCTTTTAAATGCTGTAACTGTACCAGCCTCCACCACTTCCTCTGGCAGTTCATTCCATACAAGCACCACCCTTGGTGTGAAACTGTTGCGTCTTAGGTCCCTTTTAAAAATTTCCCCCTCACCTTAAACCTACGCCCTCTAGTTCTGCCCATCTAGACTTTGTCTACTTATTCTATCCATGCCCCTCATGATTTTATAAGCCTCTATAAGGTCACCCCTCAACCTCTGATGCTCCAGGGGAAGCATCCCCAGCCTATCGAATCTCTCCCTGTCACTCGAATCCTCCAACCCTGGCAACAACTTTGTAAATCTTTTCTGAACTTTTTCACAACATCCTTCCTCTAGTGGGGAGAGCGGAATTGAATGCAATATCCCAAAAGTAGCCTCAACAAGGACATTATCATTAGGCAAGAGTGAGGATGCAGATGCTGGAAATCAGAGTCTAGATTAGAGTGGTGCTGGAAAAGCACAGCAGATCAGGTAGAATCTGAGGAGCAGGAAAATCGATGTTTCGGGCAGGAGCTCATCATCATTCCTGATGATGGGCTCCTGCCCGAAACGTCGATTTTCCTGTTCCTCGGATGCTGCCTGACCTGCTGTGCTTTTCCAGCACCACTCTATTCTAAGTACAGTATCACTGCCACACAGCATGCATTTCTGTCACTGTACACCAGCTTGATCTGCATAACCTTTGAAAGATCATTGACCTGGAATATTAATTCTGTCTTTCTCTCCACAGATACTGCATGTCCTGCCAAGCATTGCCAATACTTTCTGTTGAAATATTCAGCTGATTCCTTCCTGTTTTCTGAGTCATTCACCGACTCCATCACTTTAACGCATTCACCCACACAGAGGAATCTTACATGAAGTCTAAACAACGTGGGTTATGGTGAGAAATTGGTCAGTGATGCCTCTCTCGACATCAGGGACGACTTGCTGCATCTTTTAACCATGTTGTGGGTTTCAAGGCGAGATTCTCACCGGGCAGCAGTGAGCTGCTGGTTAAGGAGACTGATGCTTGTCAAAGCCATTTCACTGCATTAACATAGAAACATAGAGGAATGGGAGTAGGCCAAAGTACCACTTGAACCTGTTCCACCCTGGCTGATTGATTACCTCAGCACAGGGCGTGCTGCTATAACGCATGTTTCATTAACGTGAATTCGCCGTAATGTGATTGATGAATTGGGGAAGCTGTTTCTAAAGCGCGAACTTTTAAAGTGTGTGTTGGCTGTAATGTGATTACATCGCCAACACTTTAAGTGCTGTTTCTAAAGCGCGATTGTTCTACAACACAGAAGGGTAATCATCACGGTATAGAAGAACTGACAGTTGCCTAATCCTGCTCTGCCTGAGGCGGGAATTGAACCCGGGTCTCTGGTGCTGCGAGGCAGCAGTGCTAACCACTGTGCCACCGTGCCGCCCACTAATCATCACGGTATAGAAGAACTGACAGTTGCCTAATCCTGCTCTCTCATCCCTCATCCCCTTCACACCCAATATCCCTTTAGCTGCAAAAATAATATTGACCTTTCTCTTGGAAACATTCAATGTTCTGGCCTCAACCACTGAATCCCACAGGCACACCTCTCTCTGGGTGAAGGAATTACTCCTCATCTCAGTCCAAAAAGGTTTTCCCCTCAAGGTGCAGCTTTCTTTCTGACTATCCACAAACTGGATCCTGAGAATTCTTGACATCGAAGTCAGAGTGGGTACTTTGTGACCTCGGCTGGCTGCCAGTTACCAGGCAGTAATATCACAGGGTATGAGCTGGGGTACCAACCACATATGCCCCATGTGCATGGACGCTGACATCAGACATGTGCCAGCCTCAGTGATCCACTCATCCAATTACAGGATGCTTCCAGACTTCAATGCTGGACTGGCAACTCTCATTGTAACACCCGCAGCAAGGACACTGTACACCCAGGGACAGAAATAAGATGTAGGAGCAGAATCTGGCCAATCAGCCCATCAAGTCTTTGCCATTCAATCATGGTTGACATACACCCAGCTCATGGACTGGACCAAGCTGTGCCTCTGGGCTGTAAGCTAGCTGTCATAGCATACATTCACTCTGAACATAGAACACAGAACATTACCGCACAGTACAGTCCCTTCAGCCCTCGATGTTGCGCCAACCTGTGAAACCAATCTGAAGCCCATCTATCCTACACTATTCCATTTTCATTCATATGCCTATCCAAAGACCATTTAAATGCGCTTAAAGTTGGTGACTCTACTACTGTTGCAGGCAGGCCATCCAACAGCACTACTACTCTCTGAGTAAAGAAACTACCTCTGGCATCTGTCTTATATCTATCACCCCTCAATTTAAAGTTATGTCCCCTCGTGCTAGCCATCGCCATCTGAGGAAAAAGGCTCTCACTGTCCACCCTATCTAACCATCTGATTATCCTATATGTCTCAATTAAGTCACTTCTTAACCTTCTCTCTAATGAAAACAGCCTCAAGTTCCTCAGCCTTTCCTCATAAGACCTTCCCTCCATACCAGCACAGTTACAACATGTCTCTGCTTTCCCTTGTCTTTTCTTGTCCCCGAGCCAGTGAGACCTGGCTCACACAACAGCTGTATTGACTTGAACATAGCATAGGCACGAAATTAGGAGTTTTGTCATGGTTGTTTGCAGGCGTCAGGGAGATAGGCTTCAGTCCAATGACCTTGCTGCAGTAAGTCAAGTCACGTTCAGGGGCTTGGTCAGCCTCTAGGGTTGGTCACAATCAGGACCATTTCCTCACATTGGGTTAGGAGCGAAATGTCAGTCAACCACCACCCACTGTGTAATTTTCTGCCCTACTGCAGGATAATTCAACTGAGGCATTTAAGAACAACCAATACTTTTGCTAATGCAGAAACTTAGGAAAATAAGGACAGCATTAAGCCATTTGAACCTGCTCCACTATTCAACATAATCACCCAAATCCCTCCCGGTTCCCACTTTTACCTCATGATCCCTTTCGTCTGAAAAGCTACAGCTAATTTTTTCTTGGGGACAAAGCTTCAAATTTGTTAACTGAATTCAGATTTTATTACCTGTGCCTAGAATCACAGAATCCCTACAGTGTGTGAAATAACTACACAGAGGCCGGTATCCTGTCACTGAGTCACCCTCTATTTACACGTGCACTGTACACTGACTGGCCAGCCAGTTCAGAGTCAGTCCCTAAACTGAGGAGATTTGAAATCCTTGTGTTCAGCAAGATCCCACAGCAGCAATGTTACAGCAAGCAGAAAAATCTGTTTTGTATTGTGGTTTTGGCTGAGGAATAAATCTCAGCCAGAACATTAGGGATAAACTTCCCTACTCTTCTTCCAAATCGTGTCATCGGAGCTTTTATTCTGACTTGAGATCGAATCCTCACTTTTATTACCCAGATCATGCTGAGTGGTTAATTGTCCTCAGTAATTCCCTCTGAGCTTTGCGTCGAGTAGTCATTTGTGATGTTTGTTTATGATTTGGAGATGCCGGTGTTGGACTGGGGTGTACAAAGTTAAAAATCACACAACGCCAACTTATTGTCCAACAGGTTTATCTGGAAGCACTAGCTTTCGGAGCGCTGCTCCTTCATCAGGTGGTTGTCTACCAATGAAGGAGCAGCGCTCTGAAAGCCAGTGCTTCCAGATAAACCTGTTGGACAATAAGCTGGCGTTGTGTGATTTTTAACTATGTTATTTATTTTGCCCTGGGGGTTGTTAACCACGTAGGCAAAAGTGGGGACTGCAGATGCTGGAGATCAGAGTCTAGATTAGAGTGGTGCTGGAAAAGCACAGCAGGTCAGGCAGCATCCAAGCAGTAGGAAAATCAACTTTTCAGGCAAAAGCCCATCATCAGGAACATCGATTTTCCTGCCCCTTGGATGCTGCCTCACCGGCTGTGCTTTTCTAGCACCACTCTAATCTAGGTTGTTAACCACAGCCCAGTCAGAGGAGACTGTCTGGTGATGGAATTCCCTTTTCTTAATCCAGACACCAGGAGAGAGAGAAAATTGGAAATATTAAATATAAATGGGAGCAGGCAGCAGAGAGGGGCACCCAATTTAAAGGCCGTGACCAAAGCAGCAATGAATTGCTAGTCCTGACTGTGGCTGGCAAGTTGCTAGACACAAACATCTTATAGTTTGACCTCCCACACTCATTCTTCAACCCAAACTGCTTAATCACAAAGCGATGTTTTTACAAACCCCTGGCTCTCTTTTGGAGTGACTAAGCTGATGCCTCAATTATTCCCAGATTAATTTGTAGGAAAAGGTTAATTGAGGGCCGGGTGCAGAACAGAGGGAGGAACTTGGTTGAGAGTGGGACTGGAGCCTGACTCAGACTCTATGTAAGCTGAGCCCTTGATTGTCCTCTTGTTTATTGTGTTGTCCTCTTGATGTTGCTGAGTTTCACCAGGATGACCCCTATCTTTCCTCAGATTCTGAGCTGAACTGATCCCGTTCATCCTCCCAGGGCTCCAAATGGCAGTGGATGGGGTCACGCAGCCTCAGCAGGGAGACTGCAGTCTGCTCACAAGTTGGTGCTCTGAATTTGAAACAGATAAGACGCGTGCTGACAGCTCCTCTAATTTAAACCAGCTTGCTGCAAGAACCAGGGAGATTAGAAAAACCCTTCTCGCTTTCCATTTTCCAACCGACCCAAGCGTTATGCCAAAGTGAGGAAGTTAATAAAAAGTTCAAAACTAAAAAAAAATTACGTTGACATAAAATTGACTTACCGTCAAATACAAAAACTGGTGCAGATTTTATGAAATACTCATTTGCACAAATTAAATCAGAACCGATGAAGATTGGCTTTTAAATTCAATATCAGAGAGCCCCTTGAAATGGACTTGCTTCCCTCTCCAGCCCCCATCAGGAGACATAACATCTCTCTATCCTCCTGATCGAATCCTTTAATACTCTTAAACACATCAATCAGCTCAATCCTGAACCTTTCAGAATCAAAGGAATGGAGAGAGAACCAGTTTTGAAATTTAACGCTCTCTACTCCAGTATCACAGGGTGAAGTAGTTATCTTTGATATCAACCTGGTGAGTGTGTACTGGAACCCCTCTGAGGAGAATATATCTTTGTTGGTGGGAGTCAGTTCCGTTCATCCATAGCGCATAGACATCACTGCACTAAACCAGCACTTATTGTTCATTCCTAATTACTCACATGGAGGTTAAGAGTCAACCCTGTTGCTTTAAGTTTGGAATCACATATAGGCCAGACCAGCAGCTTTTCTTTCCCAAAGGACATTAAGTTGCAGTTGTACAGGTCAGTGATGAGGCCTCTTCTAGAGTACTGTGTCCAGTTCCGGTTGTCCTGCTACAGGAAGGATATTATTAAGCTGATGAGAATTCAGAAGAGATTTACCAGGATTTTGCCAGGAATGGAGGGCTTGAGTTATCAGGAGAGGCTGGATAGGCTGGGACCTTTTCACTAGGCAGAGGTGAGGACTGCAGATGCTGGAATCCAGAGTTTAGATTAGAGTGGTGCTGGAAAAGCACAGCAGGTCAGGCAGCATTCGAGGAGCAGGAAAATCGACGTTTCGGGCAAAAGCCCTTCATCAGGAATAGAGGCAGAGGAGATGACCTGGGGGCTGCAGTGAGAGAGAGATTCACTGAGATTCTTGTGGAGAGAGGAGGAGAACTCCTTCAAGGTAGGCATCCTAGCAAGTGGATTCGCAGTAAGGTTAAAATCAACTCGGCAGAAGTGAGGGCTGCAGATGCTGGAAACCAGAGATTAGATCAGTGTGGTGCTGGAAAAGCCCAGCAGGTCAGGCAGCATTCGAGGAGCAGGAAAATCGACGTTTCGGGCAAAAGCTGTTCATCAGGAGCATTCCTGATGAAAGGCTTTTGCCCGAAACGTTGATTTTCCTGCTCCTCGAATGGTGCCTGACCTGCTGGGCTTTTCCAGCACCACTCTAACCTAAACTCTATGACTTTTTTGCTGGCAGGCAGGAGACTGGATGAACACAGCAGGCCAGGCAGCATCAGGAGGTGGAGAAGTCAACGTTTCAGGGTATAGCCCTTATTGAGTTATACCAGAAACATCGACATCTCCACCTCTTGCTGCTGCCTGTCTTGCTGTGTTCTTCCAGCCTCCTGCCTGTCTACTCTGGATTTCAGCATCTGCACATTTTTATTTGTCTCGAACATTTTTCATTGGAGCATAGGAGATTGAGGGGTGATCTTATGGAGGTCTTTAAAATCATGAGGGGCATGGATAAGATGAGCAGAAGATGACTTTTCCTTAAGATTTCAAAACGAGGATGCATATTTTTAAGGTGAGAAGAGAAAGATTTTAAGACGACATGAGAGCAATTTCTTTGTGCACAGTGTGGTTTGTCTGTGGAATGAACATGCAAAGGAAGTGGTGGATGTGGGTACACTTGCAATGTTTAAAAGACATTTGGATAAGCACATGAATAGGAAAAGTTTAGAGGGATATGGGCCAAGCGCAGGCAGGTGGGACTAGTTTAGTTAGGGATTATGTTCGGCATGGACTGATTGGACTGAAAGATCTGTTTCTGTGCTGTAGGACTCTATAAAGGATGATAGGAATGTGTCGTTTCAGACCCCCTACATGGAAGGAACAGTTTCATGATGATTGCTAGATTTCTTTTTAACTTAATTCAAGTTCTACTCTGTGCAAGATTCAAACCCAGGTCCCCAGAGCATGGCCCTGGGTCTCTGGAGTAACAGGCTGGTGAACAAAACACGAGGCCGTTCCCCACTCCAATGCTGCAGTGGTGGTATCCGTAACTCTGAACCAGGAGGACTGGGTTTAGGTCCCACCCTTTCCACAGTGTGTAATAATCTCACTGGACAGATTGATGTGAAAATGTTTATACATCTTTCCCACAATCCATGACCAACATTGGTGGCTCAGTGGTTAGCACTGCTGCCTCCGAGCGCCAGGAACCTGGGTTCGATTCCAGCCTCAGGTGACTGTGTGCAGTTTGCACGTTCTTCCTGTGTCTGTGTGGGTTTCCTCCCACAATCCAAAGATGGTCAAGTGAATTGGCCATGTTAAGTTGCCCATAGTGTGTTCCGGGATGTATAGGTTTGGAGCATTAGTCAGGGGTAAATATAGGATAGGGGAATGGGTCGGGGTGGGATGCTTTTCAGAGGTTCAGTATGGACTTGTTAGCCCAAGGCACTGTTTCCACACTGTAGGGATTCTAAAGAAACACTACTCCCTTTTATGTCCCATGAAAGGGATCAGTACAAAGGCTGGTATTCAATGCTCGCTCCCTATCTGGCCTTATGATGGTGTGAGCTACTATCTTAAATGCAGCTAAGTGGCTGCTCAGATATTTCAGGGGCATTTTAGGAACAACTGCATCATTGTGGGTTTGGAATCACGTGTAGGCCAGACCAGGTAAGGATGGAAGATTTCCTTGTGGAACTAGTTTAGTTTGGGATTATGTTCAGCATGGACAAGTTGGACTGGAGGCTCTGTTTTCCAGGCTGTATGATTCTATGACCCTCTGACTTTAGTAAGCTACATTTTTTTAGTGATCGGCTGGTAGCTTATTCTGTTCTCACCCGATGTAGATCTTCGTCCGTTCTCTGTTTGAAAGCTGGTCTGATCCTCAGCACCTTAATTTCCACCATGGACAGGACAAGGATCCCAGTCCCAAATACTCCACCTCCGGAATAGGATTCATTATCCTGTGCTGTTGGTACAGATCCAATCCAGCCATTGGAGCCCACCAGCTTCCTAGCGCTTCCGTGATGCAGTAGCAACATTCTTTTATAAAAACGTAAGACCTAGGAGCAGGAGTAGGCCATTCAGCCCCTCGACCATTTGATATAGTCATGGCTGATCTCATCATGGCCTCAACTCCACTTTCCTGCCTGAACTCCCTAACCCTCAACCCAATACTTATTAAAAATCTACCTATCTCCTCTTTCAATTTTCTCAATGGCCTAGCATTTAACACACTCTGGGGAAGCGAATTCCACGGACACATGAACCTTTGAGAGAAGGAATTTCTCCTCGTCTCCGGTTTAAATCTGCTACCCGTTTTCGAAAAACTATGGACCTCTCATTCTAGATTGTCTCACATGAGAAAACATCCTTTCTACGTCAACCTTGACAATTCTCTTCAACATATTATATCCCTCAATGAGATACCATCATAGAGTCATAGAGATGTACAGGATGGAAACAGACCCTTCGGTCCAACCCGTCCATGCCGACCAGATATCCCAACCTAATCTAGTCCCACCTGCCAGCACCCGGCCCATATCCCTCCAAACCCTTCCTATTCATATACCCATCCAAATGCCTCTTAAATGTTGCAATTGTACCAGCCTCCACCAC
>NC_057718.1:6837519-6853606 GCF_004010195.1 Chiloscyllium plagiosum | reverse complement strand
CTTCCTTCTTTTTCTTAACCAAACCCTCAATTTCTTTAGTCATCCGGCATTCCCTATACCTACCAGCCTTTCCTTTCACCCTAACAAGAATATAATTTCTCTGGATTCTCGTTATCTCATTCCTGAAGGCTTCCCATTTTCCAGCCGTCCCTTTGCCTGTGAACATCTGCCCCCAATCAGCTTTTGAAAGCTCTTGCCTAATACTGTCAAAATTGGCCTTTGTCCAATTTAGAGCTTCAACTTTTAGATCGGGTCTATCCTTTTCCATCACTATTTTAAATCTAATAGAATTATGGTCGCTGGCCCCAAAGTGCTCCCCCACTGATACCTCAGTCACCTGCCCTGCCTTATTTCCCAAGAACAGGTCAGGTTTTGCTCCTTCTCTCGTAGGTACATCCACATACTGAATCAGAAAATTTTCTTGTACACACTTAACAAATTGCTGAGATCTCCTCTCAGTCTGCTAAACTCCATAGAATATAAGCCTAAACTGCACACTTGCTCCTCATAAGCCAGACTCTTCAGCTCTGGAATGAATTCAGTGATTAGGGTGTATAGAAAAGTCTCGAGTAACCAACAAGATGCTATTACACGCATGCTGGAGAAGGCAGATAGGGACGGTGAGATTGGGGGCTCCAACTTCCATTGTGTGCATGACCAGGAATCTTCCTACCCTTACTGCCTGCCATTAGTGTGTGGTGTTGAGAGTGTGGTGCTGGAAAAGCACATCAGGTCTGGTAGCATCAGAGGAGCAGGGGAATTGATGTTTCGGGCAAAAGCCCTTCATCAGAAATGTTGGTGGGTGAATTGGGGGAAGGGGGCTGCAAGATAAATAGGATGGTGGGTGGGGCTGTGGGGAGATAGCTTGGAAGGCGATAGGTAGGCATCAGGAATAGCATGTGTTGGAAGGATTTGCGGGGTGATACCAATCTGGTTGGCTGTGTAATGAATTCATGTTCCTTGGCAGCAACAACTCCTGGAGTAGGACTTGAACCCGACACTTCCACGTTGCCACAAATGCTCCACAAGACCACTCCCCCACTGTTACTGCAATATCAGCTTCTTTCAACCAGGTTTATCGATTTTATGTTTATTCATATTCCAGCTGTGAGGGTCGGCTTTAAATGAATGTCTTCTGATTACCGGTCGATCCTCTCCATTATACTATGGAGAGAAACTGCAGAAAGCTGCAACACCAAGGGATTTGGGGGGAATTTGTTCACAAATCACAGGAAGCGAGCACATGGGGGCAATGGGGTATTAGGAAGGGGGTTATTTCAAGGGGTTGGAGTATAAGAGAAGGGAAGTCTTACTGCAACTGTACAAGGTGTTGGGGAGACTACAGCCAGAGTACCGGGGGCAGCTTTGGTCCTCTTATTTAAGGAAAGATATTGTTTATTTGGAGGCAGTTCAGAGGAGATTCACTAGGATGATCCCGGGTATGGAGGGATTGTCTTATGAGCAAAGGTTAAACAGGTTGGGACTCTAGTCACTGGAGTTTGAAAGAGTGCGATGTGATCTCATCGAAGTGTACAGGATTCTTCGGGGACTTGACAGGGTCAACGCTGAGAGGATGTTTCCCCTCATGGGAGAAACTTCCATATCCGCCACAGATTCACCTGCACCTCCACCCACATCATCTACTGCATCCGCTGCAGCCGGTGTGGCCTCCTCTATATTGGGGAAACAGGCCGCCTACTTGCGGAGCGATCCAGAGAGCACCTCTGGGCCACCCAGACGAACCAACCCAACCACCCTGTAGCACAGCATCTCAACTCCCCCTCCCACTCCACCGAGGATATGCAGGTCATTGGACTCATCCACCGCCAAACCACAACAACCCGACGGTCGGAGGAGGAGCGTCTTATCTTCCGACTGGGAACCCTCCAACCACAGGGGATGAACTTGGACTTCACCAGTTTCTTCATCCCCCCTCCCCCCACCTTGTCTCAGCCGAATCCCTCCAGCCCGGCACCGCCTTCCTGACCTGCAGTCTTCTTCTTGACCTCTCCGCCCCCACCCTACTCCGACCTATCACCCTCACCTTGACCTCTTTCCACCTATCACATTTCCAACGCCCCTCCACCAAGTCCCTCCTCCCTACTTTTTATCTTCTCCTGCTGAACACTCTCTGCTCATTCCTGAAGAAGGGCCTGTGCCCGAAACGTCGAATCTCCTGTTCCCTGGATGCTGCCTGACCTGCTGTGCTGTTCCAGCAATAAAGTTTCAACTTTGATCTCCAGCATCTGCAGACCTCACTTTCTCCCCTCATGGGAGAGTCTAGGACCAGAGGGCACACAGTCAGAATGAAGGGGCATCAAGACTGAGATGAGGAGGAATTTATTCTCTCAGAGGGTTGTGGGTCTTTGGAACAGAAAGCTGTGAGGACACAGTCCTTGTGTATATTTAAGGCTGAAATTCTTGATTGGTCAGGGAACCAAAGCTCATGGGGAAAGAGCAAGCAAGTGGATTTGAGAAATGTCGGAATAACCAAGGTCCTCTTGAACTTTGGAGCAGTCTCAAGGAGCCTATTCCTGTGTCTTATGGTCTTATTATGGTCCCCCATGCCATTATCGGGAAACCTTGATGCTCGACTCTGAACAGATTATGTGTTTCTCCTGATGCTGCCAGCATCTTGAACAATGTACAAAGCTGTCCACTTTTAAGCACCAGCCCAGATTATGTGGTGAAACCGTGGAGTGGTATTCGATCCCACAGTTTTGACTGGGATTTAATTATTGTCAGTCTGCAACCAGAAACTTCTCCAGGCTTTTGGGAAACGAGCTTCCGTTCTCATTAAAACCACAAAATCTGCCATCTCTGACTGCGCAAAGAGCAGAAAACCAGGCTTGAAAAGAAAGCCTGTTCTAAACAAAGAAAATGAAGTAGATGTTTAAGCATTTTAAAAGAAGCACTATAAGTTTTAATTTAAATATTAATATGTGTTAAAAAATAATGGTGGAGATGTGTGCAAAAGTGAATGTGAAATCCAAATATTGTAGAGGCAATGTAATTGTAGCTACTGCTGTATTACATGCCAGCTCACTACATAAACTACTGCTCACTAGTGAAGGTTTCATCAATATTCTCTCTAAATATCAGAAAATATATGGTCTGCTTGATCTAGTGTGGTAGAAGAATTTTCCCTTCTGGGTCTATTGAGCAATTTCTCATAATTAACAAGATATTGCTTATGGCATGTCAGTAGCCAGTTACAGGTTACACTGGGGTGATAGCCACTGATCCTTTCAGATCCTAAATTGCTCTACACACAAGTTCATGGGAAATTAGCTCGGAGGGCAGTGAATATGGAACTCCTCAGTTTTAACCCTTTCAGACTCACAGGCAACAGGAAGTGTGGACAGCAAGTATTGCTTAATTAGGACTCATTTTATAGGACATGAGTTACCTGCTACTCCCAGAGTCAACATAAAAGTTTAAGATTTTATCACAGCATGCAAAATGTCTCTCCAATTTAACTTTTAGCTGTTATTCAAGGGATGTGGACCCATTGCAACTTTGTAAGGTCAACAGAAAATGCTGACATTTCTCATTACCTGGTATTCCGGTATGGGATCACATTTGTAACTACAAACATTTGTAAGTCAGGGATTCCCTGTCCTGCTCTCTCAATGACCAATGACTGTTAAAGTGCATGCAAAGAGAAATTTTAAACATTTTAAGAACCTTTGTTTTATGATAACTCATATGCTGTAAGTAGTAAAGTAGTTGTATGTCAGTAACATGATAAGGAACACAGGATTATAGAAACTAACCATTCAGTCCCTCAAACACGCTCTGTCTTTCAGCAGGATGTCGGCTAAATAACTAAGTTTTGAAACCCACTGGTTGAGGAAGCTTTACTTTCAGTTTAAAAGAGTAGAAGGAGCTTTACTCTGCATCTAACCCCTTGCTGTACCTGGTTTGAGAGGGTTTGATGGGTACAGTGTCGAGAGAGCTTTACTATCAGTTTAAAAATGAAGCAACTTCCTGAGATCACATTTTCATGAATATGCAGAAGGAGAAATCTTGCCGAGATTAATAGTACAGAATGCGACAGCAAGTGAAAACTCAAAACTCCGGCTCATCTTGCTTTCATTATGTTCCATTTTAAATTTTAATTTGAAATGGTATGATGCTTCCTCTCTCCAAAGTATGAAAGGATCAGATAGGGTGGAATGTTTAAAGTACATCCAGACGAGCTTTCTGTGCCAGGACATAGATAGTCCAACTAGAGATGGGACAGTGTTAAACCTAATCCGAGGGAATGAAACTGGTCAAGTGATTGAGTGTCAGTGGACAAGCATTTTGGGTATTGTGACCATAAACTGCGTAAGTTTCAAAGTCATTACGGAAAGTAATAAGGCTCGTGCAAAAATTAGAATCTCTCCAGTGCAGAAACAGGCCCTTCGGCCCAACCAGTCCACACTGACCCTCTGAAGAGTATCCCACACTACATTTTCCCCTGACAAAAGTTGTATCTAAATTGGGGAAAGGCCAATTTCAATATCACTTAAAATGCCAGGGCATAACAGGCTATGGGTGAAGTGCAGGTAAGTGGGATCAGTGTAGCTTGGTGTTTATTGGTCTGCATTGATATGGTGGGCCAAAAGGCCTCTTTTTATGTGGTATGACTATGGCTCTAAAGGAACAGATTTGGGCATGGAAATTGTGTTAATCCACTTTAAGTCTTCCATGAAGGAAAGTCTGTTCATTCCAAATATGTTCTTTATTTATCTGGTAGTCTATAAAACCATAGCAAACAAAAACCTTACATTCATATGTCGCCTTTCATAATCCCAGAATGTCCCAAAGCATTTTCTGGCCACAATTAGATATTTTTAAAACGTGGCTCTGTTACATCACTGGTTAAGAAATGTTCTGAGGCACATAAAAGTACCATATGAATACAAACTCTTGTTGATATATTGGAGGAAATGTGCCAGTTAATTAATGCACAGCATGATCCCATAATGTGATAATGACCTGAGAATCCATTTTGATGATGTTTGTCGAGGAATCGATATTGATCATAAGTCAGGACAGCAGGAGAAATCTCCTGCTTTCCCTCAAAATATTCCTCTGGACTTTAGCAGTGGTAGTACATTATGGACATGTAAGTGAATCTTGGATGGACACATGGATGATAGTACAATGAAGGGTATGCAGGTTAGTCTGATCTTAAAGTAAGATAAAATGCTGGCACAACATCGGGGCTGAAGGGCCTGTATTGTGCTGTAGTGTTTTATGTTCTATGTTAACAGACTGTGAAGATAGACAGGGCCTTGGTCTCTCCCTTTAGTAATGCAGCACTCTATCTGCCCTGCATGTGGTGAAGTAACATAAATGTTTGGACTCAAGTCCCAGAAATACCTCTGGGGAACATACATCCTTCTGAATCCAGAGGTCAAAGTGCAACTCAACAATGCTTTGTACTTTGTGGACATAGATAGATACGGGATATGAACAGCATGATCTGTCGTGGTCAAATATCCTGTTGCCAATCACACTGAGTGACAATGCTGTCATTTTAAACAGGTTATTTTGTCCTTGATTTTTTTTGAAAGGTGGTCGTAAGATGACGAAGTGTCTCATTCAACAATGGAAGGGGAGTGGCCAGTTCTCCCAGTTCAAGCTTCTTTTAGTTTGTTTTTAGCTGTAGCAGTCACAAAAGAGACCTAAGGGGAAACTTTTTCATGCACCGGCTGGTGCATGTATAG
This sequence comes from Chiloscyllium plagiosum, assembly GCF_004010195.1. Lineage (NCBI taxonomy): Eukaryota > Metazoa > Chordata > Chondrichthyes > Orectolobiformes > Hemiscylliidae > Chiloscyllium > Chiloscyllium plagiosum. The sequence continues at coordinate 6,847,886 of NC_057718.1, read as the reverse complement.
AGTGAGCTGCCAAAGGAAGGGGTGAAGGTTTAGATTAGATTAGATTTCCTACAGTGCGGAAACAGACCCTTCGGCCCAACCAGTCCACACCGACCCTCCGAAGAGTAACCCACCCAGACCCATTTCCCTAATGCACCTAACACTATGGGCAATTTAGCATGGCCAATTCACCTGACCTGCACATCTTTGGATTGTGGGAGGAAACCGGAGCACCCGGAGGAAACCCACGCAGACACGGGGAGAATGTGCAAACTCCACACAGACAGTTGTCCGAGGCTGGAATCGAACCTGGAACCCTTGGTACAATTGCAGCACTGAAAAGGCATCTGGATGGGTATACAACTAGGAAGAATTTAGAGGGATATGGGCCAAGTGCTGGCAAATGGGACTGGATTAGGTTAGAATATCTGGTTGGCATGGACAAGTTGGACCGAAGGGTCTGTTTCTGTGCTGTACATCTCTATGACTCTGTGTGTGATTTCAGGAGAGATGCAAACTTCAGGAAAGAATTCCTCTGATTTTCTTCTGTGATCACTCTCTGGACATTGTTCTCTCCTGCCTGTAAGAATCTGTGTTTGGATTTACCTTTCTGCCAAGGGGTGTATTTATGGGATGTTACTAAATTGGAACAATTAATTAGCAACAGTTACTGTATTGAGCTGGTTAAGTTTTCCAATAGTTAATTTATTCTAAATTCCATTTTCTTTTTGTGTTTCAACTGTTGTGTTTAAATAAATTTTGATTTGCTTAAAGCCGAGTGGTTTGACCAGCTGCATCACACCTGGAACACCCACTTCACATCTGCTATTACAATAAGAAACAGTTCGGGTCTGGGCTACCTTCTTAAAATAGTTTGAGGGGATCTGGTCTGGTCCATAACAACTGCATCACACACAAGTGTCTGGCGATCACTCAGTGACTGAGGTTGGAGTGATTTTGGTTTTGAATCGAAGGCAGAATAGGTCGAACAGTTTCTGTAGATTCATGTCTTGCCCAGTGGGTAACTTGCCAGAAGTGAGATGCAGTTTGATGGCAGGAAAGTGGGGAAATAGTGCTTTGTTTGACTTCAGTCTTCACCGAAGCTCCATTGATGAGGATCACATCAAAAATGTCATTGTGGATTATGCGGATTAGATTAGATTACTTACAGTGTGGAAACAGGCCCTTCGGCCCAACAAGTCCACACTGACCCACCGAAGCACAACCCACCCATACCCCTACATTCACCCCTTACCTAACACTACGGGCAATTTAGCATGGCCAATTCACCTGACCTGCACATCTTTGGACTGTGGGAGGAAACCGGAGCACCCGGAGGAAACCACGCAGACACGGGGAGAATGTGCAAACTCCACACAGTCAGTCGCCTGAGGCGGGAATTGAACCCGGGTCTCTGGCGCTGTGAGGCAGCAGTGCTAACCACTGTGCCACCGTGCCACCCACAATGATAGTGATAGTGATAGCTGAGGGAAGACACATTTGAGGAGATGTTCCAGAAGCTTATGTGATTGAAAGAGTTCAAGGTGGTTGTGAGGTTGAGAACGACCATGTGGAGATGTCCATGTGTTTTTTTTTTGTGGATTGTTAAGCTGTGAACATCATGGGTCCCTTCACTCGCAAACTGAACTCCATCTTATTGTTGTCTCTAACTCTCACCCACCCAACAGTGGGGAAGCTAAGGATCTCCTTGAACCTCCAGCTCCAACAACACAACATCTCTCCTCACTCACTGACGGCAATGAGATCCTGACCATTTTCCACACCCTTTCAATGGATGTCTGACATTTGGATGTCAAAATTCATCATCATCTTGAATGGGCCAGCATAAACTTGGACTGAATAAGGAAAAGAGTATTTGAGGAACAGGATCACAACACTATGCTCCCAAATGATCTGAGCACCCTACAGCAAGCTTCTTAAAGTACTCAACAAGTTCAAGAAGCAGTGGCTGTGCAAGGTCCTCCAAATTTGGTGGCATGAAATACAGTCCAATGGAAGGGTCCTCTCCCAAGCCAACATCTGCAGCATTGTGATGTCAATTATAGAGTCATAGAATTGTACAACACGGAAACAGACCCTTCGGTTCAACTCATCCATGCCAACCAGACGTTCTAAATTAATCTAGTCCCATTTGCCAACATTTGGCCCATGTCCCTCTAAATCCTTCCTATTCATGTCCCCATCCAGTTGCCTTTTAAATGTTGTAATTGTACCAACCTCCATCACTTCCTCTGGCAGCTCATTCTATACACGCACCACCCTCTGCGTGAAAAGGTTGCCCCTAAGGTCCGTTATAAACATTTCCCTTCTCATGTTTAACGTATGCCCTCTAGTTTTGGGCTCCCCTACACTGGGGAATAAAAAATTACTCGAAAGTGTCTCCGCAAAGTGGGACACATTATTTGTGCAAAAACCAAAAGATCTGTGGATGCTGGAAATCAGAAACAAAAGTAGACATTTCTGAAAAAAATTCACCAGGTCTGGCAGCAGATCTGGAGAGAAATTAGAGTTTCAGGTCACCCATAGTGACCCTTCGCCATTCATGTATCTGACACCGGACACCTGAAGGAACTGCTTGATAAGGAATTTATTCACGATAACTGTGGATGCTGGAAATCTGAAACCAACACAGACAAATGATGGAGAAGAGTCCGATCAGACTCATCATATTAAGCCATGGTTTCTCTCTCTATAGATGCGGCCAGACCTGCTGAGTTTCTCCAGAATTCTCTGCGTTTGTTCCAACAGCTTATCAATGACTTTCCGAATGAAAAGAAGACAAAAAATGAAAATCAGAAACAAAAACAAAAATTGCTGGAAAAACTTGACTGAGTCTGACAGCATCTATGGGGAGAAAGCAGAGTTAATATTCCAGATCCAGCTCTGAAGAAGGGTCACTGGATCTCCTCAGACACTGCATTTTTGCAGCAATTTCTGACAATGTCTTTGTGAAATTCCATACTGTTCTAACAGATGACAATTCTTCCAAGTCTTGTGTTGTACTCAAACTTTGAAAATGTCCCCTGAACACCAGAATCCTTAATATATGGATGTAGGTTTGCTCGCTGAGCTGGAAGGTTTGGTTTCAGATATTTCATCACCATGGCACGGTGGCACAGTGGTTAGCACTGCGGCCTCACAGCTCCAGAGACTCGGGTTCAATTCCCGACTCAGGCGACTGACTGTGTGGAGTTTGCACATTCTCCCCGTGTCTGTGTGGGTTTCCTCCGGGTGCTCCGGTTTCCTCCCACAATCCAAAAATGTGCAGGTTAGGTGAATTGGCCATGCTAAATTGCCCGCCGTGTTAGGTTAAAGGGGTAAATGTAGGGGTATTGGGTGGGTTGCGCTTCGGCGGGTCGGTGTGGACTTGTTGGGCCGAAGGGCCTGTTTCCACACTGTAAGTAATCTAATCTAAAGTAATCTAATACTCGGTAACATCATCAGTGAATCTCCGGATTAAACACTGGTGGCATGTCCTGCTTTTAATTTATGTATTTCAGTTTCCTTGGGCTGTGATGTCATTTCCTGTGGCCTTCAGGAAAAGTCTTTCCAATGTAATAACATTCTTCCTTTAGCAGGGTGACTCCAAAAGTAGCCTCACCAATGTCTTGCACAATGTCAAAGTTAAAAGTAACACAACACCAGGTTAAAGTCCAACAGGTTTATTTGGAAGCACTAGCTTTCGGAATGCTGTTCCTTCATCAGGTAGCTAGACGAAGGAGCAATGCTCTGAAAGCTTGTACCTCCAAACAAGCTTGTTGGATTATAACCTGACGTTGTATGATTTTTAACTCTGTCCATCCCAATCCAACACTGGCACCTCCACACTGTACAACCTCAACATGACGTCTTAACTCCCATACTTGATGCTCTGACCAACGAAGGCAAGCGTGCCAAACAAAAATTTTCGTTGACCATCGCTCTCTGTTTCCTATCACTCCACCAATTTTGCATCCATGTCGGTACTGTCCCTTTCTTTCTCCCTGAGCTGTAAGTTTCCCTTGTGTTTGTTGTGTGGCACCATATTGAATCCCCATGGCGCTCTGCCAAATACCAACGACTATGTGGGTAGATCAGTTATTGCCCCATGAGGTACAAAAGAAGAGAGGTCGGTAAATTCTAAAAAAAATGTGCATTTTAATAAAGCTGAACAGGAATCAGAAAATTGATACTCACCACTTGCCCATGGACTTTGCTTTTCAAACTGAATGCTGAGTACGTTGCGTTACCAAATTTGGCAAAACGTTGAAAGCTATCTTATTTACCTTGATGCTAAGAGCTCAGATGAAGGTTGGAATCTGTGACTCATTCAGTTGTCTCATTGTTTTTGTTACTCCCCTGCTTTATATTGTCTGTCAACGCTGAGTATGCAGCGGGTTTGCTGGCTCCAACTGTTGCTTGTTCATTCCATCCAGCCTCATACATTCAAACATGCAAGGGGAATAAAGACGTGAGGAACACTTTTTACGTTTGCTTGCTTAAATTGTTCTTAGCATGTCTCTTTCCCATTGCACCTCAGGAGACTTTGTTGGCAGCGGGTAGTGAGTGAAGCTCTTTCTGCTGTGAGATGCTTTTCTGTGTGTAGGCTTCGTGACTCATAATCGTAAACGTATTAAGTGGCATCAGATCCTGCAGTGGAAGCAAGAGGCAATGGTTTCAGGTGTGCCTTGTGCCCGGTACATGCTGCTAGTATTGGCACCTCCTTAACCCCCAACCTGGCATCACAAATGTCATTTATAATAGGAGCCACTCTCTGCATAAACACATAGTAAACTTTTGGATTAGTCGTGCTGGAAGAGCACAGCAGTTCAGGCAGCATCCGAGGAGACAGTAAAATCGACGTTTCGGGCAAAAGCCCTTCATCAGGAATACAGGTAGACAGCCTGAAGGGTGGAGAGATCACTTGGCAGAGTTACACAAGGTTTCCTGTATTAGTTTGTTATAAACTCAAAGAGTTTACCTGGAAACATGACTCTGTTCCATCAGCTCATATCACTTGAAACTGGACTTCAAACATATGGAATTACAGATAAGTTATACGCAGGAACCAACCAGTTGGTCCAAATAGTGATTACTGTATCTATCTTCCACTCAAACTTCCTCCAAACCATCCCCATGTAATCCCATCAATCTCCTTCCACTTCTCTCCTCTGGTTTCAACAGGCTTCCCCTTAAATGCATCAACATTAATCATCTCAAACAAAACTGAAATAACATGGATGCTGGAGAAACCGAGTAGGTATTGAATCACAGTTACAGGCAGCATTGGTGGTGGAAGGGGTTTCTCCTCAGCTCCATCAAGCAGCTGAGGAGAGAGAAACAGAGTTAATATGAACATTTGCAATCATTCACTGCCAACGATGAGGAAATACAAGAGTTGCAAAAGGTCATTATACAGGGGTTGCCTGATAGAGCTAAACAAGTCCCTGAGAAGGTTAGTCCAGTCTGGCCATAGAGAGGCAAATTTGGTTTATCATGACAACCTACTTCCAAGGGCAAACCCGTCCAAATGCCAAAGCTTTAGGCCAAGGTATCATGTCCATGTCATACCAGGGACACGTAGGTATTGAAATGATAGGACATAACTCTCTGTGAGTCAGCGTATTCAAAAGCTCTTGAATGCAGGCGAGGTATGTTAAGCCTATTGATCTTGGCACAGTTGGTTGGAGGGCTGGCGTATGATGTTGAGAGGGGCCAGTAGTGGGGGTTCAGTACTTACACCCTGGGGCACATTGACCTTCAGGTTATAATTCATCATCAGTCATCTCCCTCTCTTGAGGAAAAAGTGGCTTCATGGTTTACTGAAACCTTGTTTTCTCTGTGTGTTACACACACACACACACACACACAAACATACACACACACACACACACACACACACACACACACACACACACACATACATTCAACCATTGATCCGAACCGAACCATATAAATGCAGTGGCTACGAGATCAGGTCAAATCCTGCATCCTCCTGACTCCAAAGCCTGTCGACCATCTACAAGGTACAAGTTGGGAGTGTGATGGAATACTCCTCACTTGCCCTGGATGGGTGCAGCCCCAACAGCACTCAAGAAGCTTGATACCATCCAGAACAAAGCAGCCAGCTTGATTGGCATCACATTCACAAACATCCACCCCTTCCACCACCAATGCAGCCATATGTACTATCTATGAGGTGCACTGGAACAACTCACCAAAGCTTCATCAATGGCACTTTCCAAAACTACGTCATTACCACCTAGATACACAAGGGCAATGTACACACAGGAAGACCACCACTTGCAAGTTCCCCTCCAAAACACTCACTGTCCTGACTTGGAAATATATCACTGTTCCTTCGGTGTCACTGGGTCACAATCCTGGAATTCCTTCCCAAAGGACATTGTGGGCCGACCTGCAGCACATGGACTGCATGGGTTCAAGAGGGCACCTCACCCCACCTTCTGAATGGGTAACTGGGGACAAGCAATAAATGCTGGCCCAGTCAGCGATGCCCATGTCCCATTTTTTAAAATGTTATTGGAGATACCACATTCATTGCTGCATCAAGTAAAATACCCTGTGAGAGGCAAACCTCACACCATCATGTAGAAATTTTCACACATATCTTTATGAACATAGCACTTCCAATGTCTGAGATGATGAGAGTGCTGGGGCTTTGGTGGTAACCTTCCATCTTATCATGCAACGGTTTGTTCAGTGATTGAAAAGTCTGTCTCGAGTATTGCAGCTCTATAAAACTTTGGTTAGACCGCAATTGGAATACTGCGTCCAGTTCTGGTCGGGTCGCCCTATTATAGGAAAGATGTGGATGCTTTGGAGAGGGTTCAGAGGAGGTTTACCAGGATGCTACCTGGACTGGAGGGCTTATCTTATGAAGAGAGGTTGACTGAGCTCAGACTTTTTTCATTGGAGAAAAGGAGGAGGAGAGGGGACCTAATTTGGGGACATTTAAGAGACTACTGGACATGCATAGGGTCACAGAAATTTGAGGGTGCATACATGAGGATCAGTGGTCGGCACAACATCATGGGCTGAAGGGCCTGTTCTGTGCTGTACTGTTCTATGTTCTATGTTCTATGTTATTGCCTGCTGAGTTGCCTGAGTCTCAGTCTGACCTGGCTACCTGAGTATCCAGAGTGTTATGGACTGAGAGCGTGAAGACTGTGTGTGTTACCTGAAGCATAATCTGGATACAATAAGCAAGTGCTGTTCCCACCTCAGAGACCAGAGGGGAATAAAGAGTCAACATCGCTGTGGGTCTGCAGTCACATTTAGGGAAGTCTACCAGACATTAGTGAATCAGAGGTTTTCCTTCCAATGAATGTATGGTTGCCAGCACACTTTTCATTCCAGAGCTTTTAATCGAATTCAAACTTCACCATTTGCCCTGATGGGATTCTGTTTGAACATTAGCCTGGGGCTCTGGATTTCTAACCCATGACCACGACCCAGACAAGAGATAGCTCCTCCACTTCATTCCACCCTGTCAGCACATTCTGTTATTCCTCTTTTTTTCTGTAATTTGCTTGTTGAACATCCCTTAAATACATCTATAATGTTTGCTCAACTGCTCAGTACTCAATTCTAACCATTCACTTCATAAAGAGGATTTCACTTGAATTCCTTATTGGATTTATTGATGACTATCTTATATTTATGACTTGGCATTCTGAATTCTCCCAGGTGTTTTTGTTCCATGAATCCAGATTGTAGATATTATTGACTTCCTGAACTAAATTGTGGAATGTTCTGATGCTCAGAAGTAATGCCGAGTGTGACATAACAGCTTTTAACACATTCCCTTCCTTGGGCACTTCCTCAGAGAACTGAGTGTGATCTTCCCATAGTACTGAGTCAGTTAGAAGGGACGGTTACCATTGACAAGGGCATCAATAAAATCATGGAGTCATAGAGCTGCACAGCATGGAAACAGACCCTTTGGTCTGACTTGTCCACACTGACCAGGTATCCTAAACCAACCTAGTCCTATTTGCCAACACTTGGCCCATAGCCCTCTAAACTCTTCCTGATTTAGAGATGCCAGTGTTGGACTGGGCTGTACAAAGTTAAAAATCATACAACACCAGGTTATAGTCCAACAGGTTTAATTGGAAGCACTAGCTTTCGGAGCGACGCTCCTTCATCAGGTGGTAGTACCATCTGATGAAGGAGTGACGTTCCGAAAGCTAGTGCTTCCAATTAAACCTGTTGGACTATAACCTGGTGTTGTATGATTTTTAACTTTAAACTCTTCCTATTCACTTACCCATCCAGATAGCTTTTAAATATTGTAATTGTACCAACCTCCAACACTTCCTCTGGCACCACCGTCTGAGTGAAAAAGTTCCCTTTCAGGTCCCTTTTAAATCTTTCCCTTCTCAACTTAAACTTGTGTCCTCTACTTTTAAGAGGAAAAGGATTTAAAACAATTGGCAAGATAACCCAAGATATAATACAAATCTTTATTTTGCAGCAAGTTGTTGTGAACTGGAACGCATTGTCTGAAAGGGACCTGGAATCAAGTTAACTTACTTTTAACAGTGAGTTGGATAAATATTTAAAATGGTGAAACCACAGATACACAAACACACACACAACCCCAAGGCACACGCACACAAATACAAACAGAAATGCACAGACACACGCATGTACAGATGCACACACACAGGCGCACATACAGACACACATGCACAGGCATACACACACAGATGCACATACGCACACACGCAGATGCACAGACACACACGCAGACACATGCTCAGATGCACAGACAGATGCACATACAGAAACATATACACACACATGCACTGACACATGCATAGACGCGCACACAGAGAGGCACATACAGAAACACACAGACTCACACACACACGTATAAACACACGCACACAGACAGATACAGGCGCACACGCACAGACACACACAGACACATGCACAGATTCACACACAGAAATATACACATACGCATGCACAGACAGATGCACAGACGCACACGCAGAGAGGCACCTAAAGAAACACACAGACACACACACATGCATATAGACACACACACACAGACAGACACATACAGTTGCACATGAACAGACACACACACAGACAGACACATACAGTCGCACATGAACAGACACACGCACACATAACCTCTACCTTAGTATCTCAGTGTGCAAAGCCTTACAACTGACAGATCAGAACTTATTAGGAGGGAGAGATTACCTGGTCCTCCAAAGTTGATCCCCCTCACCGTACCCCATTGGTCAACCAGGCGATGAAGAGAAGGAGTTGAAAAGTATGATGCTGGAAAAGCGCAGCAGGTCAGTCAGCATCAGAGGAGCAGAAAAATCGACGTTTCGGGCATAAGCCCTTCTTCAGGAATGAGGCTGGTGTGCCAAGCGGGCTGAGATAAAAGGTGGGGGGGGGAGTTTGGGGGAGGGGTGCTGCGAATACGATAGGTGGAAGGAGGTGAGGGTGAGGGTGATAGGCCGGAGAGGGGGTGGGGGTGGAGAGTTCGGGAAGAAGATTGCAGGTCAAGAGGGCGGTGCTGAATCCGGGGTTGGGACTGAGAGCAGGTGGGGGGAGAGGAAATGAGGAAGCTGGAGAAATCTACATTCAAAAAACTTTCATGTACTCACCCCCACATTCCGGATTCCTCGACCGTTCCTGAACCTTCTCGCGACCTCTGGAACCGCTCGGGCACCATTGCCCACGTGGCCGCTGCAGCCATCACCACCGCGGTGAATGGTGACGTCACTTCCGCCCCAACCGCCACATGGACAACAGCCATCACTGACCATGCAACCTCCACAATCACCTCCCTGACAATCGCCTCCACGATCGCCAGGAAGACTATCGGCGACAGATACGCGGCCGCCGCGTGGTCCACGGCTACCGGGACCAGCGCCGTTTCTGCCCGGCGCGCCACTTCTGCCCCCAGAGTGGCAGTCACCGCAGCCACTTCCGCCCCCAGTGACGTCACCTACCTGCTCAAGGACCACTCTGCACGCTACGCCACTCCCACGTTGATGTCCGCCCCCACGTCCATCTCCACCCCCACATTAATCTCCAACCTCACGTTAATCTCCGCCCCCACGACCAACTCCACCCCACGAACAACTCCACCCCCACGATGAACTCCGCCCCCATGACTTTCTCTGCCCCCATGCCTAACTCCACTCCCACTCCCAGCTCCAGCCCCACACCAGGTCCCAGATCCCAGGTCCTAGCTCCCAGCCCTGCCGTATTTTCACCATCCCTCCAGACCTTCCCCTCTCTGAGGATGAATGATCAGTCCTCAGCAGAGGCCTCACCTTCATTCCCCTACGCTCCCGGATCAATGAGTTCGACACGCGGCTAGACATTGAGCA
>NC_057718.1:6833137-6835266 GCF_004010195.1 Chiloscyllium plagiosum | reverse complement strand
CTCGGACTCAGCACCGCCTTCTTGATCTGCAATCTTCTTCCCGACCTCTCCGCCCCCACCCCCTCTTCGGCCTATCACCCTCACCCTCACCTCCTTCCACCTATTGTATTCCCAGCGCCCCTCCCCCAAATTCCTCGCCCCACCTTTTATCTCAGCCCACTTGGCACACCAGTCTCATTCCTGAAGAAGGGCTTATGCCCGAAACGTCAATTTTCCTGCTCCTCCGATGCTGACTGGCCTGCCACGTTTTTCCAGCACCACACTTTGCAACTCTGGTCTCCAGCATTTGCAGTCCTCACTTTCTCATAGATGAAGAGAAGGAAGAAAGCGTGGGCATTTATATGTGGCCTTCACTTCCTCAGGAAATCCCAAGTCACACTGATTCACTTTTGAAGTGCAGCCACTAGTTTAATTCAAGAAAAATTGCAACATGTGTGTACACAGCAGCTCCCTGAAATAACAATATGACGGTGACTAGATCATTGAATGATACAGTACAGAAGAGGTCCTTTGGGGTGTTGAGTCTGTCCAGGCAAAGCTAAACCAAATCTGCACCCACCCCAGATCCCTGTACAAATGGAATCATGCAGTATAGTAGAGGTCCTTTGGCCCATTGCGTCTATACAAATTATCTGGTTTACAATACTGATTAAACAGCGGGAAGAACTGGCCCTATTTTTAGATAATGCTGCCTGATCAGTCAATCAAACACAGAATATTTCCAGCAGCAACAGCATGTCTCATGGCTGAGTTTGTTGAGATGTTTCCCAAGTTCCTCAACCTCTGTCCAACCTCTTCCTTTAATCCGCAGATTTCTGAGCTTGTATTGTTGGAAGATAATAGCCTGTCAATGAGGAAGGTGATAAAATGTCAGGCTGTCCAATAACTAAGAGCAGGCTTCACTTAACCAAATATGCAGGGAATGCAGGGATGGATTTCTTATTCAAACTCTGCTCTTACAGCCTGCTCCTCAGATATCCAATTTTTATTTGGAACAAAGAAATAGAGGAAGGAATTCAACTCTCTGACCCTGAGCTTTCACGATATAACACGTGCCTGATCTGCACCACAACTTCACTTTCAGCCTTTACATCATAGTCCTTGATGATCTCAGTGATCAAAATCTGTCCCTCTCAGTCTTGACAGCTGATGGTCTAAACTTTTGGCTGCTGGAGGGGGGTGGGGTGGGCGGCGTGGGGGCGGGGGACTGGAGATTTCTCCCGATTTCCATTGGCCTGAAACATTCCGTGTATAGCGGAATAGCAGAGCGGGAGGGGACAAACTGGAAGTTTATGAAGGAAGTTAAAGGGTAAGTTAGAACAAGAGAAGTCAAGAAAGATAACAGAATCAATGGAGCAGAAAACTCAAAAAAGGATCATGCCATAAGGTCAAGTGAAATAGGGATTGATAGGAAGGGTAGGGGGGTAACAAATAAAAATATTATATATGAATGCACGAAGCATTAGAAATAAGGTGGATGAGCTTGAGGCTCATTTGGAAATTGGCAGTTACGATGTTGTGGGGATAACGGAGATGTGGCTTCAAGTGGACAGGGCCTGGGAAATGAATATTCAAAGCAAACGTGCTATCGTAAGGACAGACCGACGGGCAGAGGGGGTGGGTGGCCATATTGGTAAGGGATGATATTCAGTCCCTTGCGTGGGGGGACCTAGAACCAGGGGATGTAGAGTCAGTATGGATAGAGCTGAGAAATTCTAAGGGTAGAAAGGCCCTCATGGGAGTTATCTACAGGCCCCCAAACAGTAGCCTGGATGTAGGGTATAAATTGAATAAGGAGCTGAAATTGGCCTGTCGCAAAGATATTACTACAGTTGTTATGGGGGATTTCAACATGCAGGTAGACTGGGAGAATCAGGATGGTACTGGACCCCAAGAAAGGGAGTTTGTGGAGTGCCTCTGAGATGGATTCTTAGAACATCTTGTGCTGGAGCCGACCAGGGAGAAGGCAATTCTGGATCTGGTGATGTGCAACAAACCGGATTTGATCAGGAACCTCGAGGTAAAGGAGCCATTAGGAGGTAGTGACCACAATACAATAAGCTTCAATCTGCAGTTTGAGAGGGAGAGGGTAGATTCGCAAGTGACAATATTTCAGTTGAATAAGGGAA
>NC_057718.1:6767239-6832849 GCF_004010195.1 Chiloscyllium plagiosum | reverse complement strand
AAGGACCTGAACTGAAGGGAATTTATATTTGCCAGGAATTGGTGTTGGAGAGACTGTTAGGTCTGAAGGCTGATAAGTCCCCGGGACCTGATGGTCTGCATCCCAGGGTACTGAAGGAGGTGCTCTAGAAATCGTGGATGCATTTGTGATCATTTTCCAATGTTCTATAGATTCAGGATCAGTTCCTGCGGATTGGAGGGTGGCTAATGTTGTCCCACTTTTAAAGAAAGGAGGGAGAGAGAAAACAGGGAATTATAGACCAGTTAGTCTGACCACAGTGGTGGGAAAGATGCTGGAGTCTATTATAAAGGATGAAATTACAACACATCTGGATATTAGTAACAGGATAGATCAGAGTCAGCATGGATTTATGAAGGGGAAATCATGCTTGGCTAATCTTCTGGAATTTTTTGAGGATTTAACTCTGAAGATGGACAAGGGAGATTCAGTGGATGCAGTATACCTGGCCTTTCCGAAAGCCTTTGATAAAGTCCCACATAGGAGATTAGTGAGCAAAGTTAGGGCACATGGTATTAGGGGCAAAATACTGACATGGATTGAAAATTGGTTGGCTGACAGGAAACAAAGAGTAGTGATAAATGGCTTCCTTTCGGAATGACAGGCGGTGACCAGTAGGGTATTGCAGGGATCAGTGCTGGGACCGCAGCTTTTTACAATGTACATTAATGATATAGATGAAGGTATTAAAAGTAATATTATCAAATTTACTGATGACACAAAGCTGAGTGGCAGGGTGAAATGTGAGGAAGATGTTAGGAGAATACAGGGTGACCTGGACAGACTGGGTGAGTGGACGGATGCATGGCAGATGCAGTTTAATGTGGATAAATGTGTGGTTATCCACTTTGGTGGCAAGAACAAGAAGGCAGATTACTACCTAAATGGAGTCAAGTTATGTAAAGGGGCAGTACAACAAGACCTAGGTGTTCTTGTACATCAGTCAATGAAAGCGAGCATGCAGGTACAGCAGGCAGTGAAGAAAGCTAATGGCATGCTGGCCTTCGTAATAAGAGGAATTGAGTATAGGAGCAAAGAGGTCCTTCTGCAGCTGTACAGGGCCCTGGTGAGACCGCAGCTGGAATATTGTGTGCAGTTTTGATCTCCAAATTTGAGAAAAGACATTCTGGCTACTGAGGGAGTGCAGTGTAGGTTCATGAAGTCAATTCCTGGAATGGTGGGACTATCTTACGCTGAAAGATTGGAGCGACTGGGCTTGTATACGCTTGAGTTTAGAAGGCTGAGAGGGGATCTGATTGAGATGTATGAGATTATTAAAGGATCGGACACTCTGGAAGCAGGAAGCATGTTTCCGCTGATGGGTGAGTCCCGAACCAGAGGACACAGTTTAAAAATAAGGGGTAGGCCACTTAGAACAGAGTTGAGGAGAAACTTCTTCACCCAGAGAGTGGTGGGTGTGTGGAATGCTCTGCCCCAGAAGGCTGTGGAGGCCAAGTCTCTGGATACTTTCAAGAAAGAGTTGGATAGAGCTCTAAAGGATAGTGGAATTGAGGGTTATGGGGATAAGGCAGGAACAGGATGCTGATTGTGGATGATCAGCCATGACCATACTGAATGGTGGAGCTGGCTCGAAGGACAGAATGGCCTACTCCCGCACCTATTGTCTATTGTATTTCTCACTGCTGAGAGGGCAATTTCAGGGTTATGTCCTTTTGTTCTTCTCTTCCCCACCCCCACCACATCAGAGAAAATAACTCCTTTTTGACAAGCCTTTTAAATCGTTTTAACACTTTAAACACCTTGATCTGGTCACTCTTCAATCTACTTCCTGAAAATGCAGTCAACAACAACATTATACAGTGCCCTTGAAGTAATGAACTATCCCATGGTGTTACACAGATGCATTAAAGCAAAATTTGGCACTAAGATCCAAACCGAATGTTCGTCATGGAGACTCATTCAGCGTGGAAGCAGGCCTTTCAGCCCACCATGTCTATGCTGACCAACAAACATCAAGGCTTTGCTGAAGAGTTTCAGGGCTAAGGAGATGACCTGGGAGCCGTCTTGAATGGTCTTATCTGTCCATCTGCTGCACATTCCTCTCTGACCTATCACCACCTCCCTCCCCCCCCCCCAACCCCATCTTCATCTAACTATCACATTCTCCGCTACTTTTCCTCCAGTCGGAGCCCCCTCCCATTTATCTCTCAGCCGCCTTGGCCCACAAGCCTCATTCCTGATGAAGGGCTTATGTCTGAAATGTCGACTCTCCTGCTCCTTGGATGCTGCCTGACTGGCTGTGTTTTTCGAGCACCACACCTTTCAACAATAAGCATTTATTCTCCACTAATCCTGTTAACCTGCATTTGGTCCATAGCCTACCGTGGTCTGGCATTTAAGTGTTCATCCCGATGCTTCTTCAATGCTGAGAAATACCTGCCTCCACCACCCTCTCAGGCAGCACCTTCCATATCTTTACCACCCTCTGAGGAAAAAAAAAATCCTTCTCAGGTCCTCTCTAAAACACTTACTCCTCAACTTCAACTCCTACTCTCTGGTCTTAGACATGCTTGCCTATCCTGTCATAATTTTGTACACCTTGATCAGACCCACCCTCAGGCTCCTCTGCTCCAGGGAAAACAAACCCAGCCTATCCAGCCTCTCTTCATAACTGAGACTTTTCAGCCCAGGCAATATCCTGGTGAATCTCCTCTGCACCCTCTACAGTGCTATGATGTAGTGCGGTGATCAGAACTGTATACGGGATTCCATCTGTGACCAAGCTAATGTTCTATAAATTTGTAACAAGATTTCCTTGCTCTGATAATGTATACCTGGCTAATGAAGGGAAGCATCCCATATGCCTCCTTTCCTACCCTGACTACTTGTGTTGACACCTTCAGGGATCTATGGATTTGTACACCAAGGTCCCTTTGTTCCTCAATACTCCCTAGGGATCTATCATTCATTTTGTATATCCTTTCCTTATTAGACCTCCCAAAATGCATCACCTTGCATTTATCAGGGGAAAGTCCAACTGCCATTGCTCTGCCCAAATTACCAGCTGATCAATCTCAGACTGTAGCCTGACACCATCCTCAATATTACCCCCACTTTTTGTGTCATCATTAGATTAGGTGACCAAAGCTTTCATCAAAGTGGTAAGTTTTAAGGAGTGTGTTCATGTGGACGGAGAGATAGAGAGATGGAGAGGTGTGGAAATGAGAGTACCCAAGCTTAGTGTCCAGGCAGCAGTGGACATAGTTGTGAATGATGGGGTCTAAGGCCAATACAATAAAGATGGGGAGTTAATACACTGCAAATAGAACCATTAATGCAAAGAAAAGCGAGATATATGATGAGTTTGGGATTATGTTTGGCATGGACTGGTTGGAACAAAGGGCCTGTTTCCATGCCAAACATAATCCCAAACTCATATATATCTCACTTTCCTTTGTACTGTGGTGCTATTTGCAATTTATTAACTCCCCATCATTATTTTATTGGTTTTATACCCCAGTTTCTATGACTCTATGACTCTATGTTCCTTTTGATTTCTTGATTTCACTCACTTAATCAAACCTTTTTTACATTCTATCTTTACTAAATACTTTTCAGAATTTTACTTGCTTTAAAAAAAACCCAAGCCTCGCATAACTTCTTGGACAAAATCAGAAATTGCTAGAAAAGCTCAGCAGGTCTGGCAGCATCAGTGGAGAGAAAGCAGAGCGAACGTTTTGGGTCCAGTGACTCTTCTTCAGAACATCCTATAGGACAGTTGCCTCAGGACTGCGGGAGAGATAGTTCCATGGACTGATTTTTTTTTTTAGAAAGCAAATAACTTCTGAGAAGTATTTAATAAGGATATAATGTAAAACAGGTTTGATTAAGTGAGTGAAATCTAGAAGTCAAAAAGAACATAGAGTCATACAACACGAAAACAGACCCATCGCTCTAACCAGTCCATGCCAAACATGATCCCAAACTTATATATATATCACTTTCCTTTGCACTTCATGGTTCTGTTCACAATTTATTAACTCCCCATCATTATTATATTGGTCGTATACCCCAGTATTCGTCATTAGGAACACTTATCACTGGATCACTAACTATTCTATATGGACCCATTCATTGAGAACATCCCAGCTACCAAGAGAAGAGAGCAAACTCTGAAACATTAAAACATGAACAGCTTTGCTGTGAACAAGTGAGAGTTAGTGAGTGAGTGCTCAGGTTTGTAACTGCTGATTGTACTTGATTGTCATCCACCATAAGACCATACAATGTTGTAGCTGAAGCAGACCACTCGACACATTGAGTCTGCTCTGCCATTTAATAAGATCATAGCTCACTAGTGGTTATAATCAGATGGCTCAGTGTTTAGCACTGCTGCCTTACAGCACCAAAGACCCAGGTTCGATTCCACCCTCAGGTGACTGTCTGTGTGACTGCATGTTCTCTTCATGTCTATGTGGGTGCTCCAGTTTCCTCCCACAGTCCAAAGATATGTAGGTTAGGTAGATTGGCCATGGGAAATTGCCCATAGTGCCCAGGGATGTGTAGGTTAAGTGCATTAGCCATGGAAAGACAGGGTAGGGTGATCGGGCTGCTCTCTGGAGCGTCAGCATGGACCGAATGGTCTGTTTCCACACTATAAGGATTCTATTCTATGATTATCCTTAAGTATATGTTCGTATCTTATCCTCATAACCCTTTACGACCCAGCCTAACAGCTCTCTGTGGTAAAGAATTCTACAGATGCATTGTCCCCTGAAAGAAGCAATTTCTCTTCATCTCTGTCTGAAAGTCAGACATGGATAAGCTTTTATATGACTGCTTGGAGTCGGTGGACTGGTTCGTAGTCAAGAACTCATCAACCAACCTAAATGAATATGCCACTACCGTCACAGAGTTCATCAGTCAGTGTGTAGAGGACTGCGCAACAAAGAAATCAATCTGAGTATTCTCCAACAGGAAACCATGGATGAACTCTGGATGAAGGGTGGCACAGTGGCTCAGTGGTTAGCACTGCTGCCTCACAGCACCAGGATCCCAGGTTCAATTCCAGCCTCCGGTGACTATCTGTGTGGAGTTTGCACATTCTCCGTGTCTGCATGGGTTTCTCCCATAGTCCAAAGATGAGCAGGTCAGGTGAATTGGTCGTGCCAAATTGCCCATTGTTTTAGGTGCATTAGTCAGATGGAAATGGGTCTGGGTGGGTTACTCTTCGGAGGGTCGGTGTGTACTGGTTGGGCTGAAGGGCCTGTTTCCACACACTGTAGGGCATCTAATCTAATCTAAATCTGGGAAATCCACACCCTACTGAAGTTCAGGTTTGAGGTGTTCAGGTTGGGTGTCCCTAACCTATACGGAAAATCCAAGTATGACCTTCACAAGGCCATCAGGCATGCTCAGATGCAATCCCAGACTAAACCAGAGTCCTTGACTAACCAGAGAAACACCCATCGACTGTGGCAAGGCTTACATGGTTTAACGAGCTACAGAGCGCAGTCAATTAGAATCGCTGGCAACAATCCATCCCTCCCCGATGAGCTGGATGCATTCTGTCCTCATTGGAACAGAAGGTCAGTGAAGTAATGTCACCTTCCCTCGGGAGCCCACGTACCCACCGTCACCACCACAGCCATCAGATCAGCCTTCTCAAGGGTGAACCCATGGACAGTGACTGGCCCAGCTGGAGTCCCTGACTGTGAACTCAGAGCCTGTATGCACCAGCTGGTGAGAGGATTTGCAGATATCTTTAATCTCTCCTCACCCTGATATGAGGTTCCCATATCCCTCAAGATGACCACTATCATCCTGGTGCCAAAGGAAAATCAGGCAGCGTGCCTGAATGACGACCGCCCAGTGACTTTGACATCCATTGTTATGAAGTGCTTTCAGAGGTCAGTAATGGCACACATCAAACTCCAGTCTCCGAGATTACCTTGACCCACTACAATTGACCTACAATTACAGATCCCTGGCAGACACCATCTCCCAGGCCCAATATTCATCCCTGGAGCATTTGGATAACCTACTGCAGACTCCTATTTATTGACTTTAGCTCTGCCCAACACCATAATCTCAACCAAACTCAAACCAAACACTGAGACCGAAGACTCTGCCCCCCTCCTCTGCAACTGGATCATCGACTTCCTGACCCACAGACCGCACGATAACCTCAACACCAGTGCCCTAGGAGAAAGTGAGGACTGCAGATGCTGGAGATCAGAGTCGAAAAGTGTGGCACTGGAAAAGCACAGCAGGTCAGGCAGCATCTGAGGAGCAGGACAATCAACGTTTCAGGCATAAACCCTTCATTATTCCTGATGAAGAGTTTATTCCTGAAACGTCGACTCTCCTGCTCGTTGGATGCTGCTTGACCGGCTATGCTTTTCCAGCGCCACACTTTTCAACACCGATGCCCCACAAAGCTGTGTATTCAGCCCCTTGCTGTACTCTTTATATACTCACAACTGTGTGGTCAAATTCAGCTCTAACTCCACTTACAAATTGCTGATGATATCACTGTAGTGGGTCAAATCTCAAACAACAGGACATACTACAGGAAAGATATGGAGTGCTTATTGGTACAGTGTAAAGGCAACAATCTCTCCCCCAACATCAGCAAAACAAAGGAGCTGGTCATCAGCTTCAGGAAGCGTGGTGGGGGACATGGCCTTGTCTGTATCAATGGTGTTGAGGTGGGGGTGGTTGACAGCATTGAGTCCCTAGGAGTTAATAGCTCCAACATTCTGTCCTGGTCAATCTACGTTGATGCCTTTGTCAAGAATCCACATCAATGCCTTTACTTTCGCAGAAGGCTAAGGAAATCCAACATCTCCACAATGACTCTTGCCTATTTTTATCGATGCACCATAGGAAGTATCCTATCTGGGTGCATCACGGATCGATATAGCAACTGCTGTGCTCAAGACCACAAGATATTACAGAGAGTTGTGAACACAGCCCAGTCCATCACACAAACCAGCCTCCCCACCACTGACTCCATCTACACTTCTCACTGCCTCGGGAAAGCAGCCAATATAATTAAAGACCCCTCCCACCCCAGTTATAATCTCTTCCACCCTCTTCCATTGGGCAGAAGATATAAAAGTTTGAAAACACATGCCAACAGATTGAAGAACAGCTTCTTCCTAGCAGTTTTCAGACTTAGGAACAGACCTCTCATATATTAGAGTTGGTCCCTCTCTGCACCTTCTCTGTAGTTGTAACATGATATTCTGCATTCTGTTTTAATATCCTGATAAATAAAGCATGGTTTGCTCCGATAGCACACAACACAATACTTTTCACTATATCTCAGTATGCATGACAATAATAAACTAAATCAAATTAAATGTGTGACTTCTTATTCTGAAGTTATTCCGTCTGGTCCAAAACTCTTCCTCAAGGGGAAACAACCTTTTCATATCTACTCTGTCAAGTCCTCTAAGAACCTTGTATGTTTCAATACGGTTGCCTCTCATTCTTCTACATTCCAACAAGTATAGGCCCAATCTAGTGAACCCCTCCTCATAAGGCAGAACCTCCATGTCTGGTATCAGCCCAGTGAACCTTCTCTTGATTGGTTCCAACACCATTAGATAAAGGGCCCAAATCTGATCACAGTATATGATCTGACTAGAGCTGTACATAGTTTTAGCAAAACCTCCCTTCTTTTAAACTCCACCCCTTTGAAATAAAGACCAATATTCCACTTGCCTTCCTCATTACCAAGATTACGGTCTATTTTCTTGGAAGTTTCTGAGGACCAATGTATGAGGAGGTGGCACTTTGCCAGAAAGACTGTCTGCTCCTTGAGAAGCTGTCTCCTCCTGGACCAGGGAGGCATTGCTTTGTCAGCAGCTCTCAAAGTCACCACTGATTCTTGACCCTTCAGTCGTGGGATCTCAGTAGGTTTCTACACTGGGTGTCACCTACATAGCTGGGTTCACTTCTTATTCTTTCATGGGATGTGGATATTGCTGGCAAGTAATATCGTTGTCCATCTCTAATTGTCCTTGAGAAGGTGGTGGTGAGTTGCCATCTGGACTTGCTGAAATCTATACAGAATCATGGAATCACCACAGTGTGGAAACAGGCCATTTTGCTCAACAAGTCCAAACTGACCTTCCAAAGAGTCACTCACCCAGACCCATTCCCCTGACTAATGCTCCTAACCTATACATCCCTGAACGCTATTGGCAACTAAGCACAGCCAATCCACCTTGACCTGCACATCTTTGGACTGTGGGAGGAAACCAGAGCACCCAGAGGAAACCCACACAGACACGGGGAGAATGTGCAAACTCTACACAGACAAGTTGCCCGAGGCTGGAATTGAATCTGTGGCCCTGGTGCAGTGAGGCAGTACTGTAGAGATGCTTGTGTTGGACTAGGGTGGACTATGTCAGGAGTCACAAGATTATAGGCCAATAGGTTTATTTGAAATCACAAGCTTTCAGACCACTACTCCTTGATCAGACGAAGTCAGCTGGAGTTTAGAGCCATTCAATCATTCGCTCTGATCACAGTTGTGTTCTGAATTCCACATTCCCATCTATCGCTGATAATCTTGCCTAACAAGAATTTATCTACCTCTGCCATAAAAATATTTAATGGTTCCACTGGCAAAGTTGCACAACATTCTGAGAGAGAAAAGCAAATCCTCTCATCTTTGTCTGGAACTGCACACAGTATTTGACAGGTGGTCTCACGCTTGCCATGTCCAACTAAAGATTACCATCCTTTATTTTCTGTTCAATTCCTGCCATAATAAAGAAAAGGCATTAATTACTTGTTTAAATTATATTCTCCACTCACACACTAGAATAATTAGATCCTTTTGAACCTCAGAATCCTGTGATCATTCCATATTTAAACAACATTCTGTTTTTTTTCACATTATACTCCATCTGTCAGAGTTTTCCCCAATCCATTTAAACCATCTAGATTGGTCTGCATCGTTGCCTTGTCATCTTCACAATGTAGTTTCCTCTCCATCTTCAAACCCCTCATCTCAGTTATTGCTATAGATTGTAAAAGTTGAGGCTCAAGCATAGACTCTTGTGAGAAAACGCTCATCACATCCCGCCAGTCTGAAAAAAAACCCACTTCAGAATGCTCTCTGTTTTCTGCTCGCCAGCCGATCTTCTCCCCACCCTAATATTTTGTCCCTTGTACCATGAGCTTCTATTTTTCACAATAATCCTTTCTGTGGAACCTTGCCAAATGCTTTCTGAAATTGCAAGTACAGTGCATCAATAGAGTTCCCTTCATCCATAACAGCTATTATTCCTTCAAATAATTCCAATCAATTGATTAAACACGGTTTCCCTTTCACAAAACCATCCTGACTTTTCCCAACTACATTGAGTTATCTAAGTGTCCAGCCAAACCTCCTGAAAGATTGAATCTGCTACCTTCTGCCTGACAGATATTCAGCTTATAGATTTTGTAATTCCTGTATCCTGCCTCCATCCCTCCTTTAGTATATTTGCTATTTTTCAACCTGTGGGAACCTTTCCATTATTGAATGAATTTTGGAAAATTGAGACCAATTAACCTACTACCTCAACAGCTATCTCTTTTAAGGTCCTCTGAAGGTGTCCATCAGGACCAGTGAACTTATTTACTTGCAACTCTATCAGTTTGCTCAGTAATATTTTCGCTGTGATCATAAATTTAACAAGTTCCTTTCTTACATTAACGTTCTGATTCAGAGCTATTACTGATTGTGCATGTATTTAATATATGTGCAAGGACACTAACAATGTTTTTATGGATGGAGTTCCAGTAACAATGAAGGAATGGCAATATAGTTCCAAGTTAGGATGGTGAGTGTCTTGGAGGGGAACCTGGAGGGGATGGCATTCCCATGTATCTGCTTCTCTTGTTCTCTGAGATGGTCGGACTGATGGGTTTGGAAGGTGCTATCACAGGACTTAGAAAATACTGGAGTAACTCAGCATCTGTAGAGAGAAAAAAAAGAGTTAACATTTCAAGTATGACTAGATATGGCAGGTCCGCAGAACTCCAAGATGATCTGTTCGTTTTGGAATCACTTAGCGCTGTCTATCGATTGTTGCTTCCACTGTCTAGCATGTGAATCATCCTGTTTTGTAGCTTCCCCAGATAGATTTCAGGTATGCCTAATGCTGCTCCTGGCATGATGTTCTGCATTTTTCCATTGAACCAGGGTTGATCCCCTGCTTCAAGGCAATTTTTGAGTGAGGGGTATACCAGGCCATGTGATTAAGATTGTATGGAGTACAATTCTGTTACTGTTAATGGGGCACAGGACACCTGTGGGCAATTGCTTATATTGGCGGGTAAATGTCAATGTTTTACTGGACTGGAATGGCTTAACTAGGGGTGCAGTAAGTTCTGAAGTACAAGTCCACTGACAAACTAACCCTGAATGTCTGCTCCATTAAAAGAAGTCAAACACTTACACCAACCTCTGCACAACTGATCATTCCTGGATGCAAAATGCGGACTGTGGAATTCCTGTCCTGATCCCTGATCATCATTTCTCTCCCTGACCCTGATCTCCAAGTCCCCACCCCTCTCAATCTCTCCCTCCAAAGGCTATGATCCTTCCCCCATCTCTCCCTCACCCCATCCTCCCCACACCCACCACCTCCAATTCTCAATTCTCGCAATACCACCCTGAGCTGTGGTTCTGAGCGGATGGGACAGTGGGGAGCCAAGTCATTCCTATAGTGATACTTGTACCCTGGACTTCCGCCAAAGATAATACCACCATCAGATATAGGAGCAGAATTAGGCCATTCTGCCCATCAGGTCTGCTCCACCATTCAATCATGACCAATATGATTCTCAACCCCACTCTCCTGCCTTCTGTCTGTAGACTTTAATTCCCTCACTAATCAGGAACTTATCGATCAATGTCTTAAATACACTCAATGACTAGGCCTCCACAGTGCCAATGAGTTCCGTAGAGTCACCACCCTCAGGCTGAAGAAATTCCTCCTCATCTCAGTTCTAAAGGGTTGAGTAAGAGGCTATTTCTGGTCAAAGAGAAGTGCCAAGTGCCAAGAAATCTTGTGTATTTCTCAATGTGGGAAATCATTGGATGATGGCTTTTCCATGTCTCAGACCAGTGTCCTTCAGTCACCTCCTGCTGGAGATGATTCATTCAGCTCCAGATCATGGGCTGGGTGATTTCTCAAGCCTGACTTCACAAAGTCTCATGTGAGGAAGAGCAGTCGCAGGCAGGGCCAAATCACCACTTAGATGTGACTAGCATACATGAAAATTTGCACACATAATTAATGTAAGGAGAGGTAGTCACAAAGCACAGATGTTTCCAGGTATTTAAAGTGGGTTCCTGATGGTGCTTGATTGGGGTCAATCAATTGGGGTAAATGGAATCAATTTATGTAAAGGGGCAGTACAGAGAGATCTGGGTGTTCTTGTACACCAGTCAATGAAGGTAAGCATGCAGGTACAGCAGGTAGTGAAGAAGGCTAACAGCATGCTGGTACTCCTGCACCTATTGTCTATTGTCTATTGTCTATTGTCTATTGTCTATTGTCTATTGTCTATTGTCTATTGTCTATTGTCTATTGTCTATTGTCTATTGTCTATTGTCTATTGTCTATTGTCTATTGTCTATTGTCTATTGTCTATTGTCTATTGTCTATTGTCTATTGTCTATTGTCTATTGTCTATTGTCTATTGTCTATTGTCTATTGTCTATTGTCTATTGTCTATTGTCTATTGTCTATTGTCTATTGTCTATTGTCTATTGTCTATTGTCTATTGTCTATTGTCTATTGTCTATTGTCTATTGTCTATTGTCTATTGTCTATTGTCTATTGTCTATTGTCTATTGTCTATTGTCTATTGTCTATTGTCTATTGTCTATTGTCTATTGTCTATTGTCTATTGTCTATTGTCTATTGTCTATTGTCTATTGTCTATTGTCTATTGTCTATTGTCTATTGTCTATTGTCTATCCAGATTTGCAGTGAAAGCCAGTCTGCTAAAAACGTGCTTACAGATATAAGGAACTGTAGATGCTGGAATGCAAAGCAGACTAGCAAGAGGCTGGAAGAAGACAGTCAGTCAGGCAGCACCAGGAGGTGGAGAAGTCAATGCTTCAGGTATAACCCTTCTTTAGGATTCAAGAGGAGTTGATGATCACATTCCTAATGAATGGGTTAAGCCCAAAACATCAGTTCTCCTGCTCCTTGGATGCAGCCTGACCGGCTGTGCTTTTCCACTTTTCAACTCTGATCTCCAGCATCTGCAGTCCTCACTTTCTCCAACTCCTGATGCTGTCTGGCTTGCCATATTCTTCTAGCCTGGCGAAAGTGGGTACTGCAGTTGCTGGAGATCAGAGTCAAGATTAGAGTGGTGCTGGAAAAGCACAGCAGGACAGGCAGCATCTAAGGAGCAGGAAAATTGACGTTTCGGGCAAAAGCCCTTCATCAGGAATCCAGCCTCCTGTTTTTCCAGCCTCCTGTTTGTTTACTCTGTTAAGAACAGCCAACACACTTCACTTTATAAGTGAAAGCCTATGATTCTGTTTCAATCTCAATACACTACAAATGGGAGATTTGTCTTCTAGCGAGAGGTCTGCTGACTAACTGAACATCAGAGCAACTGCTTCAGCTCAACCCTTGTTGAACTTCTTTCACTTGGCTTGTCCTCACTCTCAACACATGAAGGAATGTAACCAGCAGGATCAGTTTTCATCAGAGATGCACAGTTTATAGTGATGTTGGAATTTACAGGTTTTTGCAGATGCATTGTCAGCTCAGAGACTGAACGTTCCCACACACTATTCATCGCCTGTAACTATCATCTCCAATTTATATCCATCATGTCCCTCTTCAGCTCTCCCACACTACATGATTCCACAGCATCACCTCCACTGGAACATGAGGGTCACAGGCAATGTTGGCAATTATTGCCCTTGCCGTCGGTGATGGATCTTCTCCTTAAATGGTTACCATTTCGTGCAGTGATTTAATGGAACTAAGAAGCATGCCAGGACATATTAGAGACCAGATGTGATGCATACCTGAACTCTAGAACTAATGGACATAGTCTAAAAATTAGGGTCAGTCCATTCATGAGAGATGCTAGGAAACACTTCTACACACAAAGGGTGGGAGATGATTAAAATCTCTTCCACAAAGGGCAGTAGATGCTGGATCAGTTGTTAATTTTTTTATTAAACTGAAATATTATTGGATCTGGGCCAAAGGCAGGTATATGGAGTTAGGTCACAGATGAGGCAGCATCCAAGAAGCAGGAGAATCGACGTTTGGGGCATGAGCCCTTCTTCAGGAAGAAGGGCTCATGCCTGAAACGTCGATTCTCCTGCTTCTTGAATGCTGCCTGACCTGCTGCGCTTTTCCAGCAACACATTTTCAGCTCTGATCTCCAGCATCTGCAGTCCTCACTTTCCCCTCACAGATCAGCCATGATCTCATTGAATGGTGGACAGTCTTGAGGGAATGAAGAGCTTATTCCTGTTCCTATGCTCCTACAATCAAATATGAGCCTGTGTTGTAGAGTTATGGAGTCATACAGCACGGACTCATTCATGCCTACCAGCTTTCCCAAACTGAACTGGTCCCAATCGACTGCTCCTGGCTCATGTCCCTCCAAACCTTCCCTATTCATGTACTTATCCAAGTGTCTTTTAAGTGTTCTAAGTGTGCCCACATCTACCACTTCCTCAGGAAGTTCATTCCACATGCAAACCTTTAGGATGACAAATTTCCTTCCCAAAAAAACAGGAGTGAACCAGTTCAATTTTTACAATCTTCTCACAATGTGAGGGTCACATTTGGACCATAATTCAGATTCTGAAATTACCAGAGTGGGATTTGAACTTATGATTTCTCTGGATGATCAGCTGAAGAATCATGACAGTACGATGCCTTCCTGTCACTCAGTTAATGTAAAAATATGGAATGCAAAGCAAGTGGCTCATTGTCCTTCCGCCCATTGCTCACTGTGGTTCTTTGACAAACTTACTCGCCATCAACACAAGCATTCTCTGGTTTCTAAGTGAAGCCCATTTCACACGGTCAGGATATTGGCAGAGCTTGGAGAAACAAGCGCTTGATATCGTTTCTGTATATGGCATGTGACCTGAGGGCAGCTACTTACCGCAGCTCAGTTCATGTGTGACACTCTGCTGTTCTCGTTTGTATCAACTAGGCGAAAGTGGGTACTGCAGATGCTGGAAATTAGAGTTTAGATTAGAGTGGTGCTGGAAAACCACAGCAGGTCAGGCAGCATCCGAGGACCAGGAAAAGCCCTTCATCAGGAATGAGGTTGGGAGCCTTGGGGATGGGCAGATAAGTGGAAGGGGGTGAGGCTGGGAGGAAGGTAGCTGAGAATGCAATAGGTGGATCTAACAAACTAAGATCAGCCCAGACATTTAAGTGCCTGTAAATGGAATGCTTGGACATGGTAATCAACAATCATTAATGTCTGTCAGATTCTTCAATATCACAATGTCCAGGTTTAGTTTCTTTCATTATGAGGGATAACATAACCATTGTCACATCACGTAAAAGACGCTTTTGGACCCTATCTCACAAAACAACTTCACAAATTTGTGTTTGATAACCTCAGATACTTGAGCAACCTTTTCGTTCACTGAAATGAATCAAAGGACATAATTAGAATTTCTACCTCTATCTGTGATGCTTATGTGAGTCATTCAATAGCATTGCCAATATTCAATCCCCCACCATCAACCTCCAGGGGCTATCATTGTCCAGGGACTGAAATGGGCCAACCATGTAAATGCTCTGGCTACAAGAGCAGGTCAGAGCCTAGGAATACGGTAGCAAGCAATCATCTCGTGACCCCCCAGCGCCAGTCCACCATTTACAAGTCACAGGTCAGGTGTCTGAAGAAATAATCTTCACTCGCTTGGAGGAGGGCAGCTCCAACTGCAATCAAGAAACTCAACAGTATCCAGATCAAAGGAGCCCACTTGATTAGCACTCCATCCACCACCTCTGTTCAACATTCACCCCCTCCAGCACTGATACAGGAGCACAGTGTTCTATGTACTAGGTGGGCCAGGGACAGGCAGGTGGGATTAGTTTGGCATTATGTTTGGCATGGAATGGTTAGACCATGCCTTGTGACTCAATGACTAAGCACAGCAACAACTCACCAAGATTCCTATAACAGAATATTCCAAACCATTGACATCTACCATCTGGATGGACTAGAGCAGCAGACGCATGGGAACACCACTGTCTGCAAGATTCTCTCTAAGCCATTCACCATCCAGACTTAGAAATATATCACTGTCCCTTCAATGTTGCTGGGTTAACATCTTTGAACTGCATCCTGAACAGGAGTGAGAGTGTATCTTCACCCCAAAAACTGGCACAGCTCAAGAGAGTGAGTCAAAAGATGTGGCGCTGGAAAAGCACAGCAGGTCAGACAGTGTCTGAGGAGCAGGAGAGTCGACTTTTCGGGCATAAGCCCTTCATCAGGAATGTTGGGGGGCGCTCAAGCGGGCTGAGAGATAAATAGGAGAGTGGGGGTGGGACAGGAGGTGGGGGGAAGGGAGGGGAGGCAGAGTGAAAGGCTGAAGAGCTTCAGGGCAGAGGAGACGACCGGGGGCCACAGTATAAAAACATTTGAAAGAATTTTAAAATAAGTGTGTGCCATTTTAGGACAGATTAGATTAGATTACTTTACAGTGTGGAAACAGGCCCTTCAGACTAACAAGTCCACACCGCCCCGCTGAAGCGCAAACCACCCATACCCCTACATTTACCCCTTACCTAACACTATGGGCAATTTAGCATGGCCAATTCACCTGACCTGCACATCTTTGGACTGTGGGAGGAAACCGGAGCAAACCCACGCAGACTCGGGGAGAATGTGCAAACTCCACACAGTCAGTCGCCTCAGGCAGGAATTGAACCCGGGTCTCTGGCACTGTGAGGCAGCAGTGCCACCGTGCCGCCCGAACAGAGTTGAGGAATTTATTTTTTTCTCTCTGAGGATTGTGCTACTTTGAACTCCTTACCTCAGAAAGCTGTGGGTACAGGGTCAGTAAATATTTTAAAGGTGGAAATTGGTGGATTCTTATTAGACAAGGGAATCAAAATGTTAATGGGAATCACAGAGGTGGTTACTGCACAGCAGGCTGCTATTACACACTTTCTCCAGCTCTTGAATGAGCACTATAACTTAGCACCACTCACCCATCTTTTCCCCACACAACGTGTCAATTCAAATAATAAATGCCTCAGTTGAACCTCACTCCATCACACTTCCAGACAGTGTTTGTCAAACATGAACCACTTGTTGTCTGAAAAGTTATTTGTCTCACATCACATCTACAATGCGTGCAAATCACTTTCAATCTGTGGCCACTCATTGTCGATCCTTTAATGATTAGATTAGATTCCCTACAGTGTGGAAACAGGCTCTTCAGCCCACCAAGTCCACACCGACCCTCCGAAGAGTAACCCACCCAGTCCCATTTCCCTCTGACTAATGCACCTAACACTATGGGCAATTTAGCGTGGCCAATCCACCTAATCTGCATATCTTTGGGAGGAAACCGGAGTACCCGGAGGAAACCACGCAGACACGGGGAGAATGTGCAAACTCCGCACAGACAGTTCCCCCAAGGCTGGAATCAAACCTGGGACCCTGGCGCGGTGAGGCTGCAGTGCTAACCACTGAGCCACCGTGCCGCCCCTATTGGGAACAATTTCTCCAAGGCGGAAGTGGGTACTGCAGATGCTGGAGATTAGAACCAAGATTAGAGTGGTGCTGGAAAAGCACAGCAGGTCAGGCAGCATCCGAGGAGCAGGACAGGTCAGGCAGCATCCGAGGAGCAGGAAAATCGATGTTTCGGGCAGGAGCCCTTCATCATTCCTGATGCATCAGGCACAGTCCTGGTCCCATAGATGCCAATTAACAACAGGTTTGCTCTACTTTTGTGTAGGCTGCTGTGGTTTAAAATGACAGCTCACCACTCCCATCTCCTTGAAAGATGGAAAGCAAACATTGGCCTCACCTACGATATCTGCATTCTGAAAATGAATGCATTGAAACATACGATTTCAGTGATATTTGAGGAACGCGTTCAAAGTAATTATTGGAAGTCTCGGTAGCTCTGTTGGGTAGCTGTAACTAATCGCTTGTCATGCCAGGTGAGACTACATTTCCCTTTTGGAGAAATGAAGGCATTATGATCAAAATAAGGGAGACCAGGAAAGAGAAGGTGGTGGGCGGTATGATGAAATGTTAAGCTAAATTGCACAGGTTTTGATTACTTCATTATATCTGGTTGTAAATGATTGATTTCTCGACTGTCCTGTTATAGGTGATGAGGCTGGCTCAATGGTTGTATGCATTTGGCAATAGTCCCCGTTAAAGGGCAAGACTGCTCTGATCTCTGCCAATTTGTCTATGATGTTCAAAAACACAAATGGAGTGTTTACATTACATCTTTACAAAACCCTCCTTCTGTTTCTGGAACAGCACCAAACAGAGTCAAACCACAAGCTTACATCCGTTTGATTGTATGCACAACACAATGGACCAGGACACTCGCCATAACACAATGGACCAGGACACTCGCCATAATGGGGCAATGACAATATTTGCATTTCACACGAACAGTGTCCTAGTCTTCATCTAACCCCATTGACAGAACTTTCTATTGATTGCTCCCTTGTGGGTTCACCATCCTCTCTTGAAATGCAACTGTGCTACTCATCTCACATGATCATATCAGGCTCTGCATTCTTTTTGTTCCCAAGACTGGACACGCACAGCAATATAGAAAGAAAGAAGAAAAATATCACAATATTTGTGAGGAATGGGACACTTATCGTAGGTTCACCACGGTTTGTTCTTGCTACTTTGTTTGTTGGCGCGTATGGTTTTGGAAGCACATTAATTGTCACAATGGGTGAAAGGAATAACAAAATCACTTCATTCCTGGTTTTACTGGCGATGTGACTGTTGAGTTCCAAGAAAACATTTTGTACCAAACACCCGTCAGTTTGTCTCTTTAAAGATAATGTCAGAAGATTGCGTTTCCGTTAGTTTTGCACAAATATGCATATATATAAAAAACAGATTTATGATACCATGACAAAAAAAAAACAGTCCCATCCCTCAGGGAATAAGTTTCAATCTTGAGTGGTATTCTTTCCTGAATCTTACTGAAAAGAGATATATTGCTGAGGTTTTGTGTATTGCATGCATCAGGATAATTGCAAGAATGCCAAATTTTAAACAGCCACAACAATTTCTATCACAGGAGGGAACATTTGTTCATTTGGCAAACCAATTCTGGTTGACTAAGGCCTTGCCATAAGAAAACAACGGGGAACCATAGTCTCCCTGATTTCTAGGTAATTCCAAAAAGGCACATGCCTTAAACATATTTCTTCTTTTGTGTAGAAAGTCATGGAGACATAGAGGTCTACAACACAGAAAAAGGTCCTTCAGCCCATCACCTCTGTGCGAGCCATAAACAATCATCTAACTATTCTTATCCCATTTCCAGCATTTGGCCAATAGCCTTGTATGCCTTGTCACAAATATGACTGTATATTGCTTTTCTCAAGCCTGAATGAACCATGTCATGAGCCCTAATATTCATCTTAAATTGGGTGTCAGATAATGCACCATTTGATGTGCTTTTTCTCCTAGAAAATAAATTGTTGTGATTTTTTTAAGATTCGGCATTCTTGCATTGGTCCTGATAAGTGCAGGATGAGAACCTTCAGTAGCGTGTCTCTCTTTTCAATATGACTCAAGAATCTGTTTGTCCAAGCTGCAGTGCATTCTTAATTTCTTTGGCTGCCTCATGAAAGTGATCTGAACTCATAGGTAGAGCGAGGTATCACATCAAGCCAAATTACACAGAACAAGGTGGAACAATGCTGCAGTACTATAGGATCTAGGTGCCCTTGTGCAGGAATTTCAAACATTAGCATGCCAGGACAGTAAGTACACATTCAAGAACAGCTTCTTTCCCGCTGTTATCAGACTTATGAACAGACCTCTCATGTATTAGAGTTGATCTTTCTCTGCAACTTCTCTGTAGCTGTAACACTTTATCCTGCATTCTGTACCACTGCTCTGATGTACTTGTCTAAGGTATGATTTGCCTGGTTAACATGCAATACAATACTTTTCACTATATCTCGGTACACATTACAACAATAAATCAATTCAAGTCAAAAGTAATTACAAAAGGAAATGTAACTTGATGTTTCTTTCAAGGAGAATAAATGTTTAAGTAGGGTGTTGTACAGGGATTTGGGATCAATTAGATCTGTTGGTCAGACAGCTGTGATGCCAAGTGACACCAACAATATGGGGTTCAATTCCCACAACAGCTGATGTTGTCATGAAGGACTCTCCTGCTCAATCTTTCCCCTCACTTGAAGCATGATAATCTTCAGGTTAAACCACCACCAGTTGTTTCTCTCTAATGAAAGACTGGTCCTCTGGGGCTATGGCAACTTTACAAAGCTTTGAAGACATTGCACCTGGGGTATTGCATAGAGTTTGGTCCCTTACTTAAAGAGACTTGTACTTATGTTAGAAGGAGATTCACTGGGTTGTTTGCTGGTTTGAAAGATTGAGTCTACACTCATTGCAGTTTAGAAGCAGGAGAGGTGATGGTGTTGAAAAATATAAGATTCTGAAGAGACTCGACAAGGTAAATAGTCATTGAAAAGTGTGGCGCTGGAAAAGCACTGCAGGTCAGGCAGCATCCGAGGAGCAGGAGAGTCGATGTTTCGAGCGTAGGCTCTTCATCAGGAATGTAACCGGAGTGGGGGAAGGGGACTGAGAGGTAAATAGGAGGGGGCTGGGGCTGGGGGGAAAGGTAGCTTGAAAGACGATAGGTATCTCCTCCCACCTACATTTACCTATTGCCTTCCAAGCTACCTTCCCCCCAGCCCCACCCCCCTCCTATTTATCTCTCAGTTCCCTTCTCCCACTCCACCTACCCTCATTCCTGATGAAGGGCTTATGCTCGAAACATCGATTCTCCTGCACCTCGGTTGCTGCCTGACCTGCTGTGCTTTTCCAGCGCCACACTTTTCGACACTGATCTCCAGCATCTGCAGTCCTCACTTTCTCCTAGTCAAGGTAAATAGTGGAAGGATGTTTCCCCTTGTGGGGAATAACTGCCTAAGAGGAAGCATTTATAAATAAGAGGTTGTCTATTTAAGTCAATGAGGAAGAATTTATTGTTTCAGAGATTTGTTGAGCTGAGGAATTGTCTTCCTCAGAGAACAGTGCAGGTGTGTGTCATTGAACATATTCAAAATTGCATTAAATAGATCCTTGATTAACAAGGGAGTCAACGATAATGGTAGGGTTAGACAGGAAAGTGAATTGCAGTCACAGTTGAGCAATGTTTTTGAATGGCAGAGCATGTTTCAGAGGTAAATTTGCCTTGTCATGCTCCGAATCCATATGCCGATTTTCCGGCATTTAGAAGAATGAGGGGAATCTCGTATTGAACCAAAGAAGGCTGTGGGAAGGGCCTGGAACAATAGAGAATGAGAGATTGTTTCCGTTGATTGAGGAATCTAAAACGCAGAGGCCAGTCTCAGGATGTGGGGCCTATCATTTAGGATTGAGATATGGGCAATTGTCTTCACTTGGAAGAATCTTTGGAATTCTTCATCCCAGAGGGTTGTGAACATCCCATCAATGGCTACAGTTACGGCTGTAAGAGAGAGGAAGAGAGAGAGAGAGAAACAGATTTTCATCTCTCATTAATACAATGGACGGGCAGAAATTGGAGTTGAAACCCAAGATCAGTCATGATCGGATTGAATTGCGGAGTAGATTTGATGGGCCGAATGGCTGATCCCTGCTTCTAATCCCGGTGCTACATCATTCCAGAAGCGGTTTGGTGCAGAAGGAAGGTTTGAGTTTTAGAGAGAGTCTGAATAAATTGGGGCTGTTTTCCCTGGAGGGTTGGAGCCTGAGGGGTGACCTTATAGAGTTTTATAAAATCATCAGGGGCACAGATAGGGTAAACATGCAAGGTATTCTTTCCCAGGGTGAGGGAGTCCAAAACTAGAAGGGCATAGGTTTAAGGTGAGAGGGGAAAGATTTAAAAGGGACCTAAGGAGTAACTGTTTAACGCAAACGGTTGTGCGTGAATGAAATGAGTTGCCAGAAGAAGTGGTGGAGGCTGGTACAATCACAATATTTAAAAGGCATCTGGATGGGTATATGAATAGGAAAGATTCAGAGGAAGGTAGGCCAAATGCTGGCAAATGGGACTAGATTAATTTACGATATCTGGTCGGCATGGATGGGTCAGACCGAAGGGTCTGTTTCATGCTGTACACCTCTATGACTCTATGACATTCAGACCATCATTCCTTTACTAGCTCTTCAATATGATCTAATGCCAATCTCAGTTTTTTTCCCCACATTCTTACACACTGTCTCTATACAAATAATCCTGTCATGGTAGATGGAGAAATTTGAATTCAATTTTAAAAAGTGCAATTAAAACGTTAACCTAATAGTAATCAGTTTTAAAAGCCCATCTGGTTTGGTAATATCTTCACAGAATCATAGATTTATAGAATCCCTACAGTGTGGAAACAGGCCATTCGGCCCAACAAAATCACACTGACCCTCCAAAGAGTAACCCACCCAGACCTATTCCCCTACCCTATTACTCTACCCCTGACTTATGCAACTAACCTACACATCCCCTAACACAATGTGCAATTTAGCTTGGCTAATTCACCTAATCTACACATCTTTGGATTGTGGGAGGAAACTGGAGTACCCAGAGGAAACCCATGCAGACATGGGGAGAATGTGCAAACTCCACACAGACAGACACCTGAGGCTGGAATCAAACCTGGGACCCTGGTGCTGTGAGGCAACAGTGTTAACCACTGAGCCATCTTTTAGGAAGGAAATCTGCCATCCTTACCTGGTCTGGCCTACATGTGACTCCAGACCCACAGCAATGTGGTTTACCTTTCGCCAACCAAGTCAAGGGGCAATTAGGGATTGGCAATAAATGCTGGCCCAGTCAGTGACTCCCACATCCTCTGAAATGAATAATAATGGAAAAAGAATACAGCAAGTGCAACAGTTGCTAAATGCTCCTTCAACAACATCCTCCGAACCAGTGACCTATACCACATCGAAGGGCACAGGAGTAGACGTAGGGAAAAACCACCACCTGCAAGTTCCCCTCCAAGTCACAGCATTCTGATTTGGAAATATATCACTAACCTTTCATTGTGACTGGGTTAAAATCCTGCATCTCCGTCCTGAACAGCACAATGGCTATCCTAGGACAACATGGATAGTTCTCTCATAAAAACCGAAAGAACTGCAAATGCTGTACATCAGAAAAAACACCCAGAAAATGTCGTCTGCATATAAACCAACATTTTTCTAGCTACCGTCAGTTCTGAGGAAAGGTAACTGGACCCCAAATGATAACTCTGATTTCTCTACACAGATGCCATCAGACATGCTGAGCTTTTCCAGCAACTTCTATGGAAAGCTCTCTATTGCTTTCTCAAAAGTAAACTGGATTGTCATATTGAAAGGAGGTATTTTCAGACTGTGCAGTAACACAGGTGAGTGGCACTGTCTGAATTGCTCCTTTTGAAGGCTAGTGGAGAGAGAAAGGCCCTGACAGATCTCCTTCTGCACTGCAACACATCTATTGTTCTTCATTTGCTCTTGGGATGAGGGTGGCACTGGCTAGGCAACATTTATTGCCCATCCCTAATTTAGCAGAGCGCAGTTAAGAGTCGACCACATTGCTGTGGGTCTGGAATCACATGTCGCCCAGATCAGGAAAGGATGGCAGATTTCCTTCCCTCAAGGGCATTAATGATGGGGTGTTTTCAACAATCACTTCATGGTACATTATTAGACTCTTCATTCCAGATATTTATTAAATTCATATTCCACCATGACTGGCTTCGAACACAGGTCCCAGAGTTAGCAATCCAGCGATAAATACCACTAAGCCATTGCCTCCCATATTACTCCAGGATTCCATTATCCTCATGTGCACTATGGGCAGGTGAGCTTGCCATGAATTAACAGGAAACAAACAAGTTCTGATGGCTGTTCAAATGATAGATAAATCAGTGATTAAGCTTGTGAGAACATCAGTGTCACTTTTCAAACTGTGCTTAATATATTGTTGGTCAGCCAAGAACTTCGAGTGAGATTATGGTTGTTGACCTTTATTCCATGATATCCTCTGATGCCAGACCTGCAGGACATAGCCATAACATCATAAGGCATCAGAGTAGGTGTAGGCCACTCAGCCTCTCGAGTATTCCCCACCTGAGTCAAATATGTTTTCTAGCTTAATTCAGCCTTGTCCTTCTCTGAAGTTCACTCACAAGATGTGAATATCACTCAGTTGGCCAGCATTTATTGTGTAGAGGGCAGTTGAGGGAGAACCACATTGCTGTGGGTCTGGAGTCATGCATAGGCCAGATCAGCTAAGGACAACAGAATTCCTTCCTTAAAGGGCATTCATGAGCCAGATGGGATTTTATAACAATTGACAGTTGCCACATGGCCACCATTAGGCTAGCTCTTCATTGAATTTAAATTTCACCATATGCCATGGGAGAGATTCAAACCCACACACTCAGATCATCAGTTTGAGGTTTTTGATGACGGGCCCAATAATATTACCACCATGCTCTGGCTGCCTACATGATCTCTTCATCAATTCAATCAACTCATTTTCAATGAGAATGTGTTGAGATTCATTAATTAACTCATCAAACCAAGTTGTCAGAGAATTTTAGTAGGGCCTCGTTAGTTAACTTGGCAAACTAGATCACAGGGGACTTTCACGGAGCCTCATTCATTCACTTGTTAAACCTTGGGGCAATTTCACATGAGCTACTTAATCGACTTGTTAAACTCATAACCACTGGAAAATTTCACTGGAACTAGTTAACTGAATGGCCAGACTCAGTCATGGGAGAACATCACTGGAGTCTGTCAGCTAACTAACGATACTCGACTACACAAACATTTCACAGGAAGGTGTTAACTAACTTGTCAAATTAAACCACACTGGAATTTCACTGTGATTGACTAATTATCCTTGACAAATAAAACCACAAGGATGTTTGACATGAACAAGTTAATGAACTTGTCTAAGCAAACCACAATGGAATGTCTCTGAAATATCTGGTGTCTTTGCCAAGATTTCTCCTTTTATACACAGCACCACCAACAGACTATTATCTTATTCATTCTGTGTGGGACCTTACTTTGGACAAATTGGTGTTCGTCTTTGTGTATGTGGACAAAGTTACTCACTGGCTATAGGGTGTCGTGTGTTATCTTGAGTGCACTAAAAATGATGCATAAATGCAAAGACTGTTTCATCCCCCAGCAGAAAGTTCATCATCAGCCAACTGAAAAGATCTCAAGCAGAAGGTTAACCAGTTGAAAGATCCAGACTTCTTCTGGACTGACACCAAGCATCTCAAATTCAACACCGCAGAATGCCATGTTCCCTTCAAACATCAAAACATTT
This sequence comes from Chiloscyllium plagiosum, assembly GCF_004010195.1. Lineage (NCBI taxonomy): Eukaryota > Metazoa > Chordata > Chondrichthyes > Orectolobiformes > Hemiscylliidae > Chiloscyllium > Chiloscyllium plagiosum. Next base: position 6,808,284 of record NC_057718.1, on the reverse strand, counting down.
GTATCACTTACAACCCTTCAGCCATGAACATTCCTTGGACAGCGTGTTCTAAAGTGCATTTGGGGGTTGGGAAGAGGCAACTAAACAAGTCTCACAAGGACACTTCTGCCCCAAACTTGGAATCCATGCTCCAAGTTACACAACCTCCAATCTGTGGTTGGCCTGCGATAGGATCAGTGCTGGAGGCCCAGCTATACCCACAGGACCCAAGGATTGTTTGTTGGGGTGAGCCCAGTGCTGTTATAGCTTTGTTGCACAATCGATCAGTCAGTTATCGGCAGAGAGGAGTTGGCATTGAGCCAAGTAATGGATCCCACACTCCTGCAGTGTTCAAGCCCAGACATGAGAAGGAAAATAGATTCTTTAACATCAGCTAAGGATTGGAGTATAATGAATAACTTTGGTCTGCCTCAGCAGTAAGGAAACTGAGGGGATGGGAAGTTAGTCTGACTTCCCACTCCATCTAATCTCACTGTCCACTGAGGTCTAGTATCAGGAAGTGTGTCAAACCATCTAATCCCATGGGTTTCCTGCCTGGTCAGTTTAAAATTACCTCAATTCAATTCTATTGTCCTGAAGGAATCTGTTCGGTCTGTTGTATTCATGCTGTCTCTCTGAAGGAATTGAATTTACATCTCATTTCTCTGCCCTTGTTGCATGATTGTTTTGGAATTTTCTTCTTTGAATTTATTGGGTGGCAAAAGGTAGACATAAGCTAGAGTTTGTAGTTCTTGTCATCAAACAGCCAATCATAGTGACCCATAGATGGTAGGATAGTTCCACTATCTCAGGATAGAGGTTTGAGATAATAGACAATAGGTAGGAGAAGGCTATTCGGCCCTTCGAGCCAGCACCAACATCCATTATGATCATGGCTGATCATCCACAACCAGTATCCTGTTCCTGCCTTATCCCCATAACCCTCAATTCCACTATCCCTAAGAGCTCTATCCATCTCTTTCTTGAAAGTATCCAGAGACTTGGCCTCCACAGCCTTCTGGGGCAGAGCATTCCATACACCCACTACCCTCAGGGTGAAAACATTTCTCCTCAACTCTGTTCTAAATGGCCAGCCCCTTATTTCTAAACTGAGCCCTTTGGTTCTAGACTCACCCATCAATGGAAACATCTTCCTGTCTCCAGAGTGTCCAATCCTTTAATAATCTTATACATCTCAATCAGATCCCCTCTCATCCTTCTAAACTCAAGGGTATACAAGCCCAGTCGCTCCAATCTTTTAACATATGATAGTCCCACCATTCCAGGAATTGAACTTGTGAACCTACGCTGCACTCCTGCAATAGCCAGAATGCCCTTCCTCAAACTTGAAGACCAAAACTGCACACAATACTCCAGGTGCGGTCCTGTACAGCTGCATAAGGACCTCTCTGCTCCTACACTCAATTCCTCTTGTTATGAAGGCCAGCATGCCATTAGCTTTCTTCACTGCCTGCCCTGCATGCTTGCTTTCATTGACTGATGTACAAGAACACCTAGATCTCGTTGTATTTCCCCTTTAGCTAACTTGACTCCATTCAGGTAGTAATCTGTCTTCCTGTTCTTTCCACCAAAGTGGATAACCACACATTTATCCACATTAAACTGCATCTGCCATGCGTCCAACCTCGCCTGTCCAGGTCTCCCTGTATTCTCATAACATTCTTCTCACATTTCACCCTGCCACCCAGCTTTGTGTCATCAGCACATTTGCTAATATTACTTTCAATACCTTTATTTATATCATTAATATAAATTGTAGACAGCTGCAGTCCCAGCACCGAACCTTGTGGTACCCCACTGGTCACTGCCTGCCATTCCAAAAGGGACTTGTTTATCATTACTCTTTGCTTCCTGTCAGTCAGCCAATTTTCAATCCAAGTCAAAACCTGGCCCCCAATACCATGTGTGCCCTAATTTTGCACACTAATCCCCTATGTGGGACCTTATCAAAGGCTTTCTGAAAGTACTGGAGCTATTGCCAGGATGCATGGACATGATCTTTGCGTGGTTGCACATCGAATGCAAGGTGATGGAGAGGTAACATTTGATCCAAACCTCTGACACATTTTGACTCAGTCGAAACTGTAACTCCATCAGAATTTCTGTTCTTATTGTGTAGGCGTCTCTCTGACCTCCATGTTTCAATGCAACAAGTTTTCAAAACTCCTCTAAGAATTCATGGTTACACTTTCTCATCAAACTTTGTAATTTAAAGTGGGAGCAAGCGTTGAAAGTTGAAGCACAGCAGCATTAGCTTCAGTGAGGAGGAGTCAGACTGGACTTGAAACGTTAACTCTGTTTTTCTCTCTCCACAGATGCTGAGTTCCTCCAGCGTTCTCCGTGTTTACTTAAGATTTCCAGTGTCTGCAGTATTTTACATTAAGTTAAATTGAGGATCGGCTGACCTTATAAATAGTGAAATAAAATATTGCAAGGTGCGAGGGAAAGGGTGGATAGTGCAACTTACCCCAAAGGGCAAGTGCTCGCATTCTGTGCTGTAACATTCTGATTCTGTGCAAAGCACCTCCCAGTAATTTAGCTAGATGGCTCTTTAAGTAGTGTGAGTGGTGGGGAAGACCCTGTAGGTGTGAATGCGTGGTAACAGTCAGAAAACAGTGTGAACTGGGCCTGCTCAGCCTAAATTGTTCATCAAACCAGCCAAAGACCTGACAGTCTGCACATTCTGCATGGCCCTGATACTAACACACCTTTGTTCCAACACCGCTGTCTGTCAGGACATTGAAGCCAGAGGTTTATTCTCTCTTCGGGAATCCAGGGATTTGGGGAGCAGGCAGGGAAGTGGAGCAGAGTCAAAGTGAGACTGGAAAAACACAGCAGGTCAGGCAGCATCCGAAGAACAGGAGAGTTGGTGTTTCGGGCAAAAGCCCTTCATCAGGAATGTGGGCAGGGGGAAAGGGGGCTAAGAGATAATGGGAGGCAGGGTTGGGCTGGGGGAAGGTAGCTAGGAATGCGATTGGTAGATTAAGGTGGGGGGTGATGGAGATAGGTTGGAGAGGAGGGTGGGAAGGAAGATGGACAAGTAGGACAGTTCAAGGGGGCAGTATCGATTTGGAGGGTTGGATCTGGGATCAGGTGGGAAGAGGGGGAGATGAGGAAACTGGTAAAATTGACATTGAGACCATATCAAGAGCAATAGCCATCCTTCAGACATTTACCTGCACTTCCACACACCTCATATACTGCATCCATTGCACTTGGTGTGGTCTCCTTGACACTGAGGAGACAGGATGCCAACTTGCAGAACGTTTCAGAGAACATCTCTGGGACACATACACCAAACAACCCCACCACCCTGTGGCAGACCACTTCAACTCCCCCTCTGACTCCATCAAGGACATGCAAGTCCTGGACATCCCCAACCACGAACGCCTATCTACCTGACGCCTGGAGGAAGAACACCTCACCTTCCACCTTGGGACCCTCCAACAACACGGAATCAATGTCAATATTACCAGTTTCCTTATCTCCCCTCTCCCCTCCTCATCCCAGATCCAACCCTCCAACTCGGCACTGCCCTCTTGAACTGTCCCACCTGCCCATCTTCCTTCCCACCTAAGTGCTCCACCCTCTGCTCCAGCCTATTACCATCATCCCCACCTTCATCTACCTATGGCGTTCCCAGCAACCCTTGCCCCCAGCCCCAAATCCCTTGGGCCCCCACCCCATTCCTGATGAAGGGCTAATGCTTGAAATGTTGATTCTCCTGCTCCTCGGATGCTGTCTGACCTGCTATGTTTTTCCAGCACCACACTCTTCGACTCTGATCTCCAGCATCTGCAGTCCTCACTGTCTGCAAGAAGTGGAGCAGTAACTCCAAGTCAGCCATGAACGTATTTTGCTCGATAGTCCTATTTCCGTTTTGTATGTGTTCTGGTAGAAGTTTCATGGTTACCATTATTTAGTCATGACAGCAGCAACACTATGGAGCTCAGTTCCCTTGGTGATGTTGGTTCACGGATAAACATTGACTGGTCCATGAGAGACAACTGTTCTTCTTTCCAATAATACCAAGGGCTCTTCAACATTCTATTGAAGGTTGACCATCCCATTCACAAGGTGGCACCACTGACACATCAGCACTCCTTTAGTATTGCTTTGGAGTTGTGTTCAGCTCTTTAGTCGATGAGCCAAAGCTACATCTACTGGCAAGAGTCTAGTGAGCAACAACACCTGAGATCTACATAGCACCGATAAAATGGGACAGCATGTCAAGACGTTGCACCAGGACATCTGCACTGTTGTCAGAACACATAACAATGTTGAAAATAGAAGCAGGAATAGACTATTTGGCCCTTCAATACGGTCATTGCTGAACATTCAATTCAGTTCCCTGTTCCTAGTTTCTCGCCTTTGTAAGATTAACAGCAAGCCAACAGATATGAATATCAAATGGATGAGAGAAATCTTGGCCAAAGATGTAGGTTTTAAGAAGCATCTTAAAAGAGGTGGTGCAGAATTATGGATTTAATTGCATGTATGATTATTATCCAGTTACAGAATCCTAAATCAAACAATGTGCTGATGATTAAGTTTCTATTTTCCAAGCACAGTTCCAACTGTTCGCTATCACCCCAGAGTATGTGAGACTCCAAAAAGACCAGAATGTTAACAAAATCCTGACCTAATCCAGAAGATAACTGATGTTTGGATTTGACTCAGGAATAACAGCACACAACTGTAAACAATGATTTCACAGCCCAGTGAAAGAAAACAGAAGGCAAAAAAGGCCAAAGGCATTCTGCTGTGTCATAACATTTGGCACAGGTAGAATCAACAGAGGATCTCAATTGAGCTATTCCCATTTAAATTCAGTAAATTCAGATATCTCTTGTGAATTCAAAGTGCAGATTGTGCCAAATCTGACAAGTTTTGAGAAAAGCTTGCTGATGGACAGCTCTATCTGGCTTCACTTAATTCATACGTACATCCAAGTGTCTGGTTCCTCATGCCTCCCTTGTTTTCGAGTTGTTGAAATTATAACGTGCTTGGTTTCAGTGCAATCCTTGCACCAACCCCGTATGATAATTCAATCCTGCTAAAGAAGGATTTACCTACCTTGGAAATGATGCACCACGTGAGAGTGAAGTGAACTCGAATGGTCCTGGTATATAGAAGATTGGTAACTGAATTCATTAAAAAGGATACAATGCTTTGAGGATTTGACAGGATGAAAGTTTCCACTAGCTGGAGAGTCGAGAGCTAAAGGTTAGATCCATAGGGTAAAGTTAGACATTTAGGACTTTTTTCTTTCTTATGAACACGGCACCTGGGCATCGCTGGCTAGAATCATAGAATCCATACAGTGTGGAAGTAGGCCATTTGGCCTATCAAGTCCACACTGACTATTCAAAGAGGATTCCACTCAGACCCATCCCTCTACACTATACCTGTAACCTGACATTTCCCATGGCTAATCCCCCTAGCCTGCACATTATGGGCAATTTAGCATGGCCAAACCACCTCACCCACAGATCTTTGGATTCTGGGAGGAAACCCATGCAGACGCAGGGAGAATGTACAAACTCCACACAGCCAGTCACCCAAGGCTGGGATCAAACCTGGGCCCCTGCCATCATGAGTCTGCAGTGCTAACTACTTAGGCACTGTGCCATCCTAGCATTTCCAGCTGTCCAGTATTTATTACCCATCTCAAATTGACTTGGCGAAGGTGGTGGTGAATTACTTTCTGGAATTGCTGCAGCCCATGTGCTGTCGGTAGCCTGACTTCACTCTTCAGGAGTTCCAGGATTTTGTCCCAGTGACACTGGAGGGGTCCAGTAAGATATTTCCAAGTCAAGATGGTGAATGGCTTGGAAGGGAACTTGTAAGAAGTGGTGATCCTGTGTATCCGCTTTTGTTTCCTCTTCAGGTGGAAGTAGTCGTGGATTTAGAAAATGCTGTCAAAGGAGACTTGGTGAGTTGCTGCAATGCATTGTGCATATGGTCCACACTGTATGTCGTTGGTGGAAGAATTATATGTTGAAGGTGGTGGATCAGCTGCTGCTTTGCCCTTAATGATGTTGAGCTTCTTGAACGTTGTTGAAGTTGCACTAACAAATGGGGAGTATTCCACCCCACCCCTGACTTGTGCCTTGTAGATAGTGGACTGTCTTTGGGGAGTCAGGAGGTGAGTTACTTGCTGCAATATTTCGAGCCTCTGATATGGTCTTTCAGCCACAGTACTTATGTAACTGGTCCAGTCCAATTCCTGATCAATAGTCAGCCCAGGATGCTGACAATGGGGGATTCAATTATGGGGTAACGTCTTTGAATATCAAATAGCATTGGTTATATTCTCTCATGAGAGATGATGATTGTCTGGTTCTTGGGTAGCACCTATTTAGATATTGTTTTGGTGTTGGTGCATTTAGATACAGACTGCTTCAGTATCTGAGGAGAGGCAAATGGTGCTGAACATTATACATTCACTAGCAAATATCCTCACTTCTGACTTCTGATGGATGGATAGTCATTGATAAAGCAGCTAAAGATGGTTGGGCTCAGGAGTTGCTGAACTGATACCCTGAGACTACAACTGCTCACTATTGAGAGTGGACTCAATGGTCTGTCTTTGGCAGGACATACTTGGGCAATTATCCACTTTGCGGATGGATGTTAGTGTTGTAGCTACATGGAAACAACTTAGCTAGGACGGCAGTAGATTCTAGAGCAGAAGTCTTCAGTACTATTGCCAGAATGCTGTCAGACATCATGACTTTTACAGAATCCAGAGCCAATATCAAGTGGGTGAATCCAATTGGCGAAGGACTGGCATCAATGATGCTCAGAACCCCAGGAGAAGGCCTGACATGAGGAAAAAATTCTTCATTTAGAAGCTTGTGAATTTTGGAGCTCTCTGCCCTAGAAAGCTGTGAATGCTGTCTCATTGGAGTAATCCAAGATTTGAATCCTCAAGGGAATCTCTGGGGAGGTGGCCAAGAATTGGTGATGTCACTGGATAATCCAAAGAGCCAGGCTGAGGTTCCAATGCCCTTTTGGACAGCTGCCATCCTTACTCGGTCTGGCCTACATGTGACTTCAGAACCAGAGAAATGGGGTTGACTTTTAACTATCCGTTGGGCAATTAGGGATGGGTAATAAATGCTGGTCTGACAAGTGGCAAGCAATGTTAGAGTCACACAAATGCCAGGGAATGACCATCTCCAATACGCGAGAACCTAACCATAGCCCCTTGACATTCAATTGTGTTACCAACACTGAATACCACATTATCAGCATCCTTTGGGTTACCATTGATCAGAACCTCAAGACAACAAGAGAAGGTCAGAGGCTAGGAATACAGTAGTGAGTAATTCAACTTCTGAACCCTTAAAGCTTGTTCACCATCTACATGGACCAAGTCAGGAGTGTGATGTCATATTCCCCACTTGCCTGGGTGAGGGCAGTTTCAAGAGCACCGCAGAAGCTCAACGCCATCCAGGACAAAGTAGCCCACTTGATTGGCACCATATCCACAAACATCCACTCCCTCCTTCACCAAAACTCAGTAGCAGCAGTGTGTAGTATCTGCAAGATGCACTGCAGAAATTCACCAACAATCCTTACACAACACCTTCCAGACTCACAACTAATTCCATCTAGAAGGACAAGGTTAGCAGATACATGGGACACCACAACCTGCAAGTTCTGCTCCAAGCAACTCACCATCCTGACTTGCAAATATATCATTGGTCCTTCACTGTAATTGGGCTAACATCCTGGAATTCTCTCCCTCAGGGCATTGTGGGTCAACATTCAGCCCATGGACTGCAGTGGTTCAAGAAAGCAGCTCACCACCACCTTCTCAAGGGTCAACCAGTGATACCCACGTGCCACAGGTGAATAAAGAGAAAAATGAGCATGGAATTAACAGACAGGAAAGTGGAGTTGAGCAGAGGTAAACTTTTCCTGTTCTTCTTCCTAATGCTGCAGGATACGTCTTCTCCACCTGCTTGGGTGACCTTTTATTTGAGCTGGGTAATGGTTTAATCAGCTTCCATTCTCCTGACCTTTGAGGGTCGGGCTGGACAGTGGATTATCCACCTGCGCTGGATGAAGTCTAATCACTCTGTGATGAGGAGCAAGAACTCAAGCCAAATTTCTCCTCCACAGCTTACTGAGGTCAAAGAAAGACAGACCTTCAATTTCGCGAGCACCTTTCAGAAGATGCAAAATTGTTCACAAACAGTGAAGCACTTTTGAAGTGTATTCACTGTTATAAATGTGATTTGTACAAGTCGAGTGGGTGGGCAAACACAAGACAAATGAAATGTGGATAAATCTAAGGAAATCCACTTTGATAGCAAAACATATGGACGGATCTGAAGGGGATGGATGGTGTAATGAGAATTGGATGTCCTTGTACACCAGTCACTGAAGGTAAGCATTGCAGGTACAGCAGGCAGTGAAGAAGGTCAATGGCATGTTGGCTTTCATCATGAGAGGATTCAAGTACAGGAGCAGGGATGTCTTGCTGGAGTTGTACAGAGCCTTGGTGAGACCGCACCTGGAATATTGCGCTCAGTTTTGTTCTCCGTATCTGAGGAAGAAAGTTCTGGCAATGGAAGCAATGCAATGAAGGTGTGCCAGACCAATTCCTGAGGTAATGGGACCGACGAATGAAGGGATACGGATTGATGAAGACTATATTCACTGCAGTTTAGAAGGTTAAAGAGGGGAATCTCGTCAAAACCTATGAAATATGAATAGGATTACATAGGAAGAATGATCAGGGATTACAGAACCAGGGGGTCACAGCCTAAGGATACAGGGCAGTCTGCTGAGATGAGGAGAACTTCCTTCAGCCAGAGAGTGGTGAGCCTGTGGAATTCTCTGCCACAGAAAGCTGTCAAGACCAAAATATTGAATGTTTTCAAGGTGTTCAATGTAACATGCACATTCTCCCCACGCTTCCATCCACAGTCCAAAGATGTGCAGGTTAGGTGCATTGGCTGTGCTAAGCTTGTGCAGGCTAGGTGGATTAGCTCTGAAAAATGTGGAGATAGGGGACTAGATCCAGATGCAATGCCCTTTGAAGGGTCAGTGCAGACTTGATAGACTGAATGGCCTCTTTCTAAACTGTAGGGATTCTATGATGATCAGCCATGATCATGCTGAATGGGACAGCAGTCTGGAAGGGACAAATGGCCGCCTCCTATTTTCTGTACTGTCTGAATGTCAAAGGCTATTTTGTACATGACAAGATAAAGCAAATTGCCAATCTATTGAATCTTTGTTTCTACAACTAACTATTGACTTGGGACACCAGCTTGGATCTCTACCACCTTTCCTGAAGACTATACCATCATCTCGACATTAGCATGGATCTTGGATGACAGCACATTTGACAATGCAGTGTGTTCTCAGAAATGACCTGAGAGAGTGTCAGCCTAGTTTTTGTGCTCCTGCCCCAGAGTAGGGTTTGATCCCAGAATGCACAGTGTTATAAATTAAACTGACCCTGCTTAGCAGATTGTTCACTTTGTTACGTACACAATCCTCTTTTTCAGATGAAGGGACATAGATTGCTCATTTCTTCACAGTTGGAGGTACATGTTACTTTAAAACCAGCGTGGGATCAACTATTGCAAGACCAGTTTTGGCAACTCAAGGCAAAGAAAGGAAACTGTAAATTGTAGAGAAAGCTAAAAGTGTTGGACGAACACATGAACACAGCACATATGCAAAAGAAAGGGGTGAAAAAATTTCAGACAACTGGTTCCAAAGTAAACCCCACAGTTAAAAAAAACAGGATATTTTAAACCAGTGAATGGAAAACACCATAAGGCCACAGATGCTGTTATATAATATCCTTGGATGTTAGTTCGTGAAGATTAACACTCTCCACCGCAAACTTTCCTACCTCGTCTCTTAAAACTATGCATAGCTTTTCCCTTACGTGGCAGAAACAGCTAAAAAAAAACAAATGTTCATTTCAAGTGTTTCAATGCCTTAAAGCGTCAAATAGCATCAACATGAAGGTGGTATGTCTCAGTTGGCCATTGACAGTTGTAGGCTTTTAATCCAGGAAAATCCTCTTTGGAATGAAGGTTCGCAAGATTAGGGGGAGGTCCTTTCCCACGCCTTGGGCGAATTCCCGATCTCCTTCCGCATGTCCCACTGACCTGGGTGGCAACATTCCCAGGCACAAAGTCCAGCAAACCTTCGGAAATCTGATTTTGGAAATCACAAGGGCCCATCATATCACAGCATGCAAGGATATGGGACAAATGCAGGAAATTGGGATCGGTACATGTTTAGTGGTAGTTATTGTTGCTACAGGGCCTTTCCTGTGCTGCATGACTCCACGAATCTCTGATTTCTCCCAGAAGTAACAGATGTCTCAAACTGATGATATGTGGGGGGATGGGGGTGGGGGCGCATGGTCTAGTGGTAATTGTGGGTCACCCCTGGACTAGTAAGAAGTGAGAAGTTGATGGGCCTACTGATCATATCCTATTCCTTGCTTTTTCCCAACAGTTTGATTGTGGCGAGGAATGCTAAGTTCAAGCAGAGAAAGCAGGAGTTGGCCATTCAGCCCTTCAAGTCTGCTCTGCCTTTCAATATGACCATTGTTGATCATCCATTTCAGACCCCTATTCCCACTTTCACACATTCCCCTCGATCCCTTTCACTCTAAGAACAATATCTAACCCCTCTTGAAAAGATTTCATATTTTAGCCTCAAATGTTTTCCGTAACAGTGGTCCACAGTATTTGGGATGGTGCCGTGTTTAGATGCAATGGGAAAGTATGGGGACACTGCTCACTAAAATACCATCAATCAGCAAGTGTACCATTCATTCCCTCTCTCCGTATTCTATCCCCAACCCCAGGCACGCACTAAACCTTGTGGCAAGTCAGAGCTGAAAATTTGTTGCTGGAAAAACGCAGCAGATCAGGCAGCATCCAAGGAGCAGGAGAATCGACGTTTCGGGCATGAGCCCTTCTTCAGGAATTAGGAAGGTGTGCCAAGCAGGCTAAGATAAAAGGTAGGGAGGAGGGACTTGGGGGAGGGGTGGAAATGCAATAGGTGGAAGAAGGTAAAGGTGAGGGTGATAGACCGGAGTGGGGGTGGGGGCGGAAAGGTCAGGAAGAAGATTGCAGGTTAGGAAGGCGGTGCTGAGTTCGAGGGTTGGAACTGAGACAAGGTGGGGGGAGGGGAAATGAGGAAACTGGAGAAATCTGAGTTCATCCCTTGTTACAAGTCACTCAGTTATACCTTAATATGGTGACCAACAATTGCCAATCTAGAGAATGAGAACAGCCTTCCATCTCTAAGACAATAAGTTTGATCTCAAGAGAGTTAAGGGAATTAAAAAGCAGCAATACAGGCAGACTCTGAAAGATTTGCATCTTCCAGTTTCTGGGGCCAGTAGGTGGCAGTATCATTCAGTTTAAAAGAAAGTGAAGTAATTGGGATCGGAATCAAGAACCAAAGAAAGTCTGTGGCCCTGGTGTGGGATTAATCAGTAACATAGTGGTTGTGTTACTGGACTAGGTAATCCAGATTCCTGGACTAATGATCCAGAGTTGGGAGCTCAAATCCTGCATTGGGTCATCTATGGATTTCAAAAGTGGTTGATGGAGTAAATCTGGATTTGCAAAGGTATTGTCAACGTTGGTAACCAGGCAATTGCCAACAAAACAAATCTGGTTTTGTTAATGCCCTTTCAGGGGAAGGAAATGAGGTTTCAGCTCCACGACAACGTAGCTGACTCTTAACTGCTCTCCGAAACAGCTCGGCAAGCCTCGCAGTCATAATCAAGCAGGTGGTTCACCAATCTTTTGGGCCATTTCATATAGAATAGGAGCAGGCCATTCAGCCCATTGAGTCTGCACCAGCATTCAGTGAGATTGTGGCTGATTTGATAATCCTCAACTTCACTTTCCTGCATATGTTTTGTGGTCCTCTCAGCACTGACCCATTCACGTGAACAACATATACATATAAAGGAATGAGAGGGGGAAATAGGCCGTTAGGTTTCAGTGTTGGGCTTGTGGGTGTTTTGGGAGTCGGAGCTTCAGTAGCTGGGAGGAGATTGCAAGAGTGCGGTAACAATGTTGTGAGTGATTGGATTGTCTCTGAGACAGTGTGTTGGGACTGCTGTAACCTGAGAGCTAACGGCAGCACTTGGATCCATAGTGACCCTTCTTCAGTTTTGTGATGAGTCTGATATCTTAGTGGCAGTCCTGAAAAGTTTTGGGCCTTCTACCTTACTCAGGGGAGGTTGCTGAGGTCTAAGGTTCCTCAGGTGACAGTTTATCAACTGTTTCTTAACATTCTTCAAACGATTTACTTTCCTGGAATTAACACCAGGATTACTCTCATTCCTGAAGAAGGGCTTATGCCCGAAATGTCGATTCTCCTGCTCCTTGGATGCTGCCTAGCCTGCTGTGTTTTTCCAGCACCACATTTTTCAACTCTGGTCTCCAGCATCTGCAGTCCTCACTTTCTCCTGCCAGGATAACTCTGTTCCACCGACCTCCCTAATCTTCTCACCATGTGCTTTCTACCACCACTTGAAGCAGTTTATGTTTCTAAGTGTTAAGGGTCACTGAACGTGAAATGCTAACTCCCTCTCCACAGATGCTGCCTGACCTGCTGAGTTTCTCCAGCAACTTCTGTTTTTGTTTCTGATTTCCAGCATCTGCAGTTCTTCATTTTTTTTTATTTTTGAGCATTAACCCTGTACTCTGCAAACAGGGCTTTCATTGGATTGAGATCAGGGGAACAACTTTGAGGCTCACAAACAAGGTAAAAGAGCACAAAAAAAACAGTGAAGAATGCAAGGTTAGGTTGACGGTAGAGTGGATTCTGGGGAAATGCGGAGATTGGAGGCAAAATCTTGGATGGTCTTGATTTTAATGATAAAGAACTGCTTAAGTTCCTTACACGTCTCGTTACACAGAATTTGCAGCACAGAAGCCCAGCTGACTTCTGCTTCTCCTCACTCATACTTCACCTCACCCAACAACGTCCTTCTTTTCAAAGTGGAGAGGTTATGTTGCAGCTGTACAGGGTGCTGGTGAGCCCACCCCTGGAGTACTGCGTGCTGTTTTTATCTCCTCACTTGAGAAAATATGTACTGGCAGTGGGGTTGGTGCGGTGGAGGTTCACTAGGTTGACTCTGGAGTTGAACGGGTTGCCTTATGAGGAGACATTGAGTAGACTGGACCTGTAATCATTGGAATTTAGAAGAATGAGGACAAATTTTACGGAAACATATAAAATTATGGAGGGATCAGTTAAGTGAGAAGCAGGGAGGTTGTTTCCACCAGTGGGTGGAACTAGAACTAGAGAGCATAGCCTCAAAATAAGGGGACGCAGGATTTAGGAGTGAGCAGAGAAGGAACTCCTTCACCCAAAAGGTTGTGACTCTGTGGAATTCCTTGCCCGATGGAGCAGTTGAGGCCACCTTGTTGAATGTTTTTAAGGTAAACATAAATAGATTTTTAAACAGTAAAGGAATTAAGGGTTATGGTGAGCGGGCGGGTAAGTGGAATTGAGTCCATGAACAGATCAGCCATGATCTTATTGAATGGCAGAGCAAATGGCCTCCTCCTGCTCCTGGTTCTTATGGTGCTTATGTTCTTGTGCAGGTCTGTCCTGTTTGCGTTGTGATCACAAGTGGATATCTGTATTATGTATTCTCCTGCTCCTTGGATGCTTCCTGACCTGCTGCACTTTTCCAGCAACACATTTTCAGCGATATCTGTATTCTGCCAATATCTGTTTTGTCATGAGCGTGACGATTTGAGATGACATGTTGAGGACAGTAATGAGGCTCCTTCTGGAATAATGTGTCCAGTTCTGGCCACCCAGTTATAGAAGGGTATTATCAAACTGAAGAGCGTTCAGAAGAGATTGACCAGGATGTTGCCAGGAATGGAGGATTTGAGTTATAAAGAAAGGCTGAATAGGCTGAGACTTTTCTCACTGGAGTGTAGGTGGTTGAGAGCTGACCTTATAGAGGTTTATAAAATCATGAGGGAGTACAGATAGACTGATGATTCTAGAATGGGGATTTCAAGACTAGGGGACATATGTTTAAGCTGAGAGAGTAGAAGACATGTGGGAGCAAAATGTTTACACAGAGGGTGGTTTGTGTGTGGAATGTGGGAACAGTCACAATTTAAAAGACACTTAGATAAGTACATGAATAGGAAAGCTTTGGAGGGATATGGGCCAGGGGCAGGCAGGTGAGACTAGTTTCGTTTGGGATTGTGTTCAGCATGGACTGGTTGGACCAAAGGGTTTGTTTCCATGCTCTATGTGCATGACCTGATAATCTGCTCATTCAGCACCTCATCCAAGTATCTGCTCAAACCTTCGAGAGGGATTTGAACTCAGGACCCTGAGTCCAGAGAGAAGACTGAGCCACAGTTGACATGTTGCAGTTGCAGTGGACAGATACTTGCAGGCCAGAACTCTGAATGAGGTATTGACTGGGGTGTCAATGTTTCTTTTATGCTGCTGTAAACAAGTTGCCAAAATGTTTCATCTTGCTCTCATCAAGACAAATGCAAGAATGCCAAATTTCAAACAAACACAACAATTTATTTGACAGGGAAAAATGTGTGGATAGTACGGCAAGTCAATTCTGATTGGTCAAGGCCCAGCCAAGGAGCAAATGAAGGGCTGAATGGCCTACTCCCACTCTTAACTGTCTTCCGTTGGTCTGCCCAAGGTCCCGGGTTAGAAACAGGTAAACTGTCAGAGATGTCTCTCCCATTTACTGATGGTGCCTTGCCATTTCCAGATTGTATTTGTAGATTACACCGAGATTCCCAACTACAAAGTAGCATTTTCGGGATCCATTTGTCCAATGCCGTTAGATGGATGACACCACCACAGAAATGCCTGCTGGGAATAAAGGCTCTACACGGAAAGCTAGGTTTTGCGAATTGGATCCACAGGAATGACCTCCTGAGCTGAGCCCTTTCTGCCCATCCAATAGCAGGCGACCGGAGAAGAGATGATAACTGGAAATGAAATTATGATGCAACACAAGTCGGAAAACTAAAGCCAGGAGATAGTCCTGTATCTCCATTTAGGATCAGAGCACACAAAAGTGTTTTTGCAGTGTGAGGCTTAAACTGAAAAAGATTATTGTAACAAGTTTTACATTTTTTTTTCCTTTTGCTTGGATAAAGATCATGGTTTGCAGCCACAACAGCGGTTACATTTTTAAAGAGTGCAATTGCTATTCTTGGCCTCCGGCGACTAACTACTTTTGGTAAATGTTCACATCCCAAACCACATAAAGTATGTTAAGGAATGTGGTTTCATGTTTACTCAGTGAAAACTCAGTTCCATAATGCTGACCCAAATGAGGAAATGTGGAACAGTAGCAATTTAATACATAACACAACTGCCGTGCTTTAATTTTCGGGAGTTTCTGGAAAGGATATAAAGCACTGGTCCTCATACTTTCTGCTCTTTCCTAACTCTCTCAGAAAATTTATCAACTGGGGGGCTGAATGAGACAGGAATGTTCCTGTTCTGGGCTCTTCCCTGCACCACTGTCTCAGCCAGTGGGTGTTAGAGTCAGGGTAAGTCTCTGCACCAAGACTGGTGTGGGGATAATGATCCAAGCTCAGTCTTCAGCTCTCTCTTCTTCACCCACACACACAGTTTCTCCTCTCCTCTCATTGCCATTTGAGACCCCACACCCAATCTCCCCCTCCCCCCCACCCCCCCCACAGCCGAATAGTCTGGGATGGATGCACGGAGCATTTTGTGTCAGATTCCCTCACGGCTTCCAATGTTTTGGACCAAGAAACAGCGCCAGGAATTTCTGGATAGAAGGGGAAGAGAGGAAGTTGGAACTGACTAGAGCCAGGCAGAAAAGGAAGAGGAGTAGTTACTGTGGAGGCAAGGCATGCAAACTAGAGAACTTGGAGAAATAAATAGTGATATCTTAGAAAATGTCCACATTACAGAGAAGGAGTTGCAGGATATCTTAAAATGCATAAAAGTGGTTAAGTCCCCAGGACCTGATCAGGTGTACCCTAGAACTCTGTGGGAAGCTAGGGAAGTGATTGCTGGACCCCTTGCTGAGATATTTCTATCATCAATAGCCACAGATGAGGTACTGGAAAACTGGAGATTGGCTATTATGGTGCTACTCTTTAAGAAAGGTGGTAAGGAAAAGCCAGGGAACTATAAACTGGTGAGTCTGACATCACTTGTGGGCAAGTTGTTGGAGGGAATTCTAAGGGATAGGATCTACATGTCTTTGGAAAGGCAAAGACCGATTAGGGATAATCAGCATGACTTTGTGCATCGGAAATCAAGTCCCACGAACTTGATTGAGTTTTTTGAAGAAGTGACAAAGAGGATTGATAAGGGCAGAGTGGTAAACATTGTCTTTATGGACTTCAACAAGGTGTTTGAGCAGGATTCACGTGGTAGACTGGTTAACAAGGTTGGATCACATGGAATACAGTGAGAGCTAGCTAATTAGGTACAAAACTGGCTGGAAGGTTGGAGACAGAGGGTGGTGGTAAAGAGTTGCTTTACAGACTGGAGGCTTGTGACGTGCGGTGT
The DNA here is from genome assembly GCF_004010195.1 of Chiloscyllium plagiosum. Classification (NCBI taxonomy): domain Eukaryota; kingdom Metazoa; phylum Chordata; class Chondrichthyes; order Orectolobiformes; family Hemiscylliidae; genus Chiloscyllium; species Chiloscyllium plagiosum. Next base: position 6,791,712 of record NC_057718.1, on the reverse strand, counting down.
GCCACAAGGATCGGTGCTGGGTCCATTGGTTTTCATCATTTATATAAATGATTTGGATGTGAACATAGGAGGTATGATTAGTAAGTTTGCAGATGACTTCAAAATTGGAGGTGTAGTGTACAGTGAAGAAGATTACTTCAGAGAACAATGGGATCTTGATCAGATGGGCCAATGGGCCAAGGCACGGCAGATAGAGTTTAATTTAGATAAATGTGAGGTGTTGCATTTTGCTAAGACAAATCAGGCCAGGACTTATACACATAATGGTAATGTCCTGGGAAATGTTACTGACCAAAGAGACCTTGGAAAGCAGGTTCATAGATTATTGAAGGTGGACTCACAGGTAGACAGGGTACTGAATAAAACATTTGATAAGCTTGCCTTTATTGGCCAGTGCATGGAGTATAAGAGTTGAGATATCAAGTTGTGGCTGTACAGGATATTGGTCAGGATACTTTTCGAATACTGTATTCAGTTGTGGTCTCCAAGCAAAAGGAAGGATGTTATGAAACTTGAAAGGGTGCAAAAAAGATTTGATTAGATTCCCTACATGTGAAAACAGAACCTTTGGCCCTGTTGAAGGCCTTTTGCCTGAAATGTCGATTTTCCTGCTCCTCAGATGCTGCCTGACCTACTGAGCTTTTCCAGCACCACACTTTTGACTCTAATCTCCAGTACTCACTTTTGCCTTTGGCCCAACCAGTCCACACCAACCCTCCAAAGAGAAACCCACCCAGACCCATTTCCCTCTGACCAATGCACCTAACACTACAGGCAATTTAGCATGACCAGTTCACCTGACCTGCACATCTTTGGATTGTGGGATGAAACCAGACCAAATCCACACAGACACGGGGAGAATGTGCAAACTCCACACAGACAGAAGCCTGAGGCTGGAATCGAACCCAGGTCCCTGGCGCTGTGAGGCAACAGCGCTAACCACTGAGCCACCATGCCGCTGCAAGGATTTACAAGGGCGTTGTCAGGGTTATAGAACATAGAACATAGAAAAATACAGCACAGTACAGGCCCTTTGGCCCTCGATGTTGCGCTGATCCAAGCCCACCTAACCTACACTAGCCCACTATCCTCCATATGCCTATCCAATGCCCGTTTAAATGCCCATAAAGAGGGAGAGTCCACCACTGCTACTGGCAGGGCATTCCACGAACTCATGACTCGCTGAGTAAAGAACCTACCCCTAACATCTGTCCTATACCTACCACCCCTTAATTTAATGCTATGCCCCCTCGTAATAGCTAACTCCTTACGTGGAAAAAGGTTCTCATGGTCAACCCTATCTAAACACCTAATCATCTTGTACAACTCTATCAAGTCACCCCTAAACCTTCTTTTCTCCAATGAAAACAGCCCCAAGTGCCTCAGCCTTTCCTCATACGATCTTCCTACCATACCAGGCAACATCCTGGTAAACCTCCTCTGCACCCGTTCCAGTGCCTCCACATCCTTCCTATAGTATGGCGACCAAAACTGCACACAATACTCCAGATGCGGCCGCACCAGAGTCTTATACAACTGCAACATGACCTCAGTACTCCAGAACTCAATTCCTCTACCAATAAAAGCCAGTACGCCATATGCCTTCTTCACCGCACTATTTACCTGGGTGGCAACTTTCAAAATAGTTATAGATCAGAGAGACCTCGGGTGTTCAGGTACATCATTCTTCACACACCGTTAAGAAGGCATTTAGCACACGTGCCTTCATGGCTCAGACCTTTGAGTAAGTGACGGCATTCCAAGATGAACCTTTGCCATCAACTACTACCCTCTGTCTTCTTCCATCCAGCCAATTCCTAATCCAAACCTCCAACTCGCCCTCAATGCCATACCTCTGTATTTTTTGCAGTAGTCTACCATGGGGAACCTTCTCAAACGCCTTACTAAAATCCATATACACCACATCTACTGCTTTACCTTCGTCTACCTCCTTAGTCACCTTCTCAAAGAATTCAATAAGGTTTGTGAGGCACGACCTGCCCTTCACAAAACCATGCTGACTATCCTTGATCACATTATTCCTATCCAGATGTTCATAAATCCTATCCCTTGGAGGGTTTGAGTTAAAGGGAGAGATGAATAGGCTGGGCCTGTATTCCCTGGAGCATCGGAGACTGAGGGGTGACCTTATACATGTTTATAAAATCATGAGGGGCATTGATAGGGTAAATAGCCAAGGCCTTTTCCCCAGGGTATGGGAGTCCAGAATTAGAGGGCATAGGTTTGAGGTGAGAGGGGAAAGATATAAAAGGGTCATAAGGGAAAACACAGGGTGGTTTCGTGTATGGAATGAGCTGCCAGAGGAAGTGGTGGAGGCTGGTGCAATTACAACATTTCAATGGCATCTGGATGTGTACGTTTATAGGAAGAGTTTAAAGGGATATGGGCCAAATGCTGGCAAGTGGGACTAGATTAATTGAGGATATCTGGTTGGCATGGAAAAGATAGAGTTTTGGAGAAATATAGTGGGGGAGGAATACAGGCAAAAGGTGAGTAAACAATTGTTGACTCCGAATCCAAACAACAAGGGGTGAAATGAGAAACCTTTCTCACAGTTCTTTAGGCATTTTTTGACAATGTTATCCTGCTGACTGCAGCAATATTCAGTTCAGTAACTTATTGGACCTGGGCATTTTCTGCTTGAGTTAGAGGTTCTTTTCAGAGTCTTTTAGTTTTGGTGTTCTTCCAAGATTGGAGGGGGAGAGAGAGTTGGGAAGGACGGAGAGAGAGTTGGGAAGGACAGACAGAGAGAGAGAGAGAGAAAGGAAAAGAGAGACAGGTAGACAGAAAGGCAGATCTGATTTTCTTTTCAGGCTTTCTGAGATCTATGTATAACTACCCCTCAGGCCTGGGACTAACAACAAGTTAAAACCAATCTTAAAACTATTGCTGAGTGATTTTTTTTTATTTTACTGCTAAGGCCTGGTGACAACTGGTCTCACATAAATATCAAATCCACTTCCAGTAATTTTGCATCTCCTTTTGCAGCCAATGAATGAACATCAATAAAGTCCCACTTTTCCTTTGTCAAGGCCCACTTGTCAAGAAATTTGAAACTTCCATTTTCCAGTGTTGGAAACATGGGGGAGAACCAGTTGATGTGGTGTATTGGGATTGTCAGACAGCTTTTGATATAGTCCCACATTAGAGGCTGTGCAATCTTAAAGCAGATGGGATGAGATGTAATATATTCGCATAGATGGAAAATTGGTTAGCAGACAGGACACGGACAGTAGAATGTTTTGCTCATTCTTAGAGTGGAAGTTGGTGACAAGTACAATGTCACAAGGATCAGTCCTTGTCCCCAGCTGTTCATGACAAATATCAGTGATTTGGATGAAACAATCAAATATAATAGTTTGAGGTTTGCTGATAGACAAACTAGATGGGAGGATGAGTGGTTAGGCGAATGTAAAAAGCTGGGAGAAAGTGAGGAGTGCAGATGCTGGAGATCAGAGTCAAGAGTGTGGTTCTGTAAAAGCACAGTAGTTCAGGCAGCATCCGAGGAGCAGGTGAATAGATATTTCGGGCATAAGCCCTTCATCAGGAATATGGTGTAAAAAGCCTTCGGGGAAAATTAGACAAGCTGAGTGAGTGTGTAAATACATAGCTAATATGTGATAGGAGAAAATGTCAACCTGTCAGAATATTATTTAAATAAGGATGGATTGAGAAAAGTTGAGATAGATTGAGACCTGCATGTGCTTGTACACCAGTCACTGAAAGAAAATCTGCACGTGCTCTCAGTGCTCACGAAGACACATGGTATATTGGTGTTCATTGCAAGACATTTCGAGAACAGGAGCAGGGATATCTTCCTGCACCTGTACTGTGCCTTGGTGAGACCACACCTGGAATACGTGTGCTGTTTTAGACTATAAAATGGAAATAGGCCATTCAGCTCTCTGAATCTGCTTCACAATTCAATGAAAGCATAATCTTCAACTCAACTTTCCTGTCTTTTTGCCACCACCTTCGATTCCCTTACCAATTAACTGGCAATCTGTCTATGTCATCCTTGAATATACTCAATCTCGACAACTCTCTGTGGTAAAGAATTTCTCAGATTCACAACCTCCTAAGAGAAGAAATTCCTCCTCATCTCTGTCTTAAATATGCGACTCCTTAATCTGAGAATATACCCTCTGGTCCCAGACTTGCCTACAAGGGCTAACAGCCATTCTGCATCTACCCTTCAAGTCCTGTCGGAATTTTGTAGGCTTCAATAGGTCACCTCCCATTCTTCTGAACTTCAATGAGCATAGGCCCAACCTACTTAACCTCTCCCCATAGTGTAGTCTCTCCATATCTGCGATTAGGCTAGTGACCCTTTTCTGAACTGCCTCCAATGTCCCAGTGTATTTTTTATTCACCTTACATAAGAAAATTTTTATTTGCAACAGAGACAGTACAACCAAAATTCACCAGACTAAAGATAGCAGGATAAAATTAAGACTGCAAATGCTGGAGATCAAAGTCAAAAAATCTGGCACTGGAAAAGCACGGCTGGTCAGGCAGCATCTGAGAAGTAGGAGTCAACGTTTCAAGCATAAGGTCTTCAGCAGGTTTATTTTATGAGGAAAGATTAGGTCTGTATTCACTGATGTTTAAAAGAATGAGGTCCGATTTCATTGAAACTTATAAAATTCTAATGGGGTGGACAGTCTGGATGTGGGCATCATGTTTCCCCAGGCTAGGGGGTCCAGAAGAAGGAGTCAAAGTCTCAGAACATGCAATCAGTTATTTCAGACTGAGATGAGGAGAAATGTTTCCATCAAACAGTGGTCAACCTGTGGAATTCTCTACCACAGAAAGTAGTGAGTGAAGGCATACAATCATAGAGTCTTACAGTTAGGAAACAGACCCTTCGGTCCAACTAGCACATGCTGACCATAATCCCAGACTAAACAAGTCCCACCTGCCTGCTCCTGACTCATATCCAAAACAATCCAAATATCTCTTTAACATTGTTATTATACCCACATCCACCACTTCCTCAGGAAGTTTATTCCACACAAGAACCACTCTCTGGATAAGCAATTTTCCCCCCTGTGTCGTTTTAAAATTTAGAATGTGCCCCCTAGTCTTGAAGTCCCCAATCCTTGGGAAAAGACAACTACCATGATCCCTACCTATACATCTCATTACTTTGTAAACTTCGATAAGGTCGCCTCTCGACCTCCTACGCTTCAGTGAAAAAAAAGTCCCAAGTCACTGAATATACTTAAGAAAGAAATAGATATGAACAGACTAAAGGTATAAAAAGGTATGGGGAAAGTGTAGGAGTTTGTTGTTGAGATAAAGGATCAGCCATGATTATGTTGAATGACAGAGCAGGTTCAATGGACCAAATAGTCTACTCCTGCTTCTATTTCCTGTGTCTGTTTAAAATATATATTCAGAGGAACCTCGATTATCCAACATTTAATTATCCAAATATTGGATTATCCGGCAAGATCGCGATGTCCCGATGCTTGGCTAAAATATGTTATCCGGCATTTGATTGTCCAGAAATCGATTTACTTGGAATCTGGAATTGGATTAACTGAATGAAATAGTCCCTGTCTGCGTCCTACAGAAAATCGATGTTCCTCTGTAGTGCTTACACCATCCGCACTTTAAGATGCAATGTCATTTCTGAATGCATTTCACCAGATGATAAACGTGACATGTACACAATAAAATGTAGAAAACATTACATCCATTCATAGAGTCATGGAGTCATAGAGAGCTACAGTACGGAAACAGACCCTTTGGTCCAACCCGTCCATGCCGACCAGATATCCCAACCCAATCTAATCCCACCTGCCAGCACCTGGCCCACATTCCCTCCAAACCCTTCCTATCATATACCCATCCAGATGCTTTTTAAATGTTGCAATTGTACCAGCCTCCAACACATCCTCTGGCAGCTCATTTCATACCCGTACCACCCTCTGTGTGAAAAGGTTGTCCCTTTGGTCTCTTTTATAACTTTCCCCTCTCACCCTAAACCTATGCCCTCTAGTTCTGGACTCCCTGATCCCAGGGAAAAGACATTGTCTATTTATCTTATCTATGCCCCTCATGATTTTATAAACCTCTATAAGATCACCCCTCAGCCTCCGACGCTCCAGGGAAAACAGCCCCAGCCTATTCAACCTCTCCCTATAGCTCAAATCCTCCAACCCTGGCAACATCCTTGTAAATCTTTTCTGAACCCTTTCAAGTTTTACAACATCTTTCCCTCCCCCAAGTCCCTCCTCCCTACCTTTTATCTTAGCCTGCTGGACACACTTTCCTCATTCCTGAAGAAGGACTTATGCCCGAAACGTCGATTCTCCTGTTCCCTGGATGCTGCCTGACCTGCTGCACTTTTCCAGCAACACATTTTCAGCTAGGTACATGTTTGACCAGATTAGCTCTGCCTGTTTTCACTAATTTTGTTGAAGATACATCTAAGGTGCTGAAGACAAGATGAACTTCCGATAAAAACAACACATCCCAAGAAATCTCATGGCTTTCCATTTAATTTTAGGAATGGGGAATTGTATCAGAGTTTTCGGATTCACTGTTCTTGGTAACACTTACCCTGTCCTACAATGTGTCAGAGATTGGTAACCCTTATTTCTGGCAAGATTTATTATTTAGCTGTAATTACTTACGTAAGTCTTCTCATATGTTCTTCCCGGGTGATACCGTTTATTATATTATTGTCTGAATAAACTGTACAGTTAGGCACAGTAGCTACAACTTGATTCAAAAGTCTTTTGAATGAAGTTGGGGCACCTTTAGCCAAAATGGCATGATTCAACAGTGATATAACCATTTGGTGTAACAAATGTTGATAGCTCTTTACCTCTTGATGTTTAATGGTGACTGTCATTGCCCCTTCAATAGGTCGAACTTGGTAAAGAGTGAGACCCAGACGTCCCATTCAGAGCAATCTTATGAAGAACTGGGGATGAATCTGTTTTCATTACTGCATTGACATTCCTCCAGTCAGTGCAGAAACTAGTCCCCTCATCCAGTTTAAAAACTAATGCCACCAATAAACTCCATTAGGCGATTTTCTAGCACCTATTGAATCTCTGTTTTCCAAGTTGAAACAATCGGGATGTTGTTTTATTCGGAATGACACCCCCAAAAAACATTTGCCTGTAGCATTGCTCTGGCCTCTGGTATTGAACTTGTTTAGCCATTGCTCTAGTCACTATACACAATGGAGAGAAATCTGGAACATTGGGCAGCATGGTGGCTCAGTAGTTCGCACTGCTACCTCACAGCACTAGTGTCCCAGGTTCGATTTCAGCCTCAGGCGACTGTCTGTGTGGAGTTTGCACATTCTCCCCATGTCTGGGTGGGTTTCCTCCGGGTGCTCTGGTTTCCTCCCACAGTCCAAAGATGTGCAGGTCAGGTGAATTGGCCCTGCTAAATTGTCCATAGTACTAGGTGCATCAGTCAGAGGGAAATGGGTCTGGGTGGGTTACTTTTTGGAGGGTTGGTGTGGACTGGTTGGGCCGAAGGGCTTGTTTCCACACTGTAGGGAATCTAAGCTACCTGTGCTGTGTCTTTAGCCTTATTTGGGGAGTTTAGGCATAGCTATATCTTTCATTTCAGCCAAATTACTCCCGAGGAGTAAGTCAACTCCATGCAAGGGGAATTTGTGAAAACTTATCCCCAGGGCTCTGGACATTAAGTCAATTTCTAAGTGCACTTGTATAAAGGAATTGTACTCTCCACTGACCCTGTTATTAAAGTTTCTTCTTTTAACAAACTCTTTGAGTAAAAACTAAGCCCTCCTTAGCAAAACTGTTTGGGTATCTCCTGTATCCCTTAACATATTTATAGATTTAGGGGAGGTGATGGCCTGGTGATATTACCACTGGACTGTTAATCCAGAGACCCAGGTAATGTTCTGGGGACCTGGGTTTGAATCCCGCCATGGCAGATGGCGGAACTTGGATTCAATAATAAATCTGGAATTAAGAATCTAATGATGACCATGAATCCATTGTCGATTGTCAGGAAAAAAACCATCTTGCCCTTTAGGGAAGGAAACTGCCATCCTTACCTGGTCTGGCCTACATGTGACTCCAGACCCAAAACAATGTGGGTGACTCTTAACTGCCCTCTGGGCAATTAGGGATGGGCAATAAATGCTGCCTCGCCAGCGACACCCTCATCCTGTGAATGAAAAAAGAAGTAAAAAGTTGTATCATCTGAAGAAAAAGGGGTTTTGTTGCTATGCAGTTGCTTTTTAACCCAAAGTTATCCAAAGTGTCAGTGAGTGCTCTGGATCAGATCAAACCCCCTCAAAATATATTCATTAGGTAGCTTAGACCCTAACATTTTCTTATTTTGAAGGAATATGTAAGGTGTTGTGTTCCAGATGCAATTCGATTGGTCAAACCACTAGCCTTGAAACAAAACATTATTCATTCACAATAAAACAAAGAAGAAATTTGAATAACTTAACTCTATTGGAAAACTTAACACAATAATGGATTATTTAACTATTAAGCAGTAACTGTTTCAATACAGTAACATTCCATAAACACGTCTTTGGCAAAGGCAAATTCAATAAAGTAAAATGTCTCTGATGCAATTCTCCAGTTCAGCAGGAAAAATACCAAGAGGAAACTCTGAGAGAGAGAGTCGCAGGGTAAGATGTACCTCAGCTTCAAGACCCCAACAACTGAAAACCAAAACTAAGAATCCTGGTTCTGGGGGAGCTTGCCCCACTTGTTCAGGCTTTTTCTATTGTTCCTCCTTTTTAAAAAAAAATCCCAAGACCTCACAAGCTGATTACTTTATTGGATCCAAGGAGACAACTCAGCGCCTCTGTCTTAAAACCTCTCTTCAAAAAAAGCCCAGGACAATTTACATCTCTTAAAGCCATCATATTGTCACGCTAGTCTCACAAACATACCAAATCCAGCTTCCCTACAAAAAACCAAAGACCACACAGTTCCATGTTTCCTTCAAGTCGTGAAAGAACCCCTAACAATCAAACCGTCCATTTCCTAGTTAATGTTTCCAAATGAATTAATGGCATCCTTGCAAAATTCTCCAGGAGACAATTTTGGCATGTGATGGAACACTGTCCACCTGCTTGGATAAATGTACTTCCAATGATATTCAAGACAATTAACACCATCCAGAGGACAGTGGACAGCTTCACTGCCATCTGCCAAATCCACCACCACTTTCACCTAGAAGGACAAGAACGGCAGATACATTGGTATCTCGTAGATATCAATTGTTCTTAATTCTCCTTTATTGTCCATGCCTCTGACTGCAGTAAGGTTTCATGAATTCAGCTCCATGCATTCAGTCTAACTTGGCATCCAGCGAGTAAGGTATGCTGAGCCAAAACTCTTGCTTGAAATTGGCTGACCTTAACTTATGATGTAATCTCTAATTCTGGATAGGGCAATGTATGGTCACTTAATTGTCTCATCCACAGCCCACATCTATACCAGGCAAGGGGTTGCTCATGCCATGTAAGATGCCCTTCAACATTTGATGTGCCAGCTGTTACCAGATGAGAGTGAGGAAAGGGGGTTCACGTCCATTGGTAGAAACCCTCCACCCCTCCCATGCTCCCAACTAAGACCTTTCCCGCTGCCTCTTGCGTCTCTCTTTAAAGAGAGAAATCCTTGAATGCCAGTATGAAAGTAGAGCATAGAAATGAAGTCTTCATTCGTTAACAAGTAGTGGGGATGAATTCTGGGTGATTTCTGTATAATCTGATCACCTGACCACTGAGATGTTGGTACGCCCCGTGTGCCACAGCTACTGCACTGTTGTACACAGTGTCCTCTGCCTGAGCTGATGTAACACTGAGCCAGGCTATGGTGAATAAACTGCTGACTGAAGGCCTCTTTCGATGAGGAAGGAAAAACCAACCATTGTCCTTGGAACTGCTCTCTTGGGTGAGTCAATACCAGAATATGTACTAATATAAGAAAAGCATAACTAAATAAATTCATGGTGGCTGGAGTTATTAATGAACATTGGCAAACACACCCTGCAATGATTTGTGAGTGGATGGTTAAGCTCTCATAACTTTTCCCGAACACACTGGAAAACAGTAATCACAAATCACAACAAAGACAGCACATTTCTCCATGGAAATACGAGAAAGTGGGAAAGCAGGGAAAGTGGGTTTTCTTTTCTGTTGTTTTAGTTTAACTAAAAAGAAAGTTTTGCATTTGTATGGGACTCATCACAGACACCAGGCAACTCTAAATGCTTTACAGTCATTGAGTCACTTTTTGAAATGTAGTCATAACTCCATAAGACACAGGAGCAGAATTAGGCCATTCAGCCCATCAAGTCAACTCTGCTATTAGAACATAGAACATAAGACAATACAGCACAGGAACAGGCCCTTTGCCCACAGTATTGTGCCAAACATCATGCCAAATTAAACTAATCCCTTCCGACTGCCCATGATCCACTTCCCACCATTCTGCTGATTCATGTGCTTATCTAAAAGCTCCATAAATGCCCCTCTCATTTCTGCCTCCACCACTATCCCTGACAGCGCATTCCAGCACCTACCACCTGTGTCCAAATCTTGTGTCTCATTTGAACTTTTCCCTTCTCATCTTAAATGCATGGCCCCCCACCCACAGTATTAGACATTTCAACTCTGGAGAAAAGTTTCTGACCATCAACCCTGTCTATGCGGCTCATGATATTATAGACTTATATCAGGTCTCCTCTCAGCCTCTGCTACTCTAAAGAAACCAACTCTAGTCTGTCCAGCCTCTCATTATAGCTCATACCCTCTAATCCAGGCAGCATCCTTGTAAACCCCTTCTGCACCCTTTCCAAAGCCTCCACATCCTTCCTGTCACATGGCAACCAGAATTGAACCCAGAACTCTTAAGTGTGGCCTAACGAAAGCTGCAACATGTCATCTTGACTCTTGTACTCAATTCCCTGACCGATAAAGGCAAGCATGCCATTTTCCTTCTTTGCCACCCTACCTACTTGTGTGACACTTTCAGGGAGCTATGGACTTGAACCCCAAGAACCCTCTGTAGACCAAAGCTGATCGGGGTCCTGCCATTAACTGTATGCTTTCCTTTAACATTTGATCTCCCAAAGTGCAACACCTTGCACTTACCCAGATTAAACTCCAAGTTCCATTTCTCCGCTCATTTCTCCAACCGATCTATATCCTGCTGTATCCTTTGACAACCTTTCACACTACCCACAACCCCTCAACTTTTGTGTCATCTGTAAACTTACTAATGCCTTTTCATCCAAAACTATGTTTTCATCCATTCAATGTGATCATGGTGGATCTGACAATCCTCAACTCCACTTACTTGTCTTCTCCCCATAACCCTTGTTTCCGTTACTGATTAAAAATGTGTCTATCCAATAGTTGGATTTTAAAAAAATGTGTTCATGAGACTAGAGCATCACTGACTAAGCCCAGCATTTATTGCCCATCCCTAATTGCCCAGAGGACAGTTCAAAGCCAACTACATTGCTGTGGGTCTGGAGTCAAATGTCAGCCAGACCAAGTAACAATGGTAGAGTTCCTTCCCTAAAGGGCAGTGGTGAACCAGGTGGGCTTTCCTGATATTTGACAGTTGGAATTCCAGATTTTTTTATTGAATTTAAATCCCACCACCTGCCATAGCACTATTTGAACCGAAGTCCCCACAGCATTACCTGGATCTCTCAATTAACAGTTCAGCAACATTACCATTAGGCCATCACCTCCCCTCATCTCCTTAACATACCGATGTACTTAATGACCCAGCCTCTGCAGTCCTCTGTGGTAAAGAATTCCACAGATTCTTTATTCTCTGAGAAGAAATCCCTCTTGATCTCTGTCTTAAGTACATGATCACGTACTCCGAGACTATACCATCTTGAGTCTCCCACAGGGAAACAACATCACATTTAAACAGTCAAGTCCTCTCAAAATCCTATACGTTTCAGTAAGGTCACCTTTCGTGCTTCTATATTCCAACGAGTACATGCCCAAATAGTCGAATCTCTCCTCCTAAGACAATCCCTCACTGTGCAATGTTGGAAAAGAAGCGGGCATCAGACAGACTACAAACCCGTATGCACAGCAATGTGATAATATCATCAGTTTTATTATCTCCCTTTCAATTTGTTCCTGTGGATTGTGAGCTAACGTATCTGGATACCTGGACCAGCTAAATATCCAACTAGCTACAAATATGGCCCAGGTGGAAGCATTTTTGTCTCTGAATTGGAAGACCGAATTTCCACTTTCAGGCAAGTGTGCAAACCCCAGGGATGACACTCCAGTGAAGTATTGTGTGAGTTGATGGTTCCATCTGTCATTAAAAGTGATCCCAGGAAGGAAGAAGGTGGCCAGTGATCCAGAAAGGCTTGGAGCCGGTCCCTGTCACTGGGTCAAAATCCTCGAATTCCATCCCTCAGAGCATTGTGGGTCTATCTACAGCACATGGGCTGCGATGATTCAAGAAAGCAGCTCACTCCCACCTTCTCAAGGGCAACTAGGGACGGGCAATAAATGCTGGCCCAGCCAGCGATGTCCACATCCTGTGAATAAATGAAAAAAGGTGTCCTGCAGCCCAGGGGGATAAACCTGCCCCTGCTGTTGATATTGAAATGCAGTGTGGAATCTATATGTGTTCATGAAGGTGCTAGCTGTGAGCTTTACAGCGAACAGAGAGTTAGGTTGTAATTAGCTTCACCTCCGAGGTGAAATGAAGCAAGTAACTAAAATATGAATCCCAGTTGTGGTTCAACCTGACCACATCAACAAAGTCAAAATGGGCAGGGTCGCATATGGGACCTGGCAGGACGCTTCCCTTTCCCTAATAAACACCAGCAGTGTCAAATTCTTCACAGTCTTCTGTTCCCAGTCAATAATGAAATCAGGGAGACAGATGATTTTAATCAGACCAGAGTCTTGGAATCTTCAAACCATTTGCCAACTCAAGATTTGTTCCCTGACGCAACATTTGAACAAGTGAATCAGAAGCAAGAGGCAGCCTCCTCAAACCTGCTTTATCATTTAATATTTTTTATTTTCATCCAACTGGGCATCACTGGCTAGTGGTTGAGGGCAAAGCACTGATTGTTTTCAAGAAGGAGGTTAGATATAGTTTATAGGGCTAAAGGGATCATAAGATATGAGGGAGCAAACAGGGGACTGAGTTGGATGATCAGCCATGATCATATTGAATGGTGCAGCATCCTCGAAGGGCTGAATAGCTGACTCTAACTTGTGTTTTTGATGTTTTTCTATGTTTCTATTTTGTAACATAAACAGAAATTGCAGGAGGATCTCAGCAGCTCTGGCAGTATCTGTGGAGCGACAAACAGAGTAATCGTTTTGGGTTCAGGGTGATTCTTCCTTAGAAATACTAAACTTCTGAAGAACAGTTACAGTAGACTCTGTTTAACTCTGTTTCTCCAGCAGTCTCTGTGTTCGTTTCAGCTTTCCAGAGTCTGTGCTCTTTTGCCCTTAGACAATTAAGTTTTTGGTTGGAAGAGGTTAGTCACGGAACCATTCAGTTATTATGGCACAGAAGGAAGCCATTCTGCCTAGCTGGTCAATGCCGTCTGTAGAAAGATCCAAGTAGTCCCATCGCTCTGTTTTATCCATGCAGCAGGTTCATTTCCTGAAAATGCCTTTCAAAATCATTTGATTGTTTCCGCTTCCACTGCCCTGTACACGGCAATTTCAATTGCTTTGACATTTATTGCTAAGGGGATAGAGTCTAAGAGTTGGGAGATGTTGCTGCAACTGTACAAGGCATCAGTGAGACAGCATCTGGAGCGTTGTGTACAGTTTTTGTTTCCTTACTTGAGGAGGGATGTTGTTACATTGGATGCAGTTCAGAGGAGGCTCACTAGGTTGATTCTAGAGGTGAGAAGTTTGTTGTTTGAAGAGAGATTGAGCAGTTTAGGCCTATATGCTGGGGTTTAGTAGAATGAGAGGAGATCTAATTGAGGTATAGCCGATGCTAAAGGGGATTGACAAAAATGGATATAGAGACGATGTTTCCTCAAGTGGGGCAAAGTAGATTGAGAGATCATAGTTCAAGTTTAAAGGGTAACAGGTTTAAAACAGGGAGTATGCTATTCAGCCCTGGAAGCCTTCTCTGTCTGATACAATCCATGATATGATCCTGGGACAAAGTGAGGACTGCAGATGCTGGAGATCAGAGCTGAAAATGTGTTGCTGGAAAAGCGCAGCAGGTCAGGCAGCATCCAAGGAGCAGGAGAATCGACGTTTCGGGCATGCTCCTTGGATGCAGCCTAACCTGCTGCGCTTTTCCAGCAACACATGATATGATCCTGGTTGACATCATCTAAGCCTCAACTCTACTGTCCTGCCCACTTCCCATAACCCTTCAACCCATTTGTCCCTGTTCAACGTACGCAATGTCCCAGCATCCATTGTACTCTGTCAGTCCTCCATATGCCTTGCTCAAGCCTTCAACCTGATTCATGTGCTGTCAGCTGAGAGGAACAGGTTTTCTTTGTTGACATCATTTCATCCAAGCCGAGCCGAGTTTCCATTCAATTTCATCCTCTCCAAAGGCTGATGAGATTTTGGAATTAAAAAAATAGGTTAACTCACATGTTTGGACAGGCTAATGGAGACAGAAAACATGGGAGCTGTGTAAAGCTCTCCCCTGTGGTGGGGGCATTTGGTCAGGTGGGAAGGTGACTGCTAGGGAATCTTCTCACCTCCAAGCCAATTGGGTTCATGGTGGGAAGGTCACATTGGGGACCGGGTGGTCAAGTAATGCCCACTTATGATCCTCAGGGCCCGGTGTTGGCAATTGGCATTAATTCCCTTCCCCTGTGTCCTGCAGTGCCCCACACTTGACAGTGCTGTTGCTACCATCAGTCACCTGAGGCTTTGGGATCCAGTGACAATATGAGATCCACAGCCAATCATAGCAACTTTATTGCACATCAGCGCCACCATGGTGACTGCTGATGTGCAATAAAGTTGCTCTGATTGGCTGTGGAGCTCATTCAGCAGATTTGGATTGATGAGGTCCTTGAACAGAGGCAAGGCAGTGTGCTATTCAGCTAAAAGCCTGAGGCAGTGCTGTTGTGGTTAAATGACATGACACACAATCCAGAGACCCAGGCTAGTGTTGTGAGCACTTACTTTCAAATCCCACAATGACAGATGGTAAAATTTCAATTCAATTTAAAAAAAAACTGGGAGTATAAAAACCATGTAATCCCTGTAGATTGTTGTAAAACAAAATTCCATCTGGTTCACTGATGCCCTTTAGGGAAGGAAATCTTCCATCCTTACCTGGTCTGACCTATATGTGATTCCCAGACCCACAGCAACATGATTGACTCTTAACTTCAATTAGGGACAGGGTAATAATTGTTGGCCTTGCCAGTGAGTAGATTGGATTAAATTACCTACAGTGTGGAAACAGGCCCTTCAGCCCAACAAGTCCACACCGACCCTCCGAAGAGTAACCCACCCAGACCCATTTTACTCACATTGGTTGAAGTTCTGTCTGCTCTAGGGGTGTGACATAAAGTGTCCCAATGAACTTAAGACGTAGGAGCAGGAGGAGGCCCTACAGCCTCTTGAGCCCGCTCCGTCATTTAATACGGTCGTGGCTGAGCACATCTTGGCTTCGCTTCTACTTTCCTGCTTGCTCTCTATAACCCTTCAACCCATTACAAATTAAACATCTATTTCCTCCTTAAATTTACTCAGGATCAGCATCCACTGCACTCTGGGATAGTGAATTCCACAGATTCATGATCCTTTGGGAGAAGTAATTTCTTCTTATTTCTATGATAAAGTTGCTGCCCCTGACCCGAAAACTGCGACCTCTTGTTCTAGATTACCCCACCGGGAGAAATATCCTCTCTTATCTACTTTCTCAATTCCCTCAAGCACCTTGTATTACTCAATTCGATCTTCACTCATTCTTCTAAACTCTAAAGAGGACAGGCCTAAATGGGTTAAAAGTGTTCTTCAAATTTCTGCAATGGGAATAATCACAGTTGTAAAAAGGGAATTTGACTGGACATATCCCATGGGGGAGGGAATGGCTTAGTGGAATTATCACTGGACTGTTAATTCAGAGATCCAGGTAATATTCTGGGGACACAGGTTCAAATCCTACTGTAGTAGGTGATGGAATTTGAATCCAATAACAATCTAGAGTTAAGAATTTGACGATCATCGCAAATCCATTGTTGATTTGGTGGCTCACTGGTTAGCACTGCTGCCTCACAGCACTATGGACCTGAGTTCAATTCCAGCCTTGGGCAAATGGCTGTGTGGTGTTTGCACATCCTCCCAGTATCCTCCTACAGTTCAAAGACGTGCAGGTTAGATGGATTGGCCATAGGGAGTTGCAGGGTTACAGGGATAGGCTGGAACTGGGTGGGATGATGTTCATGGGGTTAGTGTGGACTGGAAGGTGAATGGCCTGTTTCCCCACTGTAGGGCCTCTATGATTGTCAGGAAGAGCCCAACTGACTCATTAATACCCATTTGTAAAGGAAACTGCTGTCCTTTCCTGGTCTGGCCTACATGTGACTCCACACCCACACCAATAGGGTTGGCTCTGGGCAATAAACGTTGGCTAAGCCAGCGACACCCTCATTCCTGTGAATAAATTTTCAAAATATTTTACTCAACACACTGTGATCGAGAACATACTGCCTGAAAAGGAGAATGTAGCAGATTCAACTAGAATATTTGAAAGGGTGGCATATTTATACCTGAAAATAAAAAAAACACACAAATGTCAAGGTTATAGGAAGAAAATTAACTTCTGACTAATCAGATAGCTCTTTTAATGAGACGCTGGTCTGAATAGCCTCCTGTTGTGTGACTCAGAAACTAAAATTAAAATGCAAAGCATACATAGCAGCACAGATATATTTTGTTTCACTGTTTAACATATCTGTACTTCTCTTCTGATCAAATTGGTTCATCCCTAATGCAGTTCTGACTTACCCAAAAAGATAAATATTAGTCTCTCAGTGGTCTACCCAGTAGCCTGTGTGTTTTCATTCTACAGTGTTTAATATTCATTACTGAGTTTTCAAGACTTCAGTGCTTCAACACATCTGGTTTTTAATCAATTCCAATATTCACCCAGCTGTCAGTCAGAGAAACAAAACACTTCAGGATTACAAAACCATCAGGGAACTTCTTGCACTCAGATACGAATTCGCGGTTATGCTAACGTTGTTGCAGTCTTAACAAAACAAATAAGAAAATGCCATTAGCCCCAAATTACCTGTTGGTTCAATAAATGTTGTGGGGCTCTTTGCAACATTGTGGATGGCACGGTGGCTCAGTGGTTAGCACTGCTGCCTCACAGCGCCAGGGACGCGGATTCGATTCCACCCTCGGGCAACTGTCTGTGTAGACTTTGCACATTCTCCCTGTGTCTGCGTGGGGTTTCCTGTGGGTGCTCCGGTTTCCTCCCACAATTCAAAGATGTGCAGTCAGGTGGATTGGTCATACTATAGTGCCAATGGGTGTGCAAGCACGGTGGGTTGGCCATGAGGCATGCAGGGTTACAGGAATGGGATGAGATGCTCTCCGGAGGGTCGGTGTGGACTCATTGGGCTAACTGAGCTGCTTCCATGATGTAGGGATTCTATGAACTCAAGGTCACAGTGGAAGATGGAGTTCAATTGTAGGTCCATTTTGCATCCCGACCTGCTCAAAGTGTGGGAATATTGTGCCACAAAATGCACAGCCAAGTGGAACTGCCATTTCACTCCATTGCTCTCAGTTAAAACCACCTTCCCCTTCCTAATGCCTCCCCCCAAACACTTGGCTGCCCTGAAGGATTTTTGGATGTAGGTTTGATCACTGAGCTGGAAGGTTCATTTTCAGACGTTTCGTCATCATGCTAGGTAACATCTTCAGTAAGCCCCCGAACGAAGTACTGGTGGTGTAGCCTGCTTTCTATTTATATGTCTAAATTTCCTTGGGTTGGTGATGTCATTTCCTGTGGTGACGTCATTTCCTATGGTGATGTCATTTCCTGTTCTTTTTCTCAGGGGATGGTAAATTGGATCCAAGTCAATGTGTTTGCTGATAGAGTTCAGGTTGGAATGCTATGCTACTTGAAGGTTTTTGCAGAATCATCCTCACCACTCCAGTTTATCTTGTATTCATCTGAAAACCATCCAGCCCAATGCTGCATGCTGTGTCCAGATTCGGGGAGCACAGTGGAAATCAAACTCTGCTACTCCCAGACTCATCATCAATGTCAAAGACTTCATAAAACTATGCCGAGTTCCCAAATGTCCCCATCGTTTGGGCTCAGGTTGACAGAAAACACAGATCAGGTTTCTTTAAGACCATAAGATATAGGAACAGAAGTAGGCCATTCAGCCACTGAGTCTGCTCCACTGTTCACCGAGACCATGGCTGATCTGATCATTCTCAACTCCACCTTCCTGTCTTTTCCCCATAATCCTTGATTCCCTCCCTGATCAAAAAAATCTGTCTATCTCAGCTTTGAATATAGTTAACAAGTCTAAGGATAAAAGGTAAGCCATTCAGGACTGAGTTGAGAAAGAATGCCTTCACTCAAAGAGTTGTGAACCTATGGAATTCTCTCCCACAGAAAGGTGTTGGGAACAGATTGTCAGACATACTCAAGAGGGAGCTGGACGTGGCGCTTGCAGCTAAAGGGATCAAGTGGTTGGAGGAAAAAGTGGGGATGGGATACTGAGAATGCAGAGTTACCCATGATCATACTGAATAGTGGGGCAGGCTCAAATGGCCAAATGGCCTACTCCTGCATCTGTTTTCCATGTTTCTGTGTTCTCAAGAGTTGCTATTTATTAGAAATAAATGTGTTCTTTTTACAGGTAAACAATAATGACTTGATGACATATAACTCCATTGTTAAAGCTGTAGCCGCCCCTCTATAAACTTCTCCCTACCCATATTTGAAGACAGATACAAAAAATATTAGTGTTATGAATGGAAGGAAAATCTGGGAACTTAATTTACCAGTCCTGTCCACAGGGTTCGTTGAGATAATCCTTTTAAGAAACTTTAAAGTGTTCAGGAAATATTTACAAGGATGTTGCCAGGTTTGGAATGTTTGAGCGACAGAGAGAGGCTGAACAGGTTGGGGCTGTTTTCCCTGGAATGTAGGAGGCTGAGGGGTGACCTCATGCAGGTTTATAAAATCGTGACGGGCATGAATAGGGTGAATAGACAAGGTCTTTTCCCTGAGGTAGGGGTCTCCAAAACTAGAGGGCATTGGTTAAGGCGAGAGGAGAAAGATCCAGAAGGGAACTAAATGTGCAACTTTTTCATGTAGCGAGTAATGAGTGCATGGAATGAGCTGCCAGAGGAGGTGGTGGAGGCTGGTACAATTACGGCATTTAAAAGGCATCTGGATGGTGTATGAATAAGGAGGGTCTAGAAGGATATGGGCCAAATGCTGGCAAATGGGACTAGATTTATTTCGGATATCTGGTCAGCATGGACACGTTGGACTGAAGGGTCTGTTTCTGTTCTGTACATTTCTATGACTCTATGACTTGCTGTTCATCAACCTCTCTCTTCTCCAGGTATTTTCATGTTCCCACAGGAGGCACAGAGCAACTGGTTCACAACCTATGAAGTCTCTGACTTATTGATTAAAAGCATCTGCTTTCAGCAGTTTTGTAAGGGGGAAAAGTTTGGCTTTCCTCCGGCTTTATCTTTTCTTTTCCTGTAGAGTCACAAACCTTCCTTTTCAGAGGTCCAAAGCTTTCTTCGTCATTCCCATAAGCTTTTCAACTTCCCGGGAGTCAGTAACATAGTTGTTGTCAGGCAGAAAGCTTTTATTATTGACAACTGACCATCACTGTACAGAACAATCAGCAACTCGTTAGTGGTTGAATCTCACTTTCTGTGCACTCCATGGTAGCCTGGTCTTACAGATCAATTTCCACACAGAAGTGTGATGTTGTTGCCATCATAGAAATATGGTTGAGGGAAGGACAGGGCTGGAAACTTAACTCCAGAGTATAACATCTTTCGGTGAGATAGAAGGTGGTGGTGTAGCATTGTTAATTAAGGAGACAATTACCGCAATTAGGAGAGATAATATCTTGGAAGGATCTTCAAAGAATGCATTGTGGGTAGAACGTAGCCATGTTAATGGGGCAGTCATGTCACTGGGAATGTATTATAGGCTTTCAAAGACTAACGGGAAATACAGGAGCAAATATGCAGACAGTTCACAGAGGTGTGTAAGAGTAATAATTGGGAAATTATACAAGGGGATTTTAACTTTCCCAACACAAATTGGGATAGTCATAGTGTGAAGAGTTTAGAGGGAGTGGATTTCTTAAAATGTATCCAGGGTTATTTTGTATCAATATGTAGAAGGCCCAACAAGTGACAGTGCACTGCTGGATTTGGATCTGGGGATATAAGCTGAGCAAGTGTTCAATGTGGCAGTGGGGGAGCATTTAGGCAGTAGTGATCACAACATGGTTTGGTTCAAATTTGCTCTGGAAAAGGAAAATGCAACAGATGGTTTTGGACAGGGGGAAGGCAGATTTTATTAAAATAAAGCAAGATCTGGCGACAGTAGACTTGGAAGAGAGCATTGAGAAAGAAGCTGGGGAGAGTACAGGTCCAACATGTAGCTGTCAGGAGAAAATACAGCAGCAACAAGTTCAGAGAATCCTGGATATCGAGGACAATTCAGGACAAGATGAGAATGAAGAGAAAAACCTTCAGCAAATCCAAATGAGCAATTCAACTGTGGCCCTTGAGAAATACAAGGAAGCACAGGAGGGAACTTAAGAAAGTGATTAGAAGAGCAAAAAGGGGGTGTGAGAAAGGACTGGTGATTAGGGTTAGGGAGAAACCAAAGGAGCAATTCAACTGTGGCCCTTGAGAAATACAAGGAAGCACTGGAGGGAACTTAAGAAAGTGATTAGAAGAGCAAAAAGGGGGTGTGAGAAAGGACTGGTGATTAGGGTTAGGGAGAAACCCAAGATATTTTATAAATACATTAAAGGGAAGAGCTATCCAGTGAAAGAGCCAGATTCATTTGGGAACATGGGAGTAATCTGTGTGTGAAGCTGCAGGCAGGCTGGAAAGGTGTTAACTGAATACTTCTCTTCAGTATTCACTCTAGAAAAGGAGAATGTAGGTACAGAATTCAGCAAAGGGACTGTGGGGAACTTGCACAGTTTAGCCTATGAAATGGGGAGGCAAAGGAGACTCTGTCAGCCTTAAAAACAGATGAATCTCCTGGCACAGATGAATAGCATCCCAGGCTGCTGTGGGGGGTGAGGTCAGAATTTGTAAGGGCTCTGATGCAATTTCTTGGCCTCAGGGGTAAGTGCCAGAGGACTGGAAGATGGTTAATGTAGTTCCACTGTTAAAAAAGATGGCAGCAATGATCCAGGAAATTACTGACAAGTGAGTTTCACGTAGGGAAACTATTGGAGAAAATTTTGAAGGAGTGAATTAATATCCACTTGGAAATGCATGGGTTAATCAGGGATAGTCAGCATGGCTTTGTCAGAGGGAGGTCATGTCCAAACATTTATTAGATTTTTTGAAAATGTGATCAAGTGTGTAGAAAGGGAACTTCAGTTGTTGTAATTAATTTGGACTTTAGCAAAGCTTTTGACAGGGTTCCGCATGGAGACTGATTGAGAAGGTTAAAGCACATGGAATTCAGAAATTATAATCAGGCTTAGTATTAGGCACAAAGGGTAGTGGTAGAAGGTGTTTTGAGTGACAGGAGGCCAGTGTCCATCAGTACACCACAAGGATCAGTACTGGGACCCTTATTGGTTGTTATAAACAGATATGACAGTAATGAAAATGTGGGGGGAATGTTATGCAAGTTTGCAGATGACACCAAGATTGATAAGGTGGTTAATAGTGAAGAAAATGGGTGTCGGTTACAGGAAGATATAGATGGTTTGGTCAGATGGGCAGACCATTAGCAGATAGTATTTTTTAGATTAGATTAGATTACATTACAGTGTGGAAACAGGCCCTTCGGCCCAACAAGTCCACACCGACCCGCCGAAGCGTAACCCCACCCATACCCCTACATTTACCCCTTACCTAACACTACGGGCAATTTAGCAAGGCCAATTCACCTGACCTGCACATCTTTGGACTGTGGGAGGAAACCGGAGCACCCAGAGGAAACTCAGCAGACACGGGGAGAACGTGCAAACTCCACACAGTCAGTCGCCTGAGGCGGGAATTGAACCCGGGTCTCTGGCGCTGTGAGGCAGCAGTGCTAACCACTGTGCCACCGTCCCACCCACATTTAACCCTGATAAGTGCGAGGGGAGGCATATTAGAAGAAGAAACATGATAAGGGAGTATTTAATGAACGGCAGGACATGGGATAGCTCAGAGAGACAGGGGGATCTTGGGGTAATTAGTCACAGATTCCTGAAGCTGGTGGAGCACGTGAAAAGGATAGTGAAGAAGGAATATGGGACACTTGCTTTCCTCAGTTGTGGTATAGAGTATAAGAGTAAGGAGGTAACATTGGCGTTGTACAGAATGTTGGTCAGGCCACAGCTGGAGGACTGTGTGCAGCTCTGGTCACCTCACGACAGGAAGGATGTGATAGCACTGGAGGGGTTACAGAGCAGGTTCACCAGGATGTTGCCTGGGATGGAGAAGTTGAGCTATAAGAAGAGCTTAGATAAGGTTAAAATGTTTTCTTTAGAGCAGAGAAAAGTGAGGATTGACTTGATTGAGGTGAATAAGATTGTAAGGGGTATGGACAGGGTGAGTAGAGAGCAGCTGTTCCTCCTTGGTTGAGGGGTCAGTCGAGAGGGGGCATAGTTTTAGGGTAAGGGGCAAGAGATTCAGAGGGGATTTCGAAAAAAATAATTCACTCATGCTGTGGGGGGGAATCTGGAATGCACTGCCTGGGAAGGTAGTGGAGGTCAGAAACCTTATAATTAAAAAAAAAATAATGTGGATGAAAACTTGAAAGATCAAAATATTCAAGGATATGGGACAAGGATATATGCAGGAAATTGGGAATTAGCTTGCCTTTAGTGGTAGTTATTGTCAGTGCGGACTCAATGGGCTGAAGGGGCTTTTTTTGTGATGTCTGACTCTATGACTATGACTAAGTAAGATCAAGTTTGAGACCTTTATACTCTCAGGTTACAATCTATGATATAGTGATGATCTCATGAGCATGTCTCTTAACTTTATACTACACACAAGATGTCAGGGATAACACAATCAAGTACATCACATCGGTCTTGGTAGGGTTAATGCTGAGAGGGTATTTCCCCTCTTGGAAGAGTCTCGGACCAGAGAGTATAGTCTCAGAATAAAGAAGCACCAGGTTAAGATTGAGCTGAGGAGGAATTTCTTCTCTCAGAGAGGTGTGAGTCGTTGGTTCTCCTTGTCACAGAGAGCTGTGGGGGCAGAGACATTGTATGTATTTAAGGTTGAGATGGAGAGATTCTTGATCAGTTGGGGAATCAAGAGGTCCAGGGAAAGGGCAGGAAAATGGGCATGAGAATGTTGGCTCAGCCATGATCCTATTGAATTATGGAGCAGACCTGAGGGGTTGAATGGTCTACTCCTGTTCCTATTTCTTATGGTCTTTATGGTCTTACCACCATACAGTATCTGCAGAAGAGACCCAGTTCTTAGATAACATGAAGGTTTATTGTACGATAGCTCTAAACGCAATTGCATTTGGTCAGGCAATATTTCTCAGCCTTTATGAACCTGGGACAGATGCGTCTGTTTCCTCTGAAAGCAAGAGGTGCACCCTTGTCTCCACAAATAAACTGTGTGGGACATCAGTAGAATTTGCAGAGCTAATGTAACAGGAACACTGACCCTCATCAGAACCATTAATTTAAAACACAATGGGATCTTCAGATTTAATAATAGAGAAAGGATAGGGTTGGGATTATATGCTGCTTTAGTTTTTTTTTCTTGTCTTTTTTTTAGGAAAACACCCGAGTGGCCAGTGACAAACACTGCCCTTCACATCAAAGGACAATGCTCTGTAAGTGTCTGATTTATTTTTTTTTAAAATTAAATCCCCACACTACCACCTAAGTGCGGTAGTGCTTATTTTTTCCCCAGGACCCATGGTGTGTGTGTGTGCAGGTGTGAGACTCAGTGAAAGACACAAAGTGCATGAATCTTTATTCAAATTCCACCACCAGGAAGATAGGAAAACACCCGGGTGGCTAGTAACAATACTGCCCTTCACATCAAAGGGCAGTGCTGTGTGATCAAAACAGTGAAGGGGAGGGTAGGGACTAAATCAAAATAGAGTTGGAGGGAGAAATAATGCACTCCACTCCCTGCGGTGCCCACCTCTCCCTGAACAACTCCAGGGTGTTGGTGGACACCGCGTGCTCCTTCTCCAAGGACACCCGGGCCCTAACGTAACCGCAGAAGAGGGGCAGGCAGTCAGCCCTAACGACCCCCTCCA
>NC_057718.1:6758689-6763716 GCF_004010195.1 Chiloscyllium plagiosum | reverse complement strand
CCCGGCACCCAGCACGTCCCCGACCCTGGTCACCCTCACCACCACGGCCCTCCCCTCCGACAGCCACTCGAACCCGCGAGTATATGCTGCTTTATTTTGTAGACAAATGGTTCACACAATATACTTCTAAAGTGCACCCGGCACCCAGCACGTCCCCGACCCTGGTCACCCTCACCACCACGGCCCTCCCCTCCGACAGCCACTCGAACCCGCGAGTATATGCTGCTTTATTTTGTAGACAAATGGTTCACACAATATACTTCTAAAGTGCAACCAATTGTGTTGTAACAGGCAAGGGTGATTGCAAATTTGTGAATGCAGAGATTCCAAAAACACTGAGAAGGTCAAGGTGGAATCGATCTGCTGATTGAAAATTGTTGGTCATTTTCATAATAGGATGATGGCATCTGAAACCCACCTGAAGACGTGCAGAGCCTCTATTCAACATTCTGTCATTCACACCTCCTCTAGAAACATTGTTCATTTCTTTTGTTATCCCATTAGAATTGTTTTACTTATTTGTTCACAGCATGTGTGCCTTGCTGGCTAGGCCAGCATTTATTGCCCATCCCTAATTACTCAAGAGTAGTTATGGGTTAACCATATTGGTGTGACTCTGGAGTCACATGTAAACCTGACCAGGTAAGAATGGCAGTTTCTTTCCCTGAAGGACATTATTGAACCAGATGGGTATTTCTTTCTGACAATTGACAATGGATTTGAGGTCATCACTTGACTCTTAATTTTACTGAACTCAAATTCCGCCATTTACCATGGCAGGATTCGAACCCAGGTCCCCAGAATTTCACTTGTCTCCCTGGATTAGCAGAAAGTGAGGGCTGCAGATGCTGGAGATCAGATCCGAAACGTGTGGTGCTAGAAAAGCACAGCAGGTCAGGCAGCATCCGAGGAGCAGGAGAATCAACGCTTCAGGCATTAGCTCTTCATTCTTGATGAAGGGCTTATGCCTGAAACATCAATTCTCCTGCTCCTCAGATGTTGCCTGACCTGCTGTGCTTTTCCAGCACCAGACTTATCTCTGAATTAACAGTCCAACAGTAATACTATGTGATCATTTGGCTATCTGCCACCAAATCTTCTGTCATTCAATCTTTGCCATCTTCAAGTGTGTCACAGACCCTGCCTCTGACTTGTCATCCAGCTTCTCCATCTCTCACTTGTTGGTAATTGAAACTGCCAGTATAGCAGCAAGGGGTCCCCACAGTCATTGTTCATCAAGAGCTGCTGAGTTGCGAAATGAATGTACCGTAATGATGTCAGCAGCACTGTAAATGTACCCAATGTGACAACTCCCCTGTACTAGATGCACAATGATGATGTCAGTGGCACCAACTTTCTGCTCCCTCACCATGGCAGAAGTGAAAGAATAAAACCCAGGAGGAATAGTGAACTAAGAGGTACATCTTTAGAGTAATGGGTCACTTATTTAAGACAGAGATGGGGGAGAATTACTCCTCTCAGACAGCCATGACACTTTGGAGTTTTCTACACCAGTGAGTAGTCAAGACTGATCATCGAAGATATTCAAGGATGAGGTGCGCATATTTTTGAATAACAAGGGAATTAATAGTCTTTTTCACATTGTTTGATGCACACTTTGAGTTTATTTATTGGTTGAGGATAAGGCAAAGTCAAAAACTGTCTTCGAGCTGAAAATTCAGAGGAACACTATTTATTATATATTAATTCTAAATACTATTATGAAAGGTAATTATCAATATTCCAGGTTCTGATGAATCTGATAATAATTGTAAAAGATAATTACTGTTGGAATATTGCGTGCAATTCTGGTCTCCTTCCTATTGGAAAGATGTTGTAAAACATGAAAGGGTTCAGAAAAGATTTACAAGGATGTTGCCAGGGTTGGAGGATCTGAGCTGTAGGGAGAGGCTGAACAGACTGGGGCTGTTTTCCCTGGAGCATCGGAGGCTGAGGGGTGACCTTATAGAGGTTTACAAAATTATGAGGGGCATGGATAGGGTAAATATGAAAAGTCTTTTCCCTGAGGTCGGGGAGTCCAGAACTAGAGGTTTAGGGTGAGAGGGGAAAGATATAAAAGAGACCTAAGAGGCAACTTTTTCACACAGTGGGTGGTACGTGTATGGAATGAGCTGCCAGAGGATGTGGCGGAGGCTGGTACAATTGCAACATTTAAGAGGCATTTGGATGGGTATATGAATAGAAGGGTTTGGAGGGATATGGGCCGGGTGCTGGCAGCTGGGACTAGATTGGGTTGTGATATCTGTCGGCATGGACGGGTTGGACCGAAGGGTCTTTTTCCATGCTGTACATCGCTGTGACCCTATGACCCCATTTGTTTAAGATCTTGTGTTTGCCAAAGGGTTTCACTCTGCTGTGAATCCAGAGTGATCCTTCTCTTCTTTTCTAATTATGACCACACTGTGGTATTTATCCCCAGTGATGTGCAGCACCCTGACATTATCTCATGTTTGCTCCGGGGTCCTAATCTCTTTACAGAAGAATGGAGAGGGTGCAGAACGGAGTGAGGGGTTGAGGCCATATACATCAGGCAAGATCTTGTTAACTGGCTGAGCAGATGTGAGGGACTGAATGGCCAACTCCTGCTCTTTTATCTTACCTTTTTACTCCACCCTCTCCACTCCACTGGCCTTTTTTTTAGCCAGGTCAGGAGGGCATGTGGGGAGCCCACTGAGTAAATAGGTTATGGAGTGTTCTCTTGATGTCCACTCCAGTGCCTTTGGAGGGGTAGACCCAGCAGCAATGCCAGCCCTGAAGGCCAATGGCATTACCAGAGATCCTCAACATGCCCCTCTGCCCCAGCCAAATCAATATCGGGGCCCGTCCATAGGGCTGTGGCTTCCCAACACATACACCACTCTTTGAGGCTGATGGTACTGCCTGTCTGGTTAGGTGGTATCCCCAAGGGTAGGAGGACTCCTTACCGGAGAGCCTTTCTCATGGCAGCTTCTCGGTTCAAGCCCTGCCTCCTATCAAAGTGAGCTCACCTCTGGCTTCCAGCCCCTGCAAGACGTCCAGCCAATAACTGGCAATGGTCAATTCCGGAGAAATCAGGGGTAGCGGAAATGGTTTGGGAAAGTGGGGCTAATGGAGCAGATTGCCTAAGTGATCACATTGAACAGTGGGGTAGGTTTGAGGGGCTGAATGGTCAACTGTTGGTTCTCTTACTTTTGGTCCTATGTAGCAGTGTGAGGATTTAGAGAAAGGTGGGGTAGATTGATAGGTTTCAAGTACAGGAGCAGGGATAAATGTTGTTGCAGTTATACAGGGCCTTGGTGAGGCCCCACCTAGAATATTGTGACTGTTTTGGTCTCCTTTTCTGAGGAAGGATGCTCTTGCTCTTGAGGGAATGCAGTGAAGGTTTCCCAGGTTGATTCCAGGGATGGTGAGATTGATGTATGAGGAGAGATTGACCAGGTTAGGATTGTTTTCATTGGAGTTCAGATGAATGAGGAGGGGGATTTCAAAGAGACTTATAAAATCCTAACAGGATTATGTGGAGGTGCGGTGTTGGACTGGGGTGGAGAAAGTTAAAAATCACACAATACCAGGTTATATTCCGACAGGTTCATTTGGAAGTACTAACTTTCAGAGCGCTGCTCCTTCATCAGATAGCTAATGGGGCAGGATCATAAGGTACAGAATTTATTCTAATGAGGGATGATGATGAAGGAGCAATGCTCCGAAAGCTAGTACTTCCAAATAACCTGGTGTTGTGTGATGTTAACTACCAGGATTAGACAAGGTAGATTCAGGGAGGATGTTCCCGATGGTGGGTGCATCCAGAACCAGGGTCACACTCTGATGGACCATTTAGGACAGAGTTGAGGAGGTGTTTTTTCACCCAAAGAGTGGTGAGCCTGTGGAATTCAATACCACAGGAAGTAGTTGATGCTAAAACATTGAATGTATTCAAGTAGCGGCTAGGTATAGCACTTGGGGTGAACGTCATCAAAGGGTTTCTTCCGGGTGCTCCAGTTTCCTCCCACAGTCCAAAGATGTGCAGGGTCAGGTGAATTGGCCATGCTAAATTGCCCGTAGTGTTAGGTAAGGGGTAACTGTAGGGGTATGGGTGGGTTTCGCTTCGGTGGGTCGGTGTGGACTTGTTGGGCCGAAGGGCCTGTTTCCACACTGTAATATAATCAAATCTAAAAAGAAAATCTAATCTAATGTATTGGGGAGAAAACAGGATTACGCTATTGAGTTGGATGATCACCTATGATCATGGTGAATGGTGGAGATGGCTCGAACAGCTATATGGCCTCCTCCTGCTCCTATCTTCTATGTTTCTATAGCTCTATTTAAAATGGCTAGTGAGGGTCAGAGGAATGGGTTAAAAAGTGCATCTGTAAAGGAAATGAAAACCCTTTGATGTTCTCAGTCTGTCTGAAGCCAGGAAAGAAAATCTACAAGAAAGCATGAGTGAATGTCTTGTCTACATTGGGCTGCATCTGGAGGTGAAATGTTTATCATCTGGTGCTGTGTACAACTTTATTTTATTTCCTACTTCACAGCTTCATATAATGTAATGAGTCTCTGTATCGCTCTTCATTAGATACAGGTTTGTTCATTCACCTGTAGCACCAGTATAGGATTCAGATGTCGGAGTACTCAAAGCACGTTTTTGATTTTGAGTGATCATTTAAATCTCTTTTTTCATTTAAAGTTTAAATTACTTTGGCAATCAACCAGGGAGTGTAAAAACCTCTCTGAAATGGAGGCGAAACAATGACCAGACTCTCAAAGCCCTCTTCCTTTTTCTCTGACATCAGACCTCAAAGTGACCTAGACGTAAAGGTCAGTGCAGGTAGACAGGGGGGTGAGGAAGGCACACAGAATACTTGTCTTCATATGCTAGGGAGTAGAATACAATGAATTAGAATTAGCTTTATTATCACATGGCCGGGAGATCCAGTCCCACACTGAGGGGGGGAGTTCCAGTCCCACACTGAGGGGGGGAGTTCCAGTCCCACACTGAGGGGGGGAGTTCCAGTCCCACACTGAGG
>NC_057718.1:6713628-6757667 GCF_004010195.1 Chiloscyllium plagiosum | reverse complement strand
GAGTTCCAGTCCCACAGTGAGGGGGTTGTTCCAGTCCCACACTGAGGGCGGGAGTTCCAGTCTCACACTGAGACCGGGAGTTCCAGTCCCACACTGAGGCCGGGAGTTCCAGTCCCACACTGAGGCCGGGAGTTCCGGTCCCACACTGAGCGGGGGAGTTCCAGTCCCACACTGAGGGGTGGAGTTCCAGTCCCACACTGAGGCTGGGAATTCCAGTCCCACACTGAGGCTGGGAGTTCCAGTCCCACACTGAGGCTGGGAGTTCCAGTCCCACACTGAGACCGGGAGTTCCAATCCCATACTGAGGCCGAGAGTTCCAGTCCCACAGTGAGGGGGTTGTTCCAGTCCCACACTGAGGGGAGGGGTTCCAGTACCACACTGAGACCGGGAGTTCCAGTGCCACACTGAGGGAGGGAGTTCCAGTCCCACACTGAGGGGGGGAGTTCCAGTCCCACATTGAGGGGGAGAGTTCCAGTCCCACACTGAGGGGGGGACTTCCAGTCTCACACTGAGACCGGGAGTTCCAATCCCACACTGAGGCCGGGAGTTCCAGTCCCACACTGAGACCGGGAGTTCCAGTCCCACACTGAGGGGGGGAGTTCCAGTCCCACTCTGAGGGGGGGACTTCCAGTCTCGCACTGAGTCTGGGAGTTCCAGTCCCACACTAAGGGAGGGAGTTCCAGTCCCACACTGAGGGGGGGAATTTCAGTCCCACACTGAGGGGGGGAGTTCCAGTCCCACACTGAGGCTGGGAGTTCCAGTCCCACACTGAGGCTGGGAGTTCCAGTCACACACTGAGGCTGGGAGTTCCAGTCCCACACTGAGGCCGGGAGTTCCAGTCCCACACTGAGGCCGGGAGTTCCATTCCCTCACTGAGGGGGGGTGTTCCAGTCCCACATTGAGGGGGGGAGTTCCAGTCCCACATTGAGGCTGGGAGTTCCAGTCCCACACTGAGGGGGGAGTTCCAGTACCACACTGAGGGGGGAGTTCCAGTCCCACATTGAGGCTGGGAGTTCCAGACCCACCCTGAGGGGTGGGAGTTCCAGTCCCACACTGAGACCGGGAGTTCGAGCCCCACACTGAGGCCGGGAGTTCCAGTCCCACACTGAGACCGGGAGTTCCAGTCCCACACTGAGGGGGGTAGTTCCAGTCCCGCACTGAGATGGGGAGTTCCAGTCCCACACTGAGACGGGGAGTTCCAGTCCCACATTGAGGGGGGGAGTTCCAGTCCCACACTGAGGCCGGAGGTTGCAATCCCACACCGAGGCCGGGGTTTCCAGTCCCACACTGAGGCCGGGGGTTCCAGTCCCACACTGAGACCGGGAGTTCCAGTACCACGCTGAGGGGGGAAGTTCCAATCCCACACTGAGGGGGGAGTTCCAGTCCCACATTGAGGCTGGGAGTTCAAGTCCCACACTGAGGGTGGAATTTCCAGGCCCACAGTGAGACCGGGAGTTCCAGTCCCACACTGAGGCCGGGGGTTCCAGTCACACACTGAGACTGGGAGTTCCAGTCCCACACTGAGGGGGGGAGTTCCAGTCCCACACTGAGGCCGGGAGTTCCAGTCCCAAACTGAGGGGGGAGTTCCAGTCCCACACTGAGGTGGTAGTTCCAGTCCCACACTGAGAGGGTAGTTCCATTCCCAAACTGAGTGGGGGGGTTCCAGTTCCACACTGAGGCCGGGGGTTCCAGTCCCACACTGACACCGGGAGTTCCAGTCCCACACAGAGGGGGGGAGTTCCAGTCCCACACTGAGGCTGGGGGCTCCAGTCCCACACTGAGGCCGGGGGTTCCAGTCCCACACTGAGGGGGGAATTTCCAGGCCCACAGTGAGACCGGGAGTTCCAGTCCCACACTGAGGCTGGGGGTTCCAGTCCCACACTGAGGCCGGGGGTTCCAGTCACACACTGAGACCGGGGGTTCCAGTCCCACACTGAGTGGGGGAGTTCCAGTCCCACACTGAGGGGGGGAGTTCGAGCCCCACACTGAGGCCTGGAGTTCCAGTCCCACACTGAGCAGGGGACTTCCAGTCCCACACTGAGACCGGGAGTTCCAGTCCGACACTGAGGGGGGAATTTCCAGTCCCACAGTGTGACCGGGAGTTCCAGTCCCACACTGAGGGGAGGAGTTCCAGTCCCACACCGAGGGGGGGAGTTCCAGTCCAACACTCAGGGGGGGAGTTCCAGTCCCACACTGAGGGGGGTAGTTCCAGTCCCACACTGTGGCCGGGAGTTCCAGTCCCACACTGAGGCCGGGATTTCCAGTCACACTCTGAGGGGGGGGAGTTCGAGTCCCACACTGTGCGGTGAGTTCCAGTCCCACACTGAGAGGGGGAGTTCCAGTCACAGACTGAGGCCGGGGGTTCCAGTCCCACACTGAGGGGGGGAGTTCCAGTCCCACACTGAGGCCGGGAGTTCCAGTCCCACACTGAGCAGGGGACTTCCAGTCCCACACTGAGACCGGGTGTTCCAGTCCCACACTGAGGGGGGAATTTCCAGTCCCACAGTGAGACCGGGAGATCCTGTCCCACACTGAGGGGGGGAGTTCCAGTCCCACACTGAGGCCAGGATTTCCAGTCCCACACTGAGAGGGAGGGGTTCCAGTCCGACACTGAGGCCGGGAGTTCCAGTCCCACACTGAGGGGGGGAGTTCCAGTCACACACTGAGGCTGGGAGTTCCAGTCCCACACTGAGGCCGGGAGTTCCAGTCCCTCACTGAGACCGGGAGTTCCAGTCCCACACTGAGACCGGGAGTTCCAGTCCCACACTGAAGCTGGGAGTTCCAGTCCCACACTGAGACCGGGAGTTCCAGTCACACACTGAGGCTGGGAGTTCCAGTCCCACACTGAGGCCGGGAGTTCCAGTCCCACACTGAGTGGGGGAGTTCCAGTCCCTCACTGAGACCGGGCATTCCAGTCCCACACTGAGGGGGGGAGTTCCAGTCCCGCACTGAGGCGGTAGTTCCAGTCCCACACTGAGACCGGGAGTTCCAGTCCCACACTGAGGGGGGAGTTCCGGTCCCACACTGTGGGGGGGAGTTCCAGTCCCACACTGAGGGGGGGGAGTTCCAGTCCCACACTGAGACCGGGAGTTCCAGTCCCACACTGAGACCGGGAGTTCCAGTCCCACACTGAGGCCGGTGGCTTGAGTCCACGCTCGTTTTCACCTCAGACATTGTTGATGTCACCTTCGGATGGGAGGTAAAAAGAAAAAAAAGCAAAAAGAGAGAAACAATGATCAGGAACACACTGACCAGATGAGCTCCAGCTGAGGAGTCCCATCTGCTGCCATCTTTTGAGAGTATAGGAACAGTGAAGTCTTGTTTCAACTTTATAACACAGATGGAATACTGTGTGCAGTTCTGGTCATCACATTATCAGAAGGATATGAATGTACTGAGAGGGTGCAGATGAGATTCACCAGAACATTGACTGAAATGTCTCCGTTATGTGGAGGGACTGGATAAGCTGGATTTGTTTTCCTTGGAGCAGCGGAGTCTGAGGGATGACCTGATTGAGATATACATAATTATGAGAGAATTCGAGTGAGGATATCATGAGAATATCTTCCCCATGGCAGACATGTCGAAGACCAGAGTATGAGGTGAGGTTTAAGGCGAGGAATAATTGTTTAGAGATAAAACAATCACCCAGAGAGTGGTAGGAATATGGAAGGTGCTGCCTGAGAGGCGGATGGAGGCAGGTATTGAAGAAGCCGCTGGATGAGCACTGAAAATATAGGTAAATGGAATTAGTGTAGTCTGGTGTTTGTTGGTCAGTACAGCCATAGCAGGCCGAAGGGCCTGTTTCTATGCTGTCTGACTGTGTGATTCTATTATCTGATTCATGTTCGGCCATAGATTCTTATTCTCTGTCAAATTGGCTCAGACCAGAGTGAGTGCGTGTGGATCACGGAAGAAAACATGATAGAAGTAGGACCTTTAACATCTGCCTGAGTCACAGACAAGACTTTGGTTCAGCATCTGATATAAATTATGGCACCTCTGCAATGCAACTCACTCTGGGATTTTCTTTTATTCATTCATTAGATGTGGGTTTGCTTCCTTGGCCATGCCTTACTACCCAGAGGGATTTTCAGAGTCAACCACATTACTGTTGGTCTGAAGTCTGTCAGCTAAACCAGGCAAGGACTGCAGTTTTCTTCCCTCAAATACATTAGTGAACCAGTTGGGTTTTCCCCTTCGATACTTTCACAGTCATGATCAGACTGAATTCCAGAGTGCTCTTTAATATTGAATTCAAATTCCACCATCTGTCATAGCAGGATTTGAACTGAAGTCCCCAAGACATTACTTGGGTCTTTGGATTAATGGACCAGCGAGAATACCAGTGTGCTATCACCTACTCTCCTGGGATATGAGTTTAGATTACCTGCTCAAATCTCTGATCAATATCTCAGTGTTGTTTGTGGGATTTGACTATGTACAAGCTGGCTTCTATTTCTCCAGTATTATCAACTTGATTGCACAACATTTTGCCACAACCCAAGGCACTACATAAATGCAAGTTCTTACCAATATGCATCATGTGACCATTAACTTCGTATCTGCCTTGTAATTTCTTATTGAGCCTCTGTTGTGTATTTGGAATGGATTTGCATTATACGAAGGCCATAACTGAATATGGTAACATATCCATATGACATCTGTTTCTTCACTATTTTAAAATGTTTGAACCCTTTGACTTGTTGAAACAGTTGATGATCTGATGATTTGATTTATTATTGTTACATATACCGAGGTACAGTGCAAAGTTTTGTTTTGTGCAGTTACAGCTGCAGAGGAGGTATACAAGAAAAGCAAGATCAACATTAGATTTGAAATTTGAGAGGTCCATTTAAAAATCTAATAACAACGGAGAGGAAGCTGTTCGTGAATCTGTTGTTACGTGTGTTTAAGCTTTTGTATCTTCTGCCTGATGGAAGAGGTTGGGAGAGAGCATAACCGAGGTGGGAGGGGTCTTTGATGATGTTGGCTGCCTTTCTGAGGCAGCGGGAAGTGTAGATGGAGTCAATGGATGGAAGGGTGGCTTGTGTGATGGGCTGGGCTGTGTTCACAACTCCCTGCAGTTTCTTTCAGCCCTGGGCAGAGCAGTTACTGTACCAAGCCATGATGCATCTGGATAGGATGTTTTCTGTGGTGTATCTATAAAAGTTGGTGTGGTTCCTTATGGACATGCCGAATTTCCTTTGCCTACTGAGGAAGAAGAGGCGTTGTTGTGTCTTCTTGACCATCGTATCTACATGGGAGGTCCAGGACACATTGTTGGTTACCATTAGTCTCAGGAACTTGATGCTCTCCACCCTCTCAAGTGACTTTGTGTGGAGTTTGCACATTCTCCCTGTGTCTGCGTGGGTTTCCTCTGGATGCACCTCTTTCCTCCCATAGTCCAAGGCTGTGCAGGTTAGGTGGATTGGCCATGCTAAATTGTCTGTAGTGTCCAGGGATGTGTAGTTTAGGTGCATTAGTCAGGGAAAATGTAGAGTAACAGGGTAGAGGAATGGGTCTGGATGGGACACTCTTCGGAGGGTCAGTGTGGGCTTGTTGGGCTGAAGGACCTGTTTCTACACTGTAGGAATTCTAATTCACTCTCCACCTCAGCTCCACTGATGCAGAAAGGGGCATGTCCTCCTCCTTGCTTTCTGAAGTCAATGATCGGTCTTTAGTTTGGCTGATGTTGAGGGAGATTTTGTTATTTCTGCATCACGTCACCATGCACGCTATTTCCTTCCTCTTCCACACCATGGGTGAAGCTTAGAGAATGTGCAGCAATATGATGGTTTGCATGTAACTAAGATAGCACCACTTGCTTCAGATCAAATGAAAAGTGCAGAAACTGTTCCATGGGAAAATATGACTGTCAAATTAGGCACAGTAAGATCACCGAAACTGCAAAAGATTGAAAGACAACATTTGTTTAAAGTGGAAGGTGACCAGTGGACCTATTCTTTGATCAGGCTCATGGTACCCTTTGTACCTATCTGATCAGACAGGTGAGGTCTTAACTCATTCAGTCTCTCAGATGAAAGTTAAAATTTAGTGTCATCACTATAGCCCAGGAATTATATTTTCAAATGCAGCATTATCAATATTCCAGTGAATGTTTATTCATAATGTTCCTCTTGGCATGATAGGCTTGAGCAGTGCACTTGTAGAGATTTTTTTTAAGATCATGAAAGGGTTAGCTAAGGGCAGATGTAGAGAAAATATTTCAACTTGTGGGAAAGACAGAAATCGGTGTCTATAAAGATAAGATAGCTCCTCATAAATTCAATCAGAAATTTACGATTAACTTTGACACAAGGAGAGAATTTGTAACTTGTAACCCCAGGCAGTGTTTGAGGCAAACAGCATCACATAGGAAATGAAATAGTAGGGTTCAGAGCAGAGGGAGAGGAGGAGGTTTGAGTGAGGCATATGCATTAGCATAGACCAATTGGGCTGAATGGCCTGTTTCTGTAGATCCCATGGTTCTCCCAGAGGGTGATGGGAATCTGGAGCTCACTGCCCATAAGGGTGAGAGAGGTGTAAACCCTCATCACGTTTCAGAAGTATTTAGACAGACAGATGTTCCTCCACATCCACTGGGGTTCTGTTCCTGAGAGCCCCTCAAATGATGACATTCGAGAGTGCGGACCTCATTAAAAATAGGTTAAATATATCACAGACACGCGATTTTTGCCCACAATGTTGATTTTTGTTGTTACTTTCTTTCTGGCAGGGATAGGGGCATTTGAGATTTGAGATTTCACGGATACAGAGGATTTACTGCACATTTGTGATGCCAGGCCATATATCACCATGGGCCAAGTGCTGAAAGATGGGATTTCATTAGTTTGTGGTTGCTTTTTGATCGACACAAACTCAATGGAACAAAGGGCCTTTTTCTGTGCTGTAGATTTCTATGGCTCTATGACAAAGTCCAATTTTAGAAATTTAAGAGTTCTTTTGCTGAATTTAGCATAATCCATTTGCTGATGCTGCTGAAGAAAACACCTTAGGACAATGCAATTAAATTTCAAGAATGAGATACATATCCGTGATGTAAGCATTTATTTACTGGGAAGTTGATGAATGATCTGTGCCAGTCAACACTAAACTAAGTTTTGATTGAGTGTTCCTCAGTCTGAGAACATGTTCTCTATTACACAGAAAGAACAGCTAATATCAGTAGAATATGTCAAGTGCTTCAGGTATAATGTCTTTGGCAAAGGAACTGCGCAGTTGTTGAACTGTCTATAAAATTCTGCTCTGGACATGGTTTTGAAGGTAAAATATAAACCTCATGTTTGATTTGTAGAACTACTTATTCTTTGCAGATGGTTTTAGAATCACAAACAAAAGGTATGTACATCGCTGAGAGGAAGGTCACGCTGAAATCAATCCAAGTAAGGAATTTGCAAACGAGAAAACGTTTTGCATTTGTAAAGCACCTGCATGACCATCAATGAAGTACTTTTGAAGTGTAGACACTGAGTGCGTTGGATAGAGTGCATTTTTAAAATTAGATTCCCTACAGTGTGGAAACAGGCCCTTCTGCCCAACACTGACCTTCTGAAGAGTAACCCACCCAGACCCATTTCCCTCTGACTAATGCACCTAACAGTATGGATAATTCAGCATGGCCAATTCACCTAACCTGCACATAGAGTCATAGAGTCATAGAGATGTACAGCATGGAAACAGACCCTTCGGTCCAACCTGTCCATGCCGACCAGATATCCCAACACAATCTAGTCCCACCTGCCAGCACCCGGCCCATAAGTCTCCAAACCCTTCCTATTCACATATCTATCCAAATGCCTCTTAAATGTTGCAATTGTACCAGCCTCCACTACATCCTCTGGCAGCTCCTTCCATACACGTACCACCCTCTGCGTGAAAAGGTTACCCCTTAGATCTCTTTTATATCTTTCCCCTCTCACCGTAAACCTATGCCCTCTAGTTCTGGACTCCCCAACCCTAGGGAAAAGACGCAGCTCATTCCATACACGTACCACCCTCTGTGTGAAAAAGTTGCCCCTTACGTCTCTTTTATATCTTTCCCCTCTCAACCTAAACCTATGCCCTCTAGTTCTGGACTCCTTAACCCAGGGAAAAGACTTTGCCTATTTATCCTATCCATGCCCCTCATAATTTTGTAAACCTCTATAAGGTCACCCCTCAACCTCTGATGCTGCAGGGAAAACATCCCCAGCATGTTCAGCCTCTTCCTGTAGCTCAGATCCTCCAACCCTGGCAACATCCTTGTAAACCTTTTCTGAACCCTTTCAAGTTTCACAACATCTTTCCGATAGGAAGGAGACCAGGATTGCACGCAATATTCCAACAGTGACCTAACCAATGTCCTGTGCAGCCGCAACATGACCTCCCAACTCCTGTACTCAATACTCTGACCAATAAAGGAAAGCATACTGAACGCCTTCTTCACTATGCTATCTACCTTCAACTCCACTTTCAAGGATCTATGAACCTGCACTCCAAGGTCTCTTTATTCAGCAACACTTGTACTATGGGAGGAAACCGGAGCACCCAGCAGAAACCCACGCAAACACAGGGAGAATGTGCAAACTCCACACAGAGGCTGGAATTGAACCTGGGACCCTGGTGCTGTGACGCAGCAGTGCTAACCACTGAGTCACCGTGCCGCCCCCGATTTGGGGCAAGGGGTTTGGGGGTGCAGTGGTTGTCACCTGTAAAATGAACAAGAAAGAGTGGGCATATAGTTTAAAGTACTGTGTAAAAGAAGCAAGGGTGAAGTGAAGAGAAATTTCTCCATGTGGCAGGAACATGGAAAGTACTGCTGGGAAATGTGGTGGAGGCAGATTCAATTGAGGCATTCAAGATGGTTGGATGATTACTTGCATAAAAATAAGGTGCAAGGCAATGGGGAGAAGGCAGGAGATTGGCACAAGGTCCATTTGGATAATTACATGAATAGGAAAGGTTTGGAGGGAAAAGGGCCAAACACTGGCAAGTGGGAATAGTTAGGTTTAGGAACATGGTTGGCATGGACTAGTTGGACCTAAGGCTCTCTTTCCATCCTCTATGGCTCGATAATGATGTTCGTCTTACACAACGATGTGGGCATGATGGGCTGAATGGCCTCCCACAGCAACATGAAATGTCTGTGATCCTCTTGTGAAGTAGGAAGTGAAGCAACCAACTTTTATGCAGCAAAATCTCACAAACAGCGATGTGACAATAGCCATATAATCTGCTTTTGTGATATTAACTGAGGGATACATCTTGGCCAGGATGTGGACAAAATCGTGCCAGGAGATCCTTTGACTGGGGCACTGATTTAATGTTGCATTCAAAAGAAAGTGCCTCCAATAGTGCAGCATTCCCTCAGTGTCAGCCGAGATTTCTGTACTCAAGGCCTTGCAGTGAGATTTCACATTGTGACTGTCAAGCAAGGGTTCCGTTAATGGATCCACCAATGTAAGGACATATGACACTTTTTGAGGAAGCTTGGAGGTCAGGGTGTTACCACCTTGGCCAATATCTATTGCCCGTCCCTAATTGCCCTTGTGAAGACAATGATAGCGGCCTTCTTGAATTGCCCTAGTCTCTGTGCTGTGGGTTGACCCACAATGCCATTAGGGAGGGAATTCCAGGATTTTGTCCCAACGATGCTGATGGGGGAGTGGATTGAAGGGGAATTTGCAGCAGGTGGTGTTCCTATATATCTGCTGTCCTTGTCCTTCAAGATGGAAGTAGTCGTGGGTTTGGAAGGTATTGTCTAAGGAACATAGAACAATACAGCGCAGAACAGGCCCTTCAGCTCTCGTGCCGACTTGTGAACTAATCTAAGCCCATCCCCCATACTATCCCATCATCAACCATGTGCTTATCCAAGGACTGTTTAAATCTCCCTAATGTGGCTAAGTTAACTATATTGGCATTCCACGCCCATACCATTCTCTGAGTAAAGAATCTGCTTCTGACATCTGTTTTAAACTTATCACCCTTCAATTTGTAGTTATGCCCCCTCGTACAAGCTGATGTCATCATCCTAGGAAAAAGACTTTCACTGTCTACCCTATCTAATCCTCTGATCATCTTGCATATCTCTATCAAATCCCCTCTTAGCCTTCTTCTTTCCAATGAGAATAGACCCAAGTCTCTCAGCCTCTCCTCATAAGACCTTCCCTCCAGACCAGGCAACATCCTGGTAAATCTCCTCTGCACCTTTTCCAATGCATCCATATCTTCCTGTAATGGGGCGACCAGAACTGTACACAATATTCCAAGTGTGGCCGCACTAGCATTTCATACAGTTGCAGCATGGCATTACGTCTCCAGAACTCAATCTGTCTACCAATAAAACCCAACACACGGTGGCATAGTGGTTAGCACTGTTGCCTCACAGCACCAGAGACCCGGGTTCAATTCCCGCTTCAGGCGACTGACTGTGTGGAGTTTGCACATTCTCCCCGTGTCTGCATGGGTTTGCTCCGGTTTCCTCCCACAGTCCAAAAATGTGCAGGTTAGGTGAATTGGCCATGCTAAATTGCCTGTAGTGTTAGGTGTAGGGGAATGGGTCTGGGTAGGTTGTGCGTTGGTGTGGGCTTGTTGGGCTGAAGGGCCTGTTTCCACACTGTAAGTAATCTAATTTAAAAAAAAAACACAATCTATGCCTTCTTAACAGCACTATCAACCTGGTGGCACCTTGGTGAATTTCTACAGTGCATCTTACAGATGGTGTACACTGCGGCTACTGTGCAGGGATATTTGTGGATGCTGTGTGCTGTTCTGGGTGGTGTTGAGCTTCTTGAGTGTTGTTGGAACTGCAAGTGGGAACTATTCCATTATTATTCTTTGCAGAACAGGCCCTTCAGCTCTCGTGCCGACTTGTGAACTTCTCTAAGCCCATCCCCCATACTATCCCATCATCAACCATGTGCTTATCCAAGGACTGTTTAAATCTCCCTAATGTGGCTGAGTTAACTATATTGGCATTCCACGCCCATACCATTCTCTGAGTAAAGAATCTGCTTCTGACATCTGTTTTAAATTTATCACCCTTCAATTTGTAGTTATGCCCCCTCGTGCAAGCTGATGTCATCATCCTAGGAAAAAGACTTTCACTGTCTACCCTATCTAATCCACTGATCATCTTGTATATCTCTATCAAATCCTCCTCTAGCCTTCTTCTTTCCAATGAGAATAGACCCAAGTCTCTCAACCTTTCCTCATAAGACCTTCCCTCCAGACCAGGCAACATCCTGGTAAATCCCCTCTGCACCTTTTCCAATGCATCCATATCTTCCTGTAATGGGGCGACCAGAACTGTACACAATATTCCAAGTGTGGCCGCAGTAGCGTTTCATACAGTTGCAGCATGACATTACGGCTCCAGAACTCAATCTGTCTACCAATAAAGCCCAACACATGGTGGCACAGTGGTTAGCACTGTTGCCTCACAGCGCCAGAGACCCGGGTTCAATTCCCGCTTCAGGCGACTGACTGTGTGGAGTTTGCAAATTCTCCCCGTGTTGTGTGGGTTTGCTCCGGTTTCCTCCCACGGTCCAAAGATGTGCAGGTTAGGTGAATTGGCCATGCTAAATTGCCCGTAGTGTTAGGTGTAGGGGAATGGGTCTGGGTGGGTTGTGCGTTGGTGTGGACTTGTTGGGCTGAAGTGCCTGTTTCCACACTGTAAGTAATCTAATTTTAAAAAAAAAAACACTGTATGCCTTCTTAACAGCACTATCAACCTGGTGGCAACTAGGTGAATTTCTACAGTGCATCTTACAGATGGTGTACACTGCGGCTACTGTGCAGGGATATTTGTGAATGCTGTGTGCTGTTCTGGGTGGTGTTGAGCTTCTTGAGTGTTGTTGGAACTGCAAGTGGGAACTATTCCATTATTTA
Organism: Chiloscyllium plagiosum; assembly: GCF_004010195.1. Lineage (NCBI taxonomy): Eukaryota > Metazoa > Chordata > Chondrichthyes > Orectolobiformes > Hemiscylliidae > Chiloscyllium > Chiloscyllium plagiosum. The sequence continues at coordinate 6,745,772 of NC_057718.1, read as the reverse complement.
TTCTTTGTAGATGGTGGACAGACTTTGGGTAGTCAGGAGCTGAGTTAATTGCTGCAGGATTCCTACCATATGACCTGCTTTCATAGCAAAGTACTTATATGACTAGCTGAAAATGTATTGCTGGAAAAGCGCAGCAGGTTAGGCAGCATCCAAGGAACAGGAGAATCGACGTTTCGGGTACAAGCCCTTCTTCAGGACTAGTCCAGTTCAGTTTCTGGTCAATAGTGATAAGCTGCCTGAAACCATTCCAGACGTAAATGCAAACATGGCGCATTTAGGAAGAGAGGGCTGGTATTACAACCCAGTTAAGCAAAAGGAATACCAATCCATTTCCAAGTTGGGATGGTGAGTGGCTTGGAGGGGAACTTGCAGCTGGAGGTATTCCCATGTGTCTGCTGCCCTTGTCCTTCTAGATTGTAGGGGTCATGGGTTTGGAAAGCACTGTCAGAGGAGTCTTTGTGAGTTACTGCACTGCATTTATCTCTGTATTAAAAATAATGTTCCAAAACTCTACCTCCACTACCATTTGAGAAAGAGCGCTTCAAAGACACATAAACTTACGAGAGAAAATAATTCTCATCACCTCAGTCTGAAATGATTAACCATCTCTACCTTAAATATTGACAGCTACCATAGGAAAACACTTTACAGGGAACGGATTGTATTTGACTTACAGTCACTGGCGAAATGCTGAAATACATGACAAATAACTTATTCTCAGCAGGATCCCCCCAAACATCAATGGAGCAATGTTTTTTTCGTGATCACTTATTGGCCAGTGCAGCAGGAGAAAGTTTAGTTTAAAAAGTGGACCTAGTGACACTGTGGCACCCCCTCAATACTGCACTGAAGTGTCACTTTCAATGGTGTACTGTAAGATAGATTAGATCTCGAAACCATGATCATGTCCCTTCAGAACAGAACCACCATCAATTACATAGAATCCCTGCAGTGCAGATAGAGGCCATTTAGTCCATTGAGTTTGCACCAACCCTCTGAAGAGCGTCTCAACCTATCCCTGCAACTCTGCATTTCCCATGGCTAATCCAACTCACCTGCTCATTACTGGCACTACAGGCAATTTACCATGGCCAATCCACCCTACCCTGCACATCATGGCCAATCCACCCTACCCTGCACACCATGGCCAATTTAATGTGGCCAACCCTCCCTAATCTGCATACCATGGATAATTTACCCTGTCCAATCCACCCTAATCTGCACAACATGGACAATGTACCATGGCCAATCCACCCAAATTTGCACACCATGGATAATTTACCATGGCCAATCCACCCTAACCTGCACACCATGGATAATTTACCATGGCCAATCCACCCTAACCAGCACACTGTGGACATTGTACAATGGCCAATCCACCCTAACCTGAACACCATGGACAATTTACCATGGCCAATTCACCCCAACCTGCACAACATGGATAATTTACCATGGCCAATTCACCCCGACCTGCACACCATGGATAATTTACCATGGCCAATTCACCCCGACCTGCACACCATGGATAATTTACCCTGTCCAATCCACCCTAACCTGCGTACAATGATTAATGTACCGTGGCCAATCCACCCAACATCATACCATGGACAATGAACCATGGCCAATCCACCCCAACCTGGACACCATGGATAATTTACCATGGCCAATCCACCCCAACCTGGACACCATGGATAATTTACCATGGCCAATCCCACCCTAACCTGCACACCATGGACAATTTACCATGGCCAATCCACCCTAACCTGCACACTGTGGACAATTTATCATGGCCAATCCACCTTACCTGCACACCATAGATAATTTGCCATGGCCAATCCACCCTAACCTGCGCACTGTGGATAATTTACCATGGCCCATCTACCCTAACCTGCACACTGTGGACAATTTACCATGGCCAATCCACCTCACCTGCACACCATGGACAATTTACCATGGCCCATCTACCCTAACCTGCACACTGTGGACAATTTACCATGGCCAATCCACCTCACCTGCACACCATAGATAATTTACCACGGCCAATCCACCCTAACCTGCACACGGTGGACAATTTCCCATGGCCAATCCACCCTAACCTGTGCACTGTGGATAATTTAGCACAGCCAATCCACCCTAACCTGCACACCGTGGATAATTTACCATGGCCAATCCTCCCTAACCTGCACACCGTGGATAATTTGCTATGGCCAATCCTTCCTAACCTGCACACTGTGGAAATTGTACAATGGCCAATAACCTAACTTGCACACTATAGACAATTTACCATGGCCAATCCACCCTAACCTGCACGCCGTGGATTATTTACCATGGCCAATCCCATCCTAACTTGCACACAGTGGATAATTTACCATGGCAAATCCACCCTAACCTGCACACCATGGATAATTTACCATGGCAAATCCCCCCTAACCTGCACACCATGGATAATTTACCATGGCCAATCCACCCTAACTTGCACACCGTGGATAATTTACCACGGCCAATCCACCCTAACTTGCACACCTTGGATAATTTACCACGGCCAATCCCACCCTAACCTGCACACCGTGGATAATTTACCATGGCCAATCCATCGAACCTACATATCGTCAGACCACAGGTGGAAACTGGAATACTTGGAAGAAACCCATGTAGACAGGGGGAGGATGTGCAAACTCCACACAGACAGTCACCCAAAGCTGCAACTGATCCCGGGTACCTGGTGCTAAGAGACAGCTATGCTAACCACTGAGCTACTGTACCATGATTAGAGTCACAGCTCAATCGCTTTGACTGGAATGAACATTAAGTAAAGGGCTGTGGTTTGATGTGAAAGACTGGGGGCAGACATGGAATTAATGTAACATTCCTAAGATGTTATGGTCATTGCGAATGCGGTGCCAAGTAAAGCAGTTCAATGTTAGATTCCAGAAGTATTTTGCAGACCCTTTCGCTCTGGACGTAATAAGGGACAAATTCAAAGAAGCATTGCTTCAGGGAACAAGCAAGTTGGATGGCTTCCATGAAGGAGAAGATTGGAAATGTTCTCCAGAATAAAGGATCTTGATGAACTCAATTTGCATTCCTTGCCTTTTATGCTTATTTCTACCTCAAAACAGTTGCCATGGTCCTTTCTCTCTCCACTATATCCTCGTAACATTAGGCTGTGACGTTGGAATTGGGTGAAATTACAGCAGCAAATAGCAGCCTGATTATTCCAACCTGATTACTGTAGCTCATTCATTCAGCAAAAATCACAAAAAAATGCTTGTTTCCTCAAATTAACACCAACGGTGCTATCCAAACACAGATGGTTGGCAAAATCTGTTGTGACATGGGGTTTTTACAAGAAACAATCATTGGGAGTGTAGGCTTGGCACCAGATTATAAATTACACTGTCCTCAAGTCTGCCAAAGGAAGACTTTCAGTGAAATTTGCTGGAGAACAGATTAGAGTGAGGAGCAGTGAGATTGACGGAGATTCAGAAACAGGGTGGCCAAACAGGGTTAGTATTGAGCTTGCTGGGAGTGGCCTGTGTCTGATTTTTACCTTGACTGCTGTGCTCAGAAAAGGCATTTTTCTGTTTCAAAATCGTGATGTAAAATGGGACTAAATTAAAGCAATTTGTTTAACGATCTGGCTTTGAATCGCTCCGACATGTTCGGTGGGAAGAATCGAACTCCCGGAATCAAGCAGCAGTTGCTCTTTGGTTTCAGGTGATGCCATCATTCGCTGAACCTTTCCAGTTCTCCATCACCAAGGGGAATCTTGTCTGAGATCACAAACTCTCTGCTGGAGAGCCACACAAATTCCATGTGCCCAGAAACTTTCTTCGTTTGACTGAGGTACAAAATGCAGAAACACAGGAGGGAATGTTTACCATCGCAGAAGGAGACTTTCCACCAAGTCACAGCCTGTAAAACTACGGGTCCTTTTGAAACCTTGAATTTAAAATGTTTAAGAAAGTACTAAAAAAAAATCCAATTGTTAATAAGTGCAGTCATGTTACAGTGAAATATGCAATTAATTTAATTTTCTTTATGTGGAAGCTGAACTTAATTATACAGAATGCTGGTTACTAAAGCACTGATTTATTTTTATTTTAAAAATTGTGTGACCAGGTGCATTAATTACCAAAATTTGACAGTGGCATTGTAAGTGGTAGTAGTTTATGTGTATAAAACATGTAAAAAGAACACAGGATTCTGAATATATATGCATGAATTCATGAAAGCAGATCTCTGTGAGATGAAACTTGTGATCACTGTGGAGGAGATCATGCATTTGTTTGACCAAGAACTTGTAGGGAAGGTGCTGACCTTGTGGTATTGTTGCTGGACAATTAACTTAGTGACCTAAGTAACATCCTGGGGATGTGGGTTTAAACCATGCCATGGCAGATGGTGAAATTTGAATTCAATAAAATATCTAGAATTAAGAATCTAATGATAACCATAAATCCATCGTCAGGGAAACTCTCATCTGGTTCACATTACTCCTTCAGAGTAGGAATGTGCCATCTTTACCTGGTCTGGCCTACATGTGACTCCAGACCCACAGCAACGTGGTTGACTCTTAACTTGCCCTCTGGGCAATTAGGGATGGGCAATAAATGCTGCCGAGCCATCAACACCCACATCCTGTGAATGATAAAGGTAAAAAGGGACCTGGAGTATGATGAGATGTGCAGATGCTAAACTTTACAGCGCAATGGTGTACAGTCAGGAGGGAATTGCCCTGGGAGTCCTCAACATGAAGTTGGGGTGGCACGGTGACTCAGAGGTTAGCACTGCTACCTCACAGGCTCGATTCCTGCCTCAGGTGACTGTCTGTGCGGAGTTTGCACATTCTGCCCGTGTCTGTGTGAGTTTCCTCCGGGTGCTCCGGTTTCCTCCCACAATCCAAAGATGTGCAGGTCAGGCGAATTGGCCAAGCTAAATTGTCCATAGTGTTAGGTACATTAGTCAGGGGTAAATATAGGGTAGGGGAATAGGTCTGGGTAGGTTGCTCTTCAGAGGGTCGGTGTGGACTTGTTGGGCTGAAGGGTCTGTTTCCATACTGTAGGGAATCTAATCTTAAAAAAAAATCTAATCTGAATCTTTAGCAAAACATTAGGTTCTGTTGTTATTCACAGAGTAAAGGATGAAAGCCCATATTGAACACAGACAGGACTAAACGAGGGAAGACAGTATTTTCTTGTTGATGGGGGAGCTCTTTTCACAGTGCAATCATTTTCACTCAAACAATATCCTATATCTGAATATAGTGACTGCATTATACCTGGTTAGATTGGGTAACTTGTCAATCTCTCCCCTGCTGTGAATGATTGCAATTGATATTGCACAGAGCATTATTATTTGATAACTATACTCCACTCACTGTATTTTGCTGGAGAAATAATCCTGCTTTTAGCTGAGGTGATATTAACAGTGGTAATCGACTAGAATATTAACCCCGAGTCCCAGAATGTTCTGGGATTGATTCCAAATACTGTCACAGCTCCGGGTGGAAATGAATTCAATGATCATCTGGAATTCAATCGAATGAGGGCCATGAAACATTATTGATTTTTGAGAAAACCCCATCTGGTTCACTAATGCCCTTTCGGGAAGAAAATGTACCCGATCTCAGCCTGCGTGTGACTTCAGAGCCGCATCAATGTGGTTCACAATTAACTGCACTCTGGGCAATTAGGGATGGGTAATAAATGCTGGCTTGGCCAGTGACACCCATATCCTGTGAATGAATTTTCAAAAAAATACTGGAAGATAGAGTCATAGAAATTTCCATTTAGTGTGGAAACAGAGGACGCCAACTTGCAGATGTTTCAGGCAACATCTCTGGGATATATGCACCAAACAACCCAACAACCACTTCAACTCCCCTTCCCACTCGCCAAGGACATGCAAGTCCTGGGCCTCCTCCACTGCCAAATCCAAAGCACCAGACGCCTGGAGGAAGAATGTCTCATCTTCTGCCTTGGGACCCTCCAACTGCACGGGATCAACGTTGACTTCACCAGTTTCCTCATCTCCCCACACCCCACCTCATCCCAGATCCAACACTCCATCTCGGCTCCGCCCTCTTGAATTGTCCTCCTTGTCCATCTTCCTTCCACCTGTCCACTCCCCATTCCTGATGAAGGACTTATACTTGAAACGTCGATTCTCCTGCTCCTTGGATGCTGCCTGACCTGCTGCGCTTTTCCAGCACCACACGTTTTGACTCTGACTCTCCAGTGCCTGCAGTACTCACTTTCTCCATTGACTCACCTTGCTCAAAATCAATCTGGCTCCATTTGCCTGGGTTGGTCCATATCTCTCCATACCCAGCCATACGTGTCTAAATATTTCTTAAATGACAAAGTTGTACTCACCTTCACCACTACCTTTGACAGCCTGTTTCAGACCCTCACTATGCCCTGTGTGAAACAATTGCCCCTCTGCATCTCCCCCTTCTCACCTTAAACACATGGCCTCTTGTTATAGACTGCCCTGACCATGGGGAAATGCAGTTTGTCAAGACTCTTCTTAATTAGACTTTTCTGTAAATCCTCCCTCATTATCTACCACTGGGGTCTCACCAGGATTTCTGTCTATTCATAGAATCCCTACAGTGTGGAACAGGCCATTTGGCCCAACAAGTCCACACCAACCCTCCAGACTGTATCCCGCCCAGACCCATTCCCCTAGCCTATGACTCTAGATTTACCTCTGACTAATGCCCCTAATGTACACAACCCTGAACACGGTGGGAAATGTAGCATGGTCAATCCACCTAATCTACACATCTTTGGACTTTGGGAGGAAACCGGAGCACCTGGAGGAAAGAGCTGAAAATGTGTTGCTGAAAAAGCGCAGCAGGTCAGGTAGCATCCAAGGAGCAGGAGAATCGACATTTCGGGCATGAGCCCTTCTTCAGGAGGAACATTTTGTGCATGAGCCCTTCACCTGGAGGAAACCCAGGCAGATACGGGGAGAAAGTGCAAACTCCACCCAAGGCTGGAATCGAACCCGGATCCCTGGCATTGTGAGGCAGCAGGGCTAACCATTGAGCTGCTGTGTCGCCCCATTTTCTCTAATGCTATCATCCCACCATCTCCTTCTTCTTGATTCCAACTCTAACATTTCATTGACCCTTGTTAGCCTGTCCACATGACCTTGACTGCAGTTGACTTCTCCATGAATTATTGCCCTTGGCAGTGCCAACCTCCTTGCTACCACAAATCCACTACGTTCTTTCCACCCGTTTTCCAGCATCGATGTAAGAGGTGGGGATTGAGTTTTTCATGCGTTCATCGAGACAGCAGAATGCTTTGAAGGAAGGGCGTCGGAGGGAGGTTTGGGAAGGTTGGAGATGATAGGAAGCTGATGGAAAGGTAGATTAGGAGAGGGAGAAGAATAATGAGGGGGAAAGGGAAGAGGAGAAAAGGATGCATCAAGTTGTGCCAAAGGAAACAAAAGGATGATGATGAGCTAATAACAAGAGTTAAAGCTTCCTGCTGCTGTGACTCAAATAGTTTGCAAGCAACCTCGCCTGCTCCTAATCTCAGAGTGCTGGCTGTGAATTGCCTGTCATATCAAACACTGTGCAAGTTGCACTGAGGAGACAGTTACTGTTTAATGGTCCTGTAATATACCAGCAGGAGGCTGGGGGAGGTTAGCGCTCAACAGATGTTTCTGGTTAAATCTGAAATGAAATGTCCTTTGAACTTTTGAAATTCTTCAGAACAGGCATAAATATAGCCACGTGCAATGGTTTACAGATCGCAACCAATGTTAAGTACTTTTATGAGCCAATTAATATTGAAACAACTTTGACTTTGGGTGCACGAGTTGAATTGTAAAGAAAAACTCAATATGAAATGAAAGTTGGATTGAAAAGGGGTGTTGTCAATTGAAGTGGTTAAGGGGGTATTCAAGGGGGCTGAGGAATGGAACGTTAAGTGAGATTTTCTGAGATATAGCTATTCACCTGCAATATCTACTTCATCTTCAATCACTGTTTTAGATGAATTTGGTAGTTAGTTAGACAGAGCAATTCAGTGGTTTAGGGTTTTGTGAGGGATTTCCGGGACCCTGGGCTATTCACTTCAGTTGACTGAACACAATGACTGGAATTTTTTTTAAAGAGCAAGATGTTACCACTAAAGGGGATGTCTAAAGACATTTTCCATTAGCAGAGGGTAATGAACTAGAGAAAGCAGATTTAAGGTGAATTGACTAGAGGACAGGGGGGAGGACTGGGGAAAACGGTTTCATTATAGAGCATGTTGTGACCATGCTGAAGGGCAATGGAAGCACTCTCAGTTCAACCTTTTAAAAATGTATTTGATGATATTTATAAAGCAGCAGTTGCAACAATGGGGATCATAGCAGTAGCAACTCATGGTACTGAAGGAAGCCACTTAGTCCATTGTACCTACCTCCGATGAGAAAACAGTCATCCAGCCTGGTCCAGCTTTCAGCTCTGAGTCTGTTGCCCTGTACACTTGACATTTTATGTGACCATCCAAGTATTTGTTAAAATGCAGCAGGGGCTTTTACCTCAAGCAACTTCTCAAGAGACCACCACCATCTCGCTGCCCAGAGGTAAAGACCCATAAGGAAACAGCAATACTTGGAAATTCCTGGTCATACTGGAGGCCTATATTGAAGTATATAAGTGAAACCAGTATGCCCTATTCACCAGTTTTACTGGATTTTCCTTCTGGGAGATGAAAACACATCTTAACACATCCTTCTCCCAATTACTTTTAAATTTACACCCACACTAATGGAAGTTATCCATTCTAAACGGGTGTCTTATAAATGTACATTAAGTATTCACCTCACACATACTCATAATGTACTCAGCTCACATCAGGCAGAAGATACAGAAGCTTGAACACACGGACCAACAGATTCAAGAACAGCTTATTCCCCGCTGTTATTAGACTGATGAATGGATCTCTCTAAATAATGTGGATCTTGCTTTGTGAACCTTCTGTGCAGCTGTAATCTTGCATGCCTTGCTCTGTTTAAGCACCCTATGATCGCTATGTACTTATTTGCTGTGATCTGCCTGTACTGCTCACAAACCAAAGGTACACATGACCACAATAAATCAAACCAAATCCCTAACCGAAATGTACACACATTTCAATCTCTGTCAGTCTCCTCTGTTCCAAGCAGTCCCGAAACTATTCAACTTACTCTCATCCTTAAGATTTTCTTTCCCTGACAACAGCTTTGTGAGCCTCCTCTGTATCCTTTCGAGAGTAATCCCACAATGTAGTGACCAAAACTGAACTTAGTAATTTAGCTATTACTTACCCAATATCTTATATAGTTCAATGCAATTCATAATATCTAATAGGAGAAAATACCGCATTTACCTTCTTAACCAACAAGAATGTGACCTTCAAGCATTTGTAGCAATCTATCCAAGTTCCCTCATTTCCTTTCCACACTCAGTCAGTTATCATTCCATTGCAATGTCCCATCCCTGGATTGCTATCTTCTGATGCATTGCTTTACATTGTTCTCCAATGAACTCCATTTATCATTTTTCTGCTCATCTCTTTCATTGATGTCTTTCTGCAACCAACAGCCTTCTCTTCATTATCAGCAATCTGACCAATTTTGTATCAATTGAACTAAGGAGTGAGACTAATTGGATGGCACAGGTTGACAATCCTTTACCTGAAATCCCAAAATCCGAAAAGCTCCGAAATCCGAAGTGTTTTTTCTGAACTTTTTTCTCAACAACTATGTCATTTGGCGTGCAAACAGTTAACTCAACTCCACACCCACTCAACCCACATCAATCAGGTGTGACGTAGCGGTGTGGCCCAGCACTGGCAGGTGTCAATTCTGTCTCAGAGCTCACAGTAATCACTAGTGTGCTTCCGATTTAACCTGTTGGACTATAACCTGGTCTTGTGTGATTTTTAACTTTGTACATCCCAGTCAAACGCTAGCATCTCCAAATCACAGTAATCACAGGTGTGTCTGCTGTTCGGTAATTTTGTTTTATTTTACGATGAAAATGTCATTTAATCCTTTATCCAAAAAATTCCACAATCCGAAAGACAGCTGGTCCCAAGGGTTTTGGATAAAGGATTGTCTACCTGTACTAAAAAAGAGCTACCACAGCGGCATGGACCAAAGAGCCTCCAGGCGTACAGTATTATATTAGGGTATGGTCTTCCTGGGTGGGTTTTAAAGGGCTATCAGAGCATCTACTTGTTGGAGAAAATCCTGCCTTGACAATGAAGAATAGAGAATACTCCAGAGACTGAATCCAGGCTGACAATCTGAATGCAGCCCTAAGGGAGTGCCGCACTTTCCTAGCTTTCAGATCAGATATAAATCGGAGGCTTCACCCGCCCTCTGGGTAGGTGGGAAAGATTTCCAGACACTATTTGAAGAAGAGCATTGGAGTGCTAACATTTATCCCTCAACCAGCGTCACTCTAACAGGTTATCTCATCACTATTAACATATGAGGAACTTCTGAGGACTCTGGGTTCATACTTGATGGAGTTCAGAAGGATGAGGGGGAATCCAATTGAAACGTACAGAATACTGAATGGCCTGGACAGAGTGGATGTTGGGAAGACATTTCCATTGGTAGGAGAGACTAGGACCCAAAGGCATAGCCTTAGAGTAAAAGGAGGACCTTTTTGAACGGAGATAAGGAAAAGCTTCTTTAGCCCAAGAACGGGGAATCTGTGGAATTCACTGCCACAGAAGGCTGTGGAGGCCAGGTCATTGAGTGTATCTAAGACAGAGATAGAAAGGTTCTTGAGTATTAATGGAATAAAGGGTTACGGGGAGAAAGCCGGAGAATGGGATTGAGAAACTTATCAGCCATGATTGAATGGCGGAGCAGACTCAATGGGCTGAATGGCCAAATTTCTGCTCCTATGTTTGATGGTCTTATGGTCTCTTTCTGTGGGAAGTTGCTGTGCACATATTGACTAACCCAACCTCCTCTATTACAAATTTCAGAAATGGCTCATTAGATGTAAGGCACTTTGGGGCATCCTGAAAGGGTGACAATGCGAGCTGTTTGCATTAGCCTTTATTTCAATTACAGAACAGCAAAAAGCAAGATGTTTTCCTGACAAGTGTACAAAGCATGGGACAGGATCGCCAATGAAACAAATGCCTTACAACTCAACCTGAGTTGTGGACTGGCTTGGAAGCAATTAAGGTTTGTTCCAACTGTGAGTATAAGAAAAAAACGGATGAGTTTTTGGATGACATAAGCCCATCTGTATGTGTCTCCTTGTGGTTTCTGTTAAGTAGCTAGTACTGTATCTAAATTTCTTGGCTCTACATTTGAAATTCACAGAAATGGACCCACACTGCAATAAAAAAAGTATAACACCATACATGTATTTTTATTACGGATTCAATTATCACAATTGTCATGAGGTTTCACTTCCTAACAATTTGCATTTCAGTGAAGCATGAAGTCTGTATTTTATCACCTTACTTTTAATTAGCTTTGTCGTTAACATTCAAATTATAGAACCGTTAGATTCTAGAATTAGGTCAGAAGCCACATAGCGCCAGGTTATCGTCCAACAGGCTTATTTGCAATCACAAGCTTTCGGAGCACTGCTCCTTCCTCTGGTGAAGTGTCTTTACTCAACATGGGGACCTCAGTTGAGTTAAAAACAACAGTCTGGCACTGATTTGAAGACGCCTAAGTGAGTTACCCCTGCAACGTGGCTAAAATGTACCCTTCATTTCACATCACTCAAAGAAATAAGTTCATCTGCTCATTATCCCATAGCTGTTCGGTGGGATCTTGCTGTGCAAACATTTCCCGCTCACGCCAGCGACTTTGCTTCAGAATTTGCCATGACTGCAACAGTGCACTCTGTATGTATCCTTGCTTCACTCCTGTAAGATTCCAAGAAAATCTCTCAATGCGTTTCCCAAATAAACCTTCCCGGTTTTGGTCAGCCGCTCAAACCAGGGCTTCCCATGGTCCAGCAGGGGAGGATGTTTGATCTATTTAAGATGGCTTTGTGGACAACCCTGAAGCATTTCTGCCTTGCGCAGTGTGTCTGAGAGTTCCCACAGCAGCATGAGGTAGCGCATTTAGTCATCATCAACTTCAGGAGGAAAGGACGAGGATATAGCCTTACCTATATCAATGGAGCCAAGGTGGGGAGAGTCAAGGGCGTCAAGTTCCGAGGAGTGATGATCGCCAACAATCTATCCTGGCCCTCCCGTGGTCAAGAAGGCACAACAGTGCTGCTTCTTCCTCAGCTCGGGAAATTCAGCATGTCCATACGGACCCTCACCAACTCCTACAGATGCCCCATTGAAAGCATATTGTCCTGGTGCATAACAGCCTGGTATGGTAATTGTTATGCCCAGGACTGTAAGAAACTACAAAAGGTTGTGTGCACAGTCCAGACCATCAGCCAAGCCAAACGTCCATCCATGGATTCCATTTATACTTCTCATAGCTGCAGAAAGGCAGCCAACATCATCAAAGACCCCTCTCACCTGGGTTATAATCACTTCCAACCTCTTCCATTAAGCGGAACATAGAACATAGCAGAACATAGAACATAGCAGTGCAGTACAGACCCTTCAGCTCTCGATGTTGTGCTGACCTGTGGAACCAAATCTGAAGCCCATCTAACCTACGCTATTCCATTATCATCCATATATTTATCCAATGACCATTGAAATGCCCTTAAAATTGGTGAGTCAACTATTGTTGCAGGCAGTGCATTCCATGCCCTTATTACTCTCTGAGTAAAGAAACTACCCCAGACATCCGTCCTCTATCTATCACACCTCAGTTTAAAGGTATGCCCCCTCGTGCTAGCCATCACCATCCGAGGAAAAAGGCTCTCACTGCCCACCTTATCTAAACCTCTGATCATCTTGTATGTCTCTATTCAGCCACATTTTAACCTTCTTCTCTCTAATGAATACAGCCTCAAGTCCCTCAGCCTTTCCTCATAAGACATTCCCTCCATACCAGGCAACGTTCTAGTAAATCGCCTTTGCACCTTTCCAATGCTTCCACGTCCGTCCTATAATGCGGTGACCAGAGCTGTAAGTAATACTCCAAGTGAGTCTGCACCAGAATTTTGTACAGCTGCAACATGACCTCATGACTCTGAAACTCAATCCCTCAACAATAAAAGCTAACACACCATAGGCCTTCTTAACAACCCTGTCAACCTGGGTGGCAACTTTCAGGGATCTATGCACATGGACACCGAGATCACTCCGCTCATTACATTACCAAGAATCTTACCATTAGCCAAGTACTCTGTATACCTGCTACTCCCTCACGCTTGTCTGCATTAAACTCCATTTGCCACCTCTCAGCCCAGCTCTGCAGCTTATCTATGCCCCTCTGTAATCTATAACATCCTTCGGCACTATCCATAACTGTACAGACCTTATTGTTATCCGCAAATTTACTAACCCATCCTTTTACACCCTCATCCAGGTCATTTATAAAAATAACAAACAGCAGTAGCCTCAAAACTGAACTCCAGGATAAACATTTCCCATCAACCACCACCTTCCCATCACCTCGCCAATTTCTGTTCCAATCCCATGCCTCTGTATTTTCTGCAATAGCCTACTATGGGGAACCTTATCAAACCCCTTACTGAAATCCATATACACCACATCAACTGCTTTAGCTTCTTCCACCTGTTTGAACACCTTCTCAAAGAACTCAGTAAGGTTTGTGAGGCACAACCTACCCTTCGTAAAACCGTGTTGACTATCTCTAATCAGGTTATTCTTTTCTAGATGATTATAAATCCTATCTCTTATAATCCTTTCCAACACTTTGCCCACAACCGAAGTAAGGCTCACTGGTCTATAATTACCAGCGTTGTGTCGACTCCCCTTCTTGAACAAGGGGACAACATTTGCTATCCTCCAGTCTTCTGGCACTATTTCTGTAGACAATGACAACGTAAAGATCAAAGCAATCTCCTCTCTAGCTTCCCAGAGGAAGCTAGAGAGGAGATGAATCCTAGGATGAATCCCATCAGGCCCAGGGGACTTATCTATTTTCACACTTTCCAGAATTGCGAACAACTCCTCCTTATGAACCTTAATCCTGTCTGGTCTAATAGCCTGTATCTCAGTATTCTCCTTGACAACATTGTCTTTTTCCTGTGTGAATACTGATGAAAATTATTCATTTAGCGTCTCTCCTATCTCTTCAGACTCCACGCACAGCTTCCCACTACTGTCCTTGACAGGCCCTTATCTTGCTCGAGTCATTCTTTTATTCCTGATTCAGCTATAGAAAGCTTTAGGGTTTTCCTTGATCCTATCTGCCAATGAATTCTCATGTCCCCTCCTGGCTCTTCTTAGCTTTATCTTTTGGTCTTTCCTGGCTAACTTGGAACTCTGAAGTGCCCTAACTGAGCCTTCACATCTCACCTTTACATAAGCCTCCTTCTTCCCCTTGACAAGAGATTCAACTTCTTTATTAAACCACGGTATCCTCGCTCGACCACTTCCTCCCTGCTTGACCGGTACATACTAATCAAGGACACGCAGTAGCTGGTCCTTGAACAAGCTCCACATTTCAGTTGTGCCCATCCCCTGCAGTTTCCTTCCCCATCCTATGCATCCTAAATCTTGCCTAATCACCTCATAATTGCCTTCCCCCCAGCTTTAGCTCTTGCCCTGCGGTATATACCTATCGCTTTCCATCCCTACAATAAACATAACGGAATTGTAGTCACTATCACCAAAGTGCTCACCTACCTCCAAATCTAACACCTAGCCGGGTTGATTACCCAGTACCAAGTCCAATGTAGCCTTGCCCCTTGTTGGCTTGTCTACAAACTGTGTCAGGAAACCATCCTGCACACATTGGACAAAAACTGACCCATCTAAGGTAATCAAATTATAGTATTTCCAGTCAATATTTGTAAAGTTAAAGCCCCATAGCAGCTACCCTGTTACTTCCACTCCTATACAGAATCATCTTTGCAATCCTTTCCTTCCACAACTCTGGCACTTTTCAGAAGCCCATAGAAATTCCCAACAGGGTGACCTCTCATTTCCTGTTTCTAACCTCAGCCCATACTACCTCAGTAGACAATTCCTCAAAAGTCCTTTCTGCCACGACAATACTATCCTTGACTAACAATGCCACACCTACCTCTCTATTATCATCTTCTCTGTTCTTACTGAAACATCTAAACCCCGGAACCTGCAACAACCATTCCTGTCCCTGCTCTATCCATGTCTCTGAAATGGCCACAATATTGAAGTTTCAGGTACGAACCCATGCTACAAGTTCACCCACCTTATTCTGGATGTTCCTAGCATTGAAGTAGACACACTTCAAACCACCTTCCTGCCTGCCAGTACTCTCCTGCGACCTTGAAACCTTATTCATGACCTCACTACTCTCAATCTCCTGTACCCTGGAGCTACAAGTCCGGTTCCCATCTCCCTGCTGAATTAGTTTAAATCCTCCCGAAGAGCATTCGCAAACATCCCCCCCAGTATATTGGTAACCCTCTGGTTCAGATGTCGACCATCCTGTTTATAGAGGTCCCACCTACCCCAGAATTATCCCCAATTATCCAAGGATCTGAATGCCTCCCTCTTGCACCATCCTATAACCACGGGTCCAATTGCTCTCTGTCCCTACTCCTCACCTCGCTAGCATGTGGTACGAGTAACAAACCAGAGATAACAACCCTGTCTGTTCCAGGACTAAATTTCCACCGTAGCTCCTTGAATTTCTGCCTTACGTTCCCATCCCTTTTCCTACCTATGTCGTTAGTGCCTATGCGGACACGACTTGGGGCTGCTCCCCCTCCCCCTTAAGGATCCCAAAAACACGATCAGAGACATCACGAACCCTGGCATCTGGGAGGCAACACACCAACCGTGAGTCCCTCTCGTTCCCACAGAACCTCCTATCTGTCCTCCTAACTATGGAGTCCCCAGTGACTAATGCTCTACTTTCACCTACCCCCTCTCCCTCCACCCCACCCCTTCCCTTCTGAGCAACAGGGATAGACACTGTGCCAGAGACCTGTACCCCATGGCTTACTCCGGTAAGTCTCCCCCACAACAGTATCCAAAACAGTAAACTAGTTATTGAGAGAAACAGCCACTGGAGATCCTCGCACTGTCTGCCTGTTCCCTTTCCATCCCCTGACTGTAACCCATCTACTTTGTTCTTGTACCTGAGGTGTGACAACCTCCCTGTAACTTCCGAGCCTCCTGAATCATCTAAAGTTCATCCAGCTCCAGCACCAGTTCCCTAATGTGTTCTCTGAGGAGCTGGAGTTGGGTGCACTTCCAACAGATGAGGTCAGCAGGGATACCAGTGGCCTCCCCCATTATACAGGAGGAGTGTGCAACTGCCCTAACATCCATTCCCACTGTTCAAAATTCCCAAAGAGAATATTGAAAAAAAATCTAGTAACCTTCCTAAATCGATGCACAGAACTTTTCTTTTTGGTTCGAGGAGGAGGATGGGTGGGAGACACTACCTAAGTAGTGTTTCGGGTAAAGCAACCACCCCCAAATATATAACCTCACTTATCCAGCAGTTCCATGTCCGCTCCTGCTCAGTGTGCATTCCGCCTATACATGAGGTAAGTTTTTAATAGGATTTACTTACCTTCCCAACAGCTCCCTGCTCCTTGCTCTCACCGCTCCCGCTGCAAAAATGGAGGCTGCTGACTTACGAGGTAAGCTTTGAACACACGCACCAACAGGTTCAGGAACAGCTTCTTCCCCACTGTTATTAGACTGCTGAGTGGATCTCTCTAACTTCAAATCTACGTTTTTGCTTTGTGCACCTCCTGTACAGCCATAACCTTGTAGGCCTCACTCTATCTATGCACCCTATGATCTCTATATCCTAGTATGTTATGATCTGCCTGTACTGCTCGTAAAACAAAACTTTTCACTGTACTTAGGTACATCTGACATCAATAAATCAAATTGAATCAAGTACATTTCAACATGAGTTCTGGACCAGTTTAGAGACAATTAGGGTTTACACCAAATGTACTAAAACCAAATGGATTCTTGGATTACATAAGCCTGTCTATATGTGTCTCCTTCTGGCTCCGTTCAGTAGGCAATACTGCATCTAACTTTGTTGGCTCAACACTTCAAATAAATAAAAATCCACTCACATTAGCAGAGATTTGTAATGCTATTATTAATTATGTAAAAACACTGCCAGGATTTTAATTTTGCATTACTTATTAAATAATTTAAGTAATTGGTTCCAGATCTTAGTAACTAATGTCTTTGTGACACATTTTGTATTTTATTACCTGACTTTTATGATTTCTGTCATAAACTTTGAGTTTTCAACCATTGTGATCTAGAATTGACACTTATGACCATTACATTCTTTGTAAACTCAAAAATATGATTTTCACACACACACACTCACTCACACACTCTCTCACTCTCTCTCTCTCTCACACATACGCACACATTCTCTCTCTGACACACACACTCTGACATACATATACACACTCACTCACTTACTCACTCTCTCACACACACTCTCGCTCTCTCACATACACACAAACTCTCTCTCTCTCATACTCACACATTCTCTCTCTCATACACACACTCTCTCTGACACACACAAACACACACTCTCTCTCTGATACACAGACACACACAGACTCACAAGCACAGACACACATACACTCACTCTCTCTTTCACACACACACAGACACATACTCACACTCTTACACACACACACACATACACACACACACAATCTGTTTATCCATGAGATGGTACAGTGGTATGTCTGCACCTTTGGGTTCACATACTACTAACCCCAGAGGTGAGACCTACCATGTTTGCAGACATTAATTTAAAAAAATAACTTCTGTGTTTTGGGGTCTTGTGGTGCAGTGGCAGTGATTGTACATCTGGACTAGGAGATCCAAGTTCAGCTCCCACCTATCCATATCTATGTCATGACATGTCTGAATAGAGTGGTTGCATGTATCCATAAATGCACACAGCACATAGAAACATAGAAAATAGGTGCAGGAGTAGGCCATTCGGCCCTTCGATCCTGCACCACCATTTAATATGATCATGGCTGACCCTGCAATCCCTGTACCCCATTCCGGCTTTCTCTCCTTACCCCGTGATCCCATTAGCCTCAAGGGCCACATCCAGCTCCCTCTTGAATATACCTAACAAATTGGTTCCAACAGCTTCCTGTGGGAGAGAGTTCCACAACTCTCTGGGTGAAGAAATACTTCCTCATCTCAGTCCATGGATTCTGCCAGATTTGCTGAGTTTGTGCAGTAGTTTCTGTTTTTGTTTCTGATTTCTAGCATCCACACTTTGGAGTTTTTTTTGGATATTTCTCATCGACTTGTTCAGAGACGTTACTACAAATCTCTGGAGCAGGTGGGACTTAAACACGAGCCTCCTGATCCAGATGCAGGGAAAGTACCACTGCACCATAATAGAACTACCTGAGCGTCATGTCTCTGGGCTGAGGATGGTGAAACACACTCTGCAAAGCTGCTGGTTTTGATTAGCTATCAGTCTTTGTGATCCCCAGCATCCCTTGTTCCTCCCTATTTTAGGAATAGACTCTCTCCTCAGTCCAGTTCTGTGAACCTCTGTATTTACATCAATACAGGTCTCTAATGCAGTACAGAGGAACCTCAATTATCTGAACGAGTCGGGCGGATAGTATTTCGTTCAGATAATTGATTATTCGGATAATTGACCTCAAACAAGGGAAGCCATACTAATTTAACACTGTGCTCCTACCAGAGAGTTTGTTTAAATCTACAATTTTGATGAGTCTGCTATTTAAACAAACTAATCTTTGCATTTTGTAAATTGCAGGTTAAACAAAGAAGGGCTAAACCCTTACCATCGCATAAATCCCAGCATTAAGCAAGGTCCTGAACAGCTTTTACAATCACAAGAGCATTTGTCAGTTTCTGCTGAACTCAGTGTGGTGATAGAAATACAGAAGCATCGCCTTGCGCATGTGTTTACTTTCTCTGCCTCTTTTTTAATCGTGATTGGCCCTGTAAAGTGACTGGAATAAAACAATTACTTTTGCAAAGGGCTGTGTAACTAACCCTTACGTCAAAAGAAATCCAGTCGCTGATACTTGAGGTGGTTCTGTTTCTTTGTTTTTGCCAGCGTTTTCACATGTCCTTCAGTACAGGTAAACCGAATTCACTTACCTGTTTGATGTAATGTTTTTATGGGACCTTGGGATCTTATTGGGATAATCTGAAATTCGGGTGATTGATATTCAGATAATCGAGGTTCCTCTGTACCTGAGACCGCTCTCTTCTTTTTTCTTTCCACTCTGATCTCCTTTTTGGATTTGCTACAGTCATACAATCCGCCACATCATCACCTCTGCATGTAACATTCTAATACCATTGGTTCAAGCTTCACCCCAAAATTATAAGTATCAACTTTTCACTGGCATGCCAGTGCTGTACTGTGGGTGTGCTGCATTGGCAGAGGTGCCATCTTTCAGGGGAGATGTTAAACTGAGGCCTTAGCCGTCGCTTGGTGACATAAATGTCCTATTTGACAAAGAGAACAGAGTCCTTCCAACTGTCCTGACAATGATCTATTCTTCGACCAACTCAAAATAATTAAAAAAAACAGACTTTAACCATAATGCTGTAGCTGTTTGTGTGCTGCTATTATTCCTGTATTGTAACAGAGACTACACTTCAAAAGTACTTCACTTGTTGTAAAGTGATTTGGGACATTCTTGGGTCATGGAAGGTGTTGAATGAATGCAATTTATTTTAGATTCATGCCACTACTCACAGCCTATGAGGTGTCCCAAAGCACTTTCAAGCCAATGGAGTTCTTAAAAAATATAATCATTGTTGCAAATGTAAAGGTCTGAGTTCACCAGGAACTGCACCGATAAACACATCCAATTGAAATTCCTTTGTGCCCAATTTAACCTCATTTAAAACAAACAAGTTAACAACTGGCTAAAGACAGTCCATGAATGAATCGTGCAGGAATACATTAACTAGTGCATGACTGGAAGAAACATTCACCTATAAATGTGTCAAGACAGAAGGAGCAATGGTGATGGAAATAGAGTATAGAGTCATCAAGCCATACAGCATAGAAACAGGCCCTTTGGCCCATCATGTCTGTGCCGACCAACAAACTCCACTCATCCCATTAATCTGCACTTGGTCCATAGCTTACCATGGTCTGGTATTTTAAGCGCTCATCCAGAGTTTCTTCAATGCTGTGAGAGTATCTGCCTCCATCACTCTCTCAGGCAGCCCCTTCCATATCTCTACCACCCTTTGGGGGAAACATAATTTACTGAGATCTTCTCTAAACCACTTACTCCTCACCTTAAACTTTTGCCTCTGGTTATACACACATCTGCCATGGGGAAGGGATTCTTATGATCTACACTGTTTATGTCTCTCATAATTTTGCATTCCTCAGTCAGATCCCCGCCATAATCTCCTCTACTCCAAGGCAAATAAGCCAGCCTATCCAGATTCTCTTCATAATTGCTGACTACAGTTCCGCCTTCAACACCATAATGCCAAATAAACTCAACTCCAAACTCTGAGACTGAGTTGTCTGCTCCCCTCTCTTTAACTGGATTCTCAACTTCTGGATCGATAGACCACAGTCAGTAAGGGTTGGCGACAACACCACCTCCACGATAATCCTTAACAGAAGTGTCCCGCAAGGCTGTGCGCTCAATCCCTTACTGTACTCCTCACACACTCACAACTGTGTGGCAAAATTCCACCCCAACTCCATTTACAAGTTTGCTGATGACACTGACATCACAGGTTGGGTCACAAACAATGACATGACACAATGCAGGAAAGAGATTTAGTGCTTAGCAGCATGATGTAAAGACAACAATCTCTCCACCAACGTGTGCGAAACGAAAGAGCTGGTCATTGACTTCAGGAAGTGGAGTGGATGGCACACCCCTCTCTGTATCAGTGGTGTGACGTGGAGCCAACCAATGTTTTACCAAGTTATAACAAGACTTCCTTGCTCCTATTTTCCATGGTAAGCATCCCATATGCCTTCTTCCCCATCCTGTCTGTCTGTGCTGACAGCTTCAGGGATCTGTGGACTTATACACCAATATCCTTTGTTTGCCAGTGCTCTCTCGGGACCTACCATTCATTGTCTACGCCCGTCCCTTCTTAGAGCTCCCAAAAGGCATCTTCTCGCACCTATTAGGATTAAATTCCCATCTGCCATTGCTCGGCCCAGGCTAAGAGTATTGTGGAAGACCCCACCCACCCACCACTAAAACTCTTCTCCCTTCTGCAGTCTAGCAGAAGATACCAGAGCATTCAGTGTCTCACGACAAGACTGTGCAACAGTTCCTTCCCCCAAGCCATCACGCTCCTTAACACAGTATGATTGGACTCTTTCCCATCTGAAATTCTTTGCATGACTTTGAATTGCTGCTAGAAAAATGTCTATGTAGCACTGTAACTTGGTGTTTTGCAATTCTGATTCACTTTGTGCCATGTACGATTGTCTAGTTTGTGCTGTCCATGTAGCAACCTCAGTCCTGGAGGAACACTGTCTCGTTTTTACTGTATCAGTTGTATCTGGGAGAAATGACAAATAAAAGGCTACTCTCTCCCCTGGAGAAGGGTCACCAGATTGGAAACGTGAACTCTGCTTTCTCTCTGTAGGTGCTGCCAGACCTCCTGGGATTTATTAACAGATGGTCACCATTAGGCAGTTGAATTCTCGATGTTTATTGAGTTCAGATTTCACCATTTGTCATGGTAGAATTCAAACTTAAATCCTCAGAACATGAAACCAACAGAGAATACTGGAGAAACTCAGCAGGTCTGGTAGCACGTGTGGAGAGAGACACAGAGTTAATGGTCCGAGTCTGGTATGAATCTTCATCAGAACACTTCTTCTTCAGTTTTGAAATGGAGTCAGACTGGACTCGAAACCCTAATGCATTGGAAATAGTCCTGGATCTGCGGACTCTACCATAGGGTGGTGGGTGGGACACTGGGGAATCTTCTCACTATTTCTGCTGCTTGTGCTTGACCTCCACATGCTCCATTTGGTGTCGCTAGAAATGGGTGGCATCTTTGCAGCTCTTCTTCAGTTTGCATGTTCTAGGGCAAGTGGTTTCCACATTTCACTGGGATGTCGTGTTTGTTTAATGAGATTTTCAGGGTGTCCTTGTAGCATTTCCTCTGCCCTCTGAATGATTGCTTACCGTAGCTGAATTTGGAGTAGAACACTTGCTGAGTGTGTCTTGTGCCAGGCAAATGGACAATGCCCTACCTATCACAACTGGCCATACATGACCAGTGGCTTGATACTGGGATACTGGTCTAGGTACACCCATCCTGCCAGTGGACTTTGCAGGTTTTTGTAATAGCGATGCTGGTGATAACTCTCTGGGATTGGAAGGGTCTGAAGTGCATGATCCATGGTTCTGAGGCATACACGAAGGTGGGGACCATGACAGCTCTGTTGACAATGAGCATGGTGCTAGGTTTGAAACTTTGCTGTGGGCAAAGCTTCATGATCTTCTTGAACAGTGGTTCAGGTTCAAGGGGCTGAATGCCCTATTCCTGATCCCATTTCTTGTGTAACGAAATAACAAGGAATTCTCAGGATAAATGGCACAGTTTCAGAAGAATTAAAATTTGACTCTTGCAAGTTTTCCTGCCTATGCCTCTGATCTGATTTCTCCTTCAGTTCATAATGAATAATGGAACAGGAAAGAGGTTGAAGGACTGAAACCTGCTTCTGTGATTTCATGGTGTCGCCTTCCTCAGACTTTTCAGTCCTTTTGCAACCTTCTTCATTATTAACTGGAGTCTGGGGATGTAATAGATTATCCACCAGTGGCTATCAGGGAGAGTTTGAGATTGCAATTTCAGCTTCATAGCAAAGCTATTGAAAAATAAACTGAGGCTCTGCAATGGTCCTATATGACTGCTGGTCTTAAGTTACTTTGCATGAAAGGTATGCCACTAATATATTCAATGTTTAGTGCATTTTCTTTGAAGCAAGTCCATCAATTCATTTTTGGCAGCTAATCTACTGCTTAGAATGCTGGGTTTCAAGGTAAAAATCCACTTTCTTATTATAATTGAAGGAACAAATATTTTCCCTTTTCTTTCATATTTGGCAAAGTCCATCTCTGCATAATTGTAACATTTCAAGGCACTTTACATAAACAGTGAACAGCAATACTTGATCCCTAGCCACAAAGTACAACGAAATGTTGGGACAATGGATTCAAAAGCTCAGCCAACTAGGTAGCCCTGCAGATACAATGTCAAGGAGAATGTGCTGGAGATGTTGAGAGAAGGAATTTCAGAGTTGATGGGGTGGATGGTTGAAGGCATGGACACCGTATTGCAGTTCTGGAAACCGGAGATGAGCAGATGGCCAGAAGGCAGGGAGTTAGAAGGGCACAGGGCTGGAGGAGGTTACAGGGACTGAGCATGTGGGTGAGCTGTCTACGGTGAGGTTGGGAAACAAGGATGTGAAAGTCAAAATGGAGACATTGCCAGAACGGGAGCCAATTCCATTGAGCACAGGGTTGATTGGTGAGAGGCATATGATGAGTATTTGACTGTGAGCAGCAGACCTTTAGATGAATTCAAAAAACTTTAAATGGGAGACCAGGAAAACTTTGGGAAAGTCGCGTCTGGAGGTAACGTGACACTGGGCAATGAAATTAACAATCTCAAGCAGTGTAACACCGGATCTTTCATTTCAGCTTTTTAGTTGATGTCATTACTTTCATAGCTCTGAGCAGTGTTGCACAA
The DNA here is from genome assembly GCF_004010195.1 of Chiloscyllium plagiosum. Lineage (NCBI taxonomy): Eukaryota > Metazoa > Chordata > Chondrichthyes > Orectolobiformes > Hemiscylliidae > Chiloscyllium > Chiloscyllium plagiosum. The sequence continues at coordinate 6,721,941 of NC_057718.1, read as the reverse complement.
CTTTGAATGACTTTGTGAACTTTCATCTCATGAATAATAACTGGATGGTGTTAATTAAAGACACTGGCATACCATTCCACATGGCAGCCATGATTCGAGGGCAGAAATCCAAGGGAGAGGATTGTGGTTTAAATCCCCACTCGGGAAAGTAAGATTGGAATTTCACAGCCTTCCCCCCAAACTCACTAATGCCGCCCACTGTGCTTTTGCCCAAGCCCTGCCACAGGAGCAGATGGCAGGGGTTTATCAAGTATGACAAAATGCCATCAGCACCATCCTTGCTGCCCACCTACACGTACCCTCCCTGCTGCACTTTTACCTCCAACAATGGAGACACCAGGCAGCCTCCTCACTCCTATTCCCGACGAGATTTTCCCTTTGGAACACAAGCTGGCTCCATGAGTGTCCGTGTGTTTGTGTCTGTGTCTGTGTGTATCTGTGTGTGTGTGTCCGTGTGTGTGTCTGTGTGTGTGTCCATGTGTGTCCGTGTGTGTGTATCTGTGTGTGTGTGTGAGTTGCAGTAAATGGGGCTTGCGCATAGTTAAGTCTCTCTCATTCCATTGCACCACGACAAAAGATTGTGTGTGTGTGTCTGTGTCTGTGTGTGTGTGTATGTGTGTGTGTATCTGTGTGCGTGTGTGGGTATGTGTGTATGTGTGTGTGTCTGTATTTGTGTGTGTGTGTGGGTGTGTGTGTGTCTGTGCGTGCGTGTATTTGTGTGTGTGTCTGGGTGTGTGTGTGTCTGTGCGTGCATGTATTTATATGTGTGTGTCTGTGTGCCTGGGTATGTCTGTGTGTCTGTGTTTCTGTGACAGAGGATCAGCCGTGAACATCTTGAATGGTGGAGCAGACTGGAAGGGCTGAATGGCCTACTCCTGTGATTCTATGGAAAGGAATCACCTTACCCCCTTCCCCACTGTCCCAACTCCCTCCACTCCCTCCCCAACACTCAGTAGCAGCAGTGAGTATTATCTACAAGACGCAGATATTCATTAAAGATCCTCAGACAACACTTTTCAAACCTGCGACTGCTTCCAACTAGAAGGACAAGGGCAGCAGATACATGGGATCACCACCCCCTGCACATTCCCCTTCAAGCCACACACTATCCTGACTTGGAGATATATCACTGTTCCTTCAGTGTCGCTAGGTCAAAATCCTGGAATTCCCTCAGTATGGGCATTGTGGTTCCACCCACACCACATGAACAACAGCGTTTCTCCTCTTTGCAGGAGTCATGAACCTGTGTGGTTTACTCCCCCCCCCCGAGTGCAGTAGGTGCTGGGACATTGAGGAAATTGAAGGAGGGGATAGACAGGGTGTTAATGAGTAAGCGCTTGAAAGGCTACAAGGAGTGTGCAGGAAAGTGGATTTGAGGCGGAACGAAGATCAGCCATGATCATGTTAAATGGCAGAGCAGGCTTGAAGGGCTGAATGGCCTACTCCTGCTCCCAGCTTTTATTTGCCAGAAGGCAGCTCACCACCACCTTGTCAAGGACAACTAGAGCCGGACAACTGACTCAGCCAGTGACCTTCACGTGCCACGGGTGAATAAAAGATTTTAAAGTTTCCCTCTCAGGTGTGTGTGAAGGATCCCATTGCACTATTTGAAAGCATAACACAAACATATATTAAATATTAAAAATCACACAACACCAGGTTATAATGCAATAGGTTTAATTGGAAGCACTAGCTTTTGGAGTGCTGCTCCCAACCACCTGATGAAGGAGCGGCGCTCCGAAAGCTAGTGCTTCCAATTAAACCAGTTGGACAATAACCTGGTGTTGTGTGATTTTTAAAAATTTTGTACACCCCAATCCAACACTGGCATCTCCAAATCATATATTAAATGGCATTGCTCATAAGAAACTGAATGGGACCTTTATGGGTTCACACCACTGGCCTAGGGCTGTTATTGGTTGCTGTATACTCAGAACAGTTGTTTCTCATTAGTTCCCCACAAATGAGAGCTAAAGACCCAGCCAGTTCATACTGTCATGTCAGCTCCACCAAAGCCTCTTCATGCAGGAATTCATGCACAAAACACTATATAGGACAAACAGGAAGACAGCTAACAATCCGCATACATGAACATCAACTAGCCACGAAACGACATGACCAGCTATCCTTAGTAGCCACACACGCAGACAACAAGCAACATGAATTCGACTGGGACAACACTACTATCATAGGGCAAGCCAGACAGAGAACAGCCACGGAGTCCCTAGAGGCATGGCATTCATCCACAAACTCCATCAACAAACACATCGACCTGGACCCAATATACCAACCACTACAGCGGACAGCTGAAACTGACAACCGGAAGCGGCAGGGACAGACCACTATAAACACCGGAGGAAACATCAAAGAAGCGCTTCGCAGGAGGCTCCCAAGCACCTAGCCAGGGGACGAAACGTTTGCAACAAAAACTTCCAGGTCGGCGAACAGAACCACAACAACAGGAATTCATGTCGCCCACTCAATTTGGGTTTGCATAAATTCCGACACAGTGAAGTTTAATTCTGGACCCGGAGAGCAAGGTTCAAGTCTCTGCAAAAGTGACCCTGAGTTTCTGGTTGCCTGCCACTTCAACACCCTACCCTGTTCCCTGGTCAACGTCTCTGTCTCAGGCTTGCCGCAGTGCTCCAGCCAAGCTCAGTGCAAACTGGAAGAACAACAGCTCATTTTCCACTTGGGGACCCTGCAGCTTTCTGGACACAATACCGAGTTCAATAATTTTGGTGCCTGAACAGTCCCTTAGTCCCCACCCCACACACAAGACTTTGTTATCACACAGTCTGCCGTTATACACTACCTATTATTACTCACTGACAGTCCCCATCAACAGCTATTCACCCACCCATCCTGATTGTAATCCACTCCTTTGTCTGTCCAACTGTTCTTCTCTCTCTTTGGGCTCTATCCCCATCTCTTGCTTACTCCTCAATCCTTCCCCCACCTTATCTTCTGCAAATAAACCAACATTTTCCCATCTACCATCAGTTCTGAGGAAATGTCACCGGACCTGAAACGTTAACTCTGATTTCTCTCCGCAGATGCTGCCAGACCGGCTGAGCTTTTCCAGCAACTTCTGCTTTTGTTTCCAATTTACAGCATCCGCTGTTAATTTGTTTTTTTTTCCCAAGTCTCATCCACTGCGCAATAACATCTCTGAACAAGTTGATTAAGAACTTTTTGCAAATCTGGAGTGAATATCAATCATCTCTTGGCTGCTTACGAGACTCTCCTGATCTGATCAAGAGAGAAAGGAGAAACAAAACACTGAGGAAAAGAGAGCATTTTCTGGATTGCACCAGAATGTGAGAATTAAGACAATGTGCTGAAGGGCTACTGGGAAGTTCATCTGCAAAAATTAACCTAGTGCTATAATGGAGATAATATTAAACTTAAAATGAACCATAAAGTATAGATTGAAATGAGTCTTTTGGGTGCACTCACTGACTGAGCTCTATGCAGCAATGGAGCCCTGGCAGGGTATTGTGAAAGTCAAATGTTTTGGATCTTTCGAGGTCAGCTTCAACCCTACCTTTGAACACTATCCCCATTCCCTCTAGTAGCCAAGCATTTATTGACCTCTTCCCAGATATATGCTCATTCACTGAGTACTCACTGAACTCTGCAGTAGGGCATTCCAAGGATTTATGAATCTCTGTGTGAGAAATGGCGACTCATCTCAGTGCTACACTGTTGCCCCTTATGGTGAGGTTGGGAACGCATGTTCTATAGAATCTTAGAGTTATACAGAAGAGGCCCTTCGGCCCATTGAATCTGCACTGCCAAAGCTATGCTAAATCTACTCTAGTCCAACCTTCCAGCTCTGGACCCATAGCTATGGATGCAATAACACTTCCAGTTTCAGATTCACAAATCAAAGAAGGATATTCTCAGCTTGACCCTGTCAAGGATTTGGTATGTTTGGTGCAACAATATAGTAGATTAAAACACTGGAAAAGTAATGGAATGACATTGTAAAAATTCCAGAATCCAGATGGTAACAGTGGCTAATTATCTGACATTTACTCTGGGACATGTTCCCAAAGACAATCTCTTTTCTTCCTTGAGGAACGGCAGGACAGGATTTTCTCAGCTGCGCAGAGATGAGATTAGATGCAGAATTTGGAAAAGAAAAATAGAGATTTGCTGCCTGTGGTCACCTCCCAACAGCCGCCCCCCCCCCCCCACTTTCTGAGCAATCTTGCTGGCAGTAAGGTCAAGGAGGAAGCAGTTACCCACCTGTAATGGGCTCAGGCTTTGAAGTTGCCCAAATTTCCCTGATGAGAAAGTGAGGTCTGCAGATGCTGGAGATCAGAGCTGAAAATGTGTTGCTGGAAAAGCGCAGCAGGTCAGGCAGCATTTAGGGAACAGGAGAATCGACGTTTCGGGAAGGGCTTATGCCCGAAACGTTGATTCTCCAGTTCCCTAAATGCTGCCTGACCTGCTGCGCTTTTCCAGCAGCAAATTTCCCTGATGTCAGGCAGGATCCTCACTGAAACTGGAGCGTCACAGGGATCTGGGGGAGGGCTGGGTGGGGTAGGGCAACTGAGGTAGGGGGAGCTATTTGAGGGAGAACATCAATACCTCGTCTCAGTCCTTGGGATAAGCAAAGCATAACGGCAAACAATCTCAAGGCAACAGGGTATGCAATCGATGCTCATCCCAGTCAGTGGAGCCCACCTCCTGGTCTAGGAGGGATTCCAGTTTGATAATGATGGCTTACAATAGGGATCATTATGTATAGGTTAGGGTTAGATTCAGGCTCAAGATTAGGGTCAGGGCTAAGATATAGGTTAGGGTCAGGTTTAGGGTTAAGGTCAGGAATAGAGGTACAGTAAGGATTAAAGTTAGGTAAAGATTAGGTTTAAAGTTAGAGTTAGGGTTGGCTTAGAGTTCAGGTTAGTGTTAGGGTTAGTGTTACTTTTAGGGTTCAGATTACAGCTAGTGTTACAGCTAGAGTTAAAGTTAATGTTAGGATTAAGGTTTGGGTTAGGGTTAGAGTTAAGGGTAGGGCTAATTATAGAGTTAGGATTAAAGTTTGGTTTAAGGTTAGGATTAGGTGTAGAGTCCGGGTACGGATTAGGGTTAGGGCTCAGGTTAGAATTGGGGTTAAGACGAGGTTTAGGGTTATGGTTAGGATTAGGATTAGGGCTGTGTTATGGTTAGGGCTAGGCTTGGGTGAGGATTAGGCATAGGGATGGCCCATTGGGTCTCCTACTTATGATGGTGTTAGGTTTAGGATTAGGGCTGTCCCACATGGGTCCAGTACCTCTGACAGGGTACTAGGGTTAGGGTCTAGGGTTAGAGTTAGGGTTAGAGTTAAGGTTAGGTTAGTCTCCTACCTACGATAGTGTTAGTTCTAGAGTTAGAGATAGGGTTAGGTTTAGTGTTAGGGTTGACCTACTGAGTCCTGTACATGTGATAGGGTTAGGGTTAGGGTTAGAGTTAAGGTTAGAGTTAGAATTAGCGTTATGGTTGACCCACTGAGTCTCCTACCTATTATAGGTTTATGTCTAGGGTTAGAGGTAAGGTTAGGGTTAGGTTTAAGATTAGGGTTGATCCACTGCGTACCCTATCTGGCTCATGTAAATCTTAATCTTCCCATTAAAACTGACAGTCATCCCCAGACTTCAGTTCTCGGTTTGGGACTGCTAGCTTGGATACCGTCCCTTAGCATGGAACATGGAAATCAAAAGGGCCACCTTGCAGAAGTTTGTGACACTGCACAACCCATCCATGCGGGTTAGGTCATCACACACATTATATCCCAACAGCAGAAAATAATTTGAAGCTGGTTAAGATTCCTCCATCTGAATCTCACTCTACCCCACATGAGCAACTTTCCTCGTTTTACAACAGGATCCTGAATGTAAAAAAGTTCTGCTCTGGCAGAGGGTCACTGGACTTGAAACGTTAACTCCACTGTCTTCCCACAGATGCTGCCAAGTTTCTCCAGCAATCTCTGCTTTGTTTCAGGGAAGACACTAGATGGACTCTCAGGACAATTCCAAAGGATGAGACATGCTGTTTGAAAGCTTTCCGATCCTTTAACTCCCCCATCCACCCACCCACCTTGTTCCCAGAAGAATGGAACAGTAAAACTGGGGAATGAGACGTATTGATCCAACTCATTTTGCATGCTTCAAATTGGAGGTCCAGAATGACCAGTCCGATCAATCCCAAGCTTCCCTGTTCATGTTCCATCTGGGTTTGAAAATGTTGGCATATTCTACAAACAGTACTGTTGAAACTGCGATGAGTCACACTGTCAATGCAGTGCCAAAGTCAGGCTGGACCAGTCATGTGCTCTGGTCTATGAAACCCAGCTGGTTGCCCAGAGTCAACAAGACTTCAGGGACTCTGTGGAGTCTAAAGTCATGCGGTCTTGCCAACTGACAATAAGAGGGAATTGAATACCTATCGAATTAACACTGGTAATGCTGTCACTTCATCATGAGTCATCGGGATAAGGTGGAAAGGGAAATGGCCATTGGGTTCTGCTTTATATTCAAAAAGTTCCAGACACCTCCACCACAAAACAGAATTCTTCTCTTGAAACTTTGGCTGGTGACAACTGTCCTTCATCCAGCTCTAACAACAAGGCTTGAACACTTCCTCTAGAATTTGTCTAGAATTTGTTCCGTGCAGATTCTGATGAGGACTTGATTGCTGTGTTTTGCACAGCCTCTTAATAAAAGATTTAGCCTTATTTTTTTTAAAAATAGCCTTACACTGCAAAGTCTTGCCAGTGATTGGATGCTGGTTAGCTCTGTTGGATGGACAGCTGGCTTGTGATGCAAAGGGATGCCAGCATAGAGTAGCTAAGAATGAAAGGTGATCTCATTGAAACACATTTGTGGGCGGCACGGTGGCACAGTGGTTAGCACTGCTGCCTTACAGCGCCAGAGACCTGGGTTCAATTCCTGCCTCAGGCAACTGTCTGTGTGGAGTTTGCACATTCTCCCAGTGTCTGCAGTGTTTCCTCTGGGTGCTCTGGTTTCCTCCCACAATCCAAAAATGTGCAGACCGGGTGAATTGGCCATGCTAAATTGCCTGTAGTGTTAGGGCCCGAAACGTCGATTCTCCTGCTCCTTGGATGCTGCCTGGCCTGCTGTGTTTTTCCAACACCACATTTTTCAACTACTTAAGGGATTTGACAGGGTAAATGCTGAGAGGATGTTTCCCCTCATGGGAGAGTCTAGGACCAGAGGGCATGGTCTCAAAATAAAGGGCCCAACCCTCCACTCACCTTTTTAGACTGAGATGAGGAGGAATTTCTTCTCTCAGAGGGTTGTGAGTCTTTGGAACTCATTGCCACAGCGAGAGCTGTGGGGGCAGAACCCGGGTGTATGTTGATGACCATGATTGACTCTACATCAGTCGAGAAATCAAGAGTTGCACGGAAAATGCAGGACCTTAGGATTATCGGATCAACCATATGATATTGAACGGCGGAGCAAGTCTGAGGGGCCAAATGGTCATATGGTCTTAAAAGCATCAGTTTAATTCCTGCATCGACTTTCCTACTGTGCAACAGTTCCTTCCCCCAAGCCATCAGGCTCCTTAACACAGTATGATTGGACTCTTTCCCATCTGAAATTATTTGCACGACTTTGAATTACTGCTAGGAAAATGTCTATTATTTATCATTCTTCCATTACACTGTAACTTGCGGGTTTTGCATTTCTGCACTTTGTGCCGTGTTCGATTGTGCAGTTTGCGCTGTCCACGTAGCACCCTCAATCCTGGAGGAACACTGTCCCGTTTTTACTGAATCAGTTGTATATGGGAGAAATGATAAATAAAAATTACTCGACTCTACCTCTCCCCTCACCTGAGGCTTGGTGTCCCTCAGGTTAAACCATCACCTGCCGCCTCTGTTTCTAATGTAAAAGCAGTCCGATGATCCTCTAAGACTATGGTAATTTTACCTGTTTTTCGTGTCACAACTGTAATGGCCAGATTCTGTCTGAACATGGGTTGACCCTAACCCTCCTTTAAAGACCGCAATTTCCCTTCCCACATGGTTGAAGATGCCCTCCAACGCATCTCATCCATGTCCCACATCTTTGCCCTCAAATCTCACTCCTCCAACTGTAACAAGGACAGAACCCCTCCCAGTCCTCACTTTCCACCCTACCAACCTTTGCATTAAACGCAGCATCAGCTGACATTTCCGCCACCTCCAAACGGACCCCACCACCAGGAATATATTTCCCTCCCCACCCATTTCCACTTTCCGCAAAGACCGTTCCCTTCGTGACTACCTGGTCAGGTCCACGCACCCCCCCCGAACGA
>NC_057718.1:6688763-6713427 GCF_004010195.1 Chiloscyllium plagiosum | reverse complement strand
AATCTCCTCGCTCAGCACCACCCTCATGACCTGCCCCACCTGGCAATCCTCCTTCCCACTATCCGCTCCACCCTCCTCTGACTTATCACCTTCAGCCCCACCTCCATCCACCTATTGTACTCTTTGCTACCCTCTATCCCACCCCCACCCACCCCTCCCATTTATCTCTCCACCCTGAAGGCTCCCTGCCTTCAGTCCTGATGAAGGACTTTTGCCCGAAACTTTGGTTTTCCTGCTCCTCGGATGCTGCCTGATCTGCTGCATTTTTCCAGCACCACTCTAATCTTGACCCCAACCTTAACTGACCAAATGTTCATAGAATCCCTACAGTGTGGACGCAGGCCATTCAGCCCAACAAGTCCACACAGATCCTTTGAAGAGCATCAGACCAGGCCCCTACCCTCTCCCTGTAACCCTACATTTACCGTGGTGAACACACCTCACCTACACATTCCTGAACACCATGGGCAATTTACACTGGCCAGTTCACCTGTCCTGCACATCTTTGGATTGTGAGAGGAAACTGGAGCACCCGGAGGAAACCCACGCAGACAGAGAGAGAATGTACAAACTCCACACAGACAGTCACCCAAGGCTGGAATTGAACCCAGGTCCCTGGCGCTGTGAGGCAGCAGTGCTAACCACTGAGCCACTGTGCCACCCCAAACTATTGTGAGAAGGGGGTGAATTGCTGTTTTTTTCCATCTTCTGGGTTAGGTTTTTAACTGAGCTCGTGCCTGTCCTCCCAGAGAGATGTAAAACATCCTACGCCATTTTTATCGAAGAAGGGAAGGGAAGCTCTCCTTGCTAAACTTTATCCTTCAACTCACATCATGGGAGTAAGTGATCTGATTGATTGACTACTTTATTCTCATGTTGAAAAATGTTGAAGAGTAACCCACCCAGACCCATTTCCTCTGACTAATGCACCTAACTCTATGGGCAATTTCGCATGACCAATTCTCCTAACCTGCACATCTTTGGACTGTGGGAGGAAACTGGAGCACCCGGAGGAAACCCACGCAGACACGGGGAGAAGGCTGGAATTGAACCCGTGTCCCTGGCGCTGTGAGACAACAGTGCTAACCACTGAGCCACCGTGCTGCCCCAAGATGATGTTGGCAGTCTTTCTGTGGCAGTGAGCCGTGTAAATGGAGTCTATGATGGTCTGGGCTGTGCACATCACCTTCTTTAGTTCCTTACGGTCCTGGGCAGAGCAGTTGCCATACCAGGCCATTATGCACCCAGACAGTATGCTTTCAATGGTACATCTGTAGAAGTCAGTGAGGGTCCTTATGGATGTGCCAAATTACCTGAGCCTCATGAAGAAGAAGAGGCGTTGTTGTGCCTTGTTGACCAACGCATCTATGTGGGAGGTCCAGGATAAGTTGCCAGTTATTGTCATTGTGTGTGTGTGTGTTTGTGTGTGTGTGTGTGTGCGTATTCCCAAAACTGTCCCCCACTGGGTGTTATCCTCCTGCTCTGTTTGACTCAGTGGGGTGGCACAGTGGCTCAGTAGTTAGCACTGCTGCCTCACAGCACCAGGGACCCGGGTTCAATTCCCGCCTTGGGCAACTGTCTGTGTGGAGTTTGCACGTTCTCCCCGTGTCAGTGCGGGTTTCCTCCGGGTGCTCCGGTTTCCTCCCACAGTCCAAAGATGTGCAGGTTAGGTGTAGGGGAATGGGTCTGGGTGGTTTCTTCTTCGGAGGGTCGGTGTGGACTTGGTGGGCCGAATGGCTTGTTTCCACACTGTAGAGAATCTAATCTAATCTCAATTGATAGAAATTAATCAATGATTCCACTATCACTGTTTCAGGCAGGAACGGCATTTATTGATCACTTCTAATTCCACATCCTCCTTCCTCCCCCATCCCATTGTGCACTGATTGACTTCCCGTCATTTCAGAGGGCATTAAGAGGCACCAGCACTGCTGGGGGTCTGGAGTCACATGTAGGCCAGACCAGATAAGAACAGTAGATTTCCTTCCTGAAATGGCATTCGTGACTCAGATGTTTTTTTTTACATTCGAGATTGATAATCATTGTCAATTGATTAAAAAAAAAACATTTTGTGAAGGAATTCTGCATGTGACCCCACTGAATTATACTAAATTGCAACAATACCACTCAAATAAAAGCAAAATACTGTGGATATTGGAAATCAGAAATCAATGCAGAAATTGCTGGAGAAACTCAGCAGGTCGGGCAGCAGAAGGAAACAGAATAATGTTTCAAGTCCGATATGATTCTTGAAGAGACTCCTGAAGATTCATTTCAGATTTGTGATGTTAACTCTGTTTCTCTCTCTAGAGATATTGACAGATCCTGCTGAGAGTTTCTTCTGTTTTAATTACTCCTGATACCAGATGGATTACAGCAGTTCAAGATGCAGACTATCCACCACCAAGAGGAATTAACAAATGCCATCAACTCTCACATCATTTGGACTGATAAAAATAGTTGCAAGGAGTGGACTGCACATCATTTTGTATATTTCCAAACCTCTGCGTGGTGTTACGGGAGCTGCAGTCTGCTGCCAACATCATCGTCTAATATTCCAAAGGGAATAATAAACATTAAAGGACATTTTCCATTGCATCCTTCACGGAACGAGGCATGGGTGAGTTACCATTCAAAGAATGTTATGTGTCACATGCAGCAAACATCCAGATGTCCCAAGGATGGGTTTCTGGTAACCACTCAGTTTCCATCCATTATCCAGCAGCTGTGGGAGAATGACAACTTACCGTGTGTGGCCCTGGGAACACAGCAGTAGCTTCAGGCAAGGAAGTGGGACACATGTAGAGAGCAGTGACTGCAGCCAAACATCAGAAGGTGCATCTGGTCCAATTATGTGATGACTTGCTCTGACCCAGATGTTGCTGTTGTTGTATCATCCTTTGGAGAAGAGCAGGCTGACTAAAAGAAAGAAAGACAATGTGAAAATGTTTGTAACACCTCAAACACCATCCAGAATGAGTTCCAGCCAATGAAGAACATTCAATGTCTGACGTTTCAGTGCCCACAGTATGAGATTGACCAGATAATCTTTTGTTCAGTCACAATCTAGGGGTAAACATTGGCAATCATTTTCTGATTTTGTTTTTATTCATTTACAGGATGTGGGCATTGCTCACCAGACCAGCATTTACTACCCATTCCGAAAGGCCCAGAAGATAGCTAAGTGTTATCCACCCTTACTGAGGCTCTGAAGTCACATGTAGGCCCAGACCAGGTAAGGACAGCGGTTTTGATCCCTAACAGATGTCAATGAGCCAAATAGGATTTTTTTTTTCCTAACAATGGTTTCATGGTCATCATTGAGTTTCTATTTCCAGAGTTTTATTGAATTCAAATTCCACCATCTGTCATGGTAGAATTCGAACCCAGGTCCCTCGATCATTACTTCTGAAGAAGGGTCACTGGACTCAAAATATTCACTTCGCTTTCTCTCTACAGATGCTGCCAGACATGATGAGTTTTACCAGCAATTTCTGGTTGTGATTCCCCAGAACATTCGCCCTGGGTATTAAATGGCACCGTAGGAATCTGATGTTCCAATGGCATATAACTTTATGTATTATGAGAACTGGGGAACAGAAGATTTGGTCAAACCCTAGGTCACAAAGCGTGACTCCTTCTGGAAGTAGGTTTGCTCGCTGAGCTGGAAGGTTCGTTTTCATCACCATACGAGGTAACATCTTCAGTGAGCCTCTGAATGAAGCACTGGTGGTATAGCCTGCTTTCTATTTATATGTTTGAGTTTCCTCGGGTTGGTGATGTCATTTCCTCTGGTACCATCTTTTCCTATGGTGATGTAATTTCCTATTCTTTTTCTCAGGGGGGGTGGTAAATGGGATCCACGTCAATGTGTTTGTTGGTAGAGTTCCGGTTGGAACACCATGCTTCTAGGTGACTCCTTGTATGAAACTTTTTACCCGTTGCACAATGTCTCAGTTGGTACCCAGTTTGACCATGTCTTTAAAACATAAGTCTGTTTCTAACAAGGTATTTTTGAGTTTGTTCAGAAACCCGCTTTAGTTCCAGTTAATAGTAATTAAGAGCAAAATAATGACCATTTCATTGATTAAGCAAGGCATTTCTCTGTTGGGTATGATTCATGTAGGAATGGGGGCTGGTAAGGAACACACTCCTCCTGTTAAAGATGTAACACTGAAATATCACCGAATGAGGAAAGTAGACCTTGTTTCAGTGTCTCACCTGGGAGGTGGCATATTTCACTGCCTCAATGTTGCAGCAGAGTGCATCACCCAGGGGTTTGTGTGCAAGCCTGTTGAATATAAGGTGCATCTGATTCCCAGGAAAGCTCAGATTTGAAGCTGGCTATGAACAACATTCCATCCAATTTTATTACTTTCTGCGTGGAACTCGGCACGGCATTGGCTTCGGAAACCAGGAGTCAACATTTCAACTCATTGTGTCGCAAGGAGTCAGGAGGTCTGGGTTGCTATGGTAACATTCATAGTACAGTTTACAGCAATGGATAGTGACAGTAGAGGCTTCAACCTTCCTTCCATCGATAACTACCACGGACCTCTCTAACTCTGACTCCCTTGTCGTTGACATGTTTTGACATGATACTCAACCTATTTGACTCTAATATGAATCACAAACTCTCCTGGATCTGGCATGGGCCCCAGGCTCAGGACATGGATACACCCAACTACACCATTCATCTTCCACAACATAGCAAGCTCGACAGAAATCCGTGAATGTAGTTTGGCCCACATAGCAGAGGGGAGGGGCTGGTGGTGGTGTATGCGTGTGCATGCAAGGAGTGTTGGTTTGGTGTGCGTGCGTGATGTAGTATTCACTTAGCAAGAGGAGTTGAGACTTTCATTTTCCTGATGTGAGTTTCCCACTTGATGTCAGTCTAGAAATGCCAGAGGTAACTCCAGGTCTCCATTGTTTGGAGTGCTACTCCTTGTGATTCAGAGTCAGTGTTGCTCCCACTGAACTTAAAGACCAACAACAATAAAGCATGGGAATTTAGAGAGTCTACACTCTTTGAAATTTTTGTAACTGATAATTGGAGCAGGTGATTTGCGATAACTGGGTTCCGATGCAAAATAGAACCCAGCAATAGATAGTGCTGAGTGCGATCAGAGAGAATGCTTACAGGATTTATTCAAGGGCATTGAGCTGAGTCAATGCTCGCTTGCCTTATCCATTATTCTTTTTAACATGAGGGCTGGAGAAAACCAATAATTTTACTTCTTGAAATGACTGAACAAGTTGTTTTGCACTACAATCACTGGCACAGACCAGCAGATTGCTAAGACGAGAAACCTGGTATAATTCTGAGAAGTGATAAAGGCCTGATTACATGCTGTGAGGGAAAATAATATTAAAAAGACATGAAAGCCTGCAAAGTCCTTGCTGCAGATGGATTCCCAGCAAGTAGGTCCCGTGTCACTTTAATTCCTGACAAGACAGCTAAATAACACGCCTGCTGGTACCTTGCATGTGAAAGAAACCAGAAACTGTTAATTTGGTCTTTGAATAATGTGTGGTTTGTGAATTGTAATTGCACTATTTGAAGTGGCTTGGCTGAAATATTGCTTGAAGACGAAGAATTCTCTTTATTTTTAAACAGTGGGTCAATGTCATCCAAAGGACTCATATTGTGACTGGATGTTCAATAATAACGAAGATCTTTGTGTACTGCTGCTTCAGTTATAGAGTCATAGAGTCATGCAGCACGGAAACAGACCCTTGGGTCTGATTCGTTCATACCGACCAGATATCCGAAATTAATCTAGTCCCATTCACCAGCATTTTTCCTATATCCTTCTAAACGTTTCCTATTCATATGCACATCCAGACGTCTTTTAAATGTTGTTACTGTCCCAGCCTCCATCACTTCCTCTAGCAGCTCATTCCATACACACACCACCCCCTGCATTAAAATGCTGCCCCTTACATCCCTTTTAAATCTTTTCCCCTCACCCTAAACCTATGCTCTCTAGTTCTGGACTCTCCCACCTCAGGGAAAAGACCTTGTCTATTTATCCTATCCATGCCCCATATGATTTTTTAAACCTCTATAAGATCGCCCCTCAGCCTCCGACGCTCCAGGGAAAAATGCCCCAGCCTGTTCAGCCTGTCCCTATAGCTCAAATCCTCCAACCCTGGCAACATCCTTATAAATCTTTTCTGAACCCTTTCAAGTTTAACAACATCCTTCCTGTAGCAAGGAGACCAGACTTGACACAGTATTCCAAAAATGGCCTCACCAATTTCCTGTTCAGCTGCAACAGGACCTCCCAACTCCTATACTCATGCACTGACCAATGAAGGCAAGCGTATGAAAGACTTTTCTCACCAGCCTGTCTACTGTGACTCTGCTTTCAAGGAACTATCCACTGCTTTGGCAAAACTCCCCATTAACTATACAAGTCTTGCTCTGATTAGAATTACCAAAATCCACACCTCACATTTATCTAAATTAAACTATCTGCCATTTCTTGACCCATTGACTCACCTGACAACCTTACTAACTGTGTCTTCTATATTCATATCCAAATCATTTACATAAATGATGAAAAGCAGAGGGCCCAGTACCAATCCTTGTGGCACAACTGGTCACAGGTCTCCAGTTGAAAAACAACTCTCCTCTGTCCCTTACCTTCAGACCAATTTTATATCCAGTTGGCTCGCTCCCTTGGAACCCATGTGATTTAACTGGTCTACCATGTAGAAGCTTGTCGAATGCTTTGATGAAGTCCATGCAGACAACATCCACCCATTCTGCCTTCATCAGTCCTCATTGTCATTTCTTCAAAAAACTCAATCAAGTTAGTGAGACACGGGGTTTCCCACGCACAAAGCCATCTTGACTATCCTTAGTCAGTCCTTGCCTTTCCAAATTTATGTAAATCCTGTCCTTCAGAATCCCCTCAAACAGCCTACCCACCAGCGATGTCAGGCTCACCAGTTTATAGTTCCCTGCCTTTTCTTTGCCATTTTGCTTAAATAATGGCACCACATTAGCCACACATTAGGTTAAACCACCAAGAGCCACTTTTCTCTAATTACAGAGCACCTCTATGGTCTGCTAGGACTATGGTACCTTTACTACATTTAGCGTCCAATGTTGTTCAGGAGCAAATATAGCCACCATTCCCAATAGACAACATTAGTCTAAAGAACTATTATCTCGCTGTTATCTCGACAAAATAGAGTTTCTGGCTTGTCACTGTGAGCTTCTGAGATGCACCATGACGTGGAGTTTGTATACCAAAGAGAAAAGCTAAATAAACAAAGCAAACACTTAAACAGATGCCAGCCCTTTCCATTGCAGTATCATCAAATTGTTTCCAGGCACTAAGGGCCTGTTCTTTGACTTTTAGTGGTTGTTCTTGGCTCATTTCTTTTGTTGCTGTGCAGTAACAATACCATTTGTTGTTGTTGGTGTGTGTGTGTGTGTGTGTGTGTGTGTCAATGGTCACCCCAATACCCTTGCCTCAGAAGGATCCTGGTTTATGTCTCACCCTGGAGTTTTAAGCACAAAATCCCTCGACTGCACATTGCAATACTGGGGGAGTTCAGTGTTTCCCCCTCCAGCCTTTGGATGCTTTCCCTTCTCTGTTAGATGTCAAAGATGTCATGTGTGTGGTTTGAAAAAGAGCCAGTGACTCTGTCCTGTGCACACACACCTTCTAGTTCTGAAGAAGTGTCATACCAAATTCAAGATGTTTCTTTGGTTTCCCTCTTCACAGATGCTGCCAGACCTATCGACTTTCTCCAGCTCTCTCTACGTTCAGATTACCTTGATTCAAGTTTGTCCAGTGGTTTGACCAACAGGAGGCAGTAGCAGTAAGGTAATTTCACTGGAGCCTAGGTGAATGTCCTGAAGAAATCAGTTCAAATCCCATATTCACAACAAGGGAAATATGACTTCAACTAATAATTCTGTAATAAAGCACTTGTCACAATAACGAAAACACCAGATTGCTGTAAAAACCTATCTGGTTCACTAAAGCCATTCATGGGAGGTACCTTGCCATCCTTCCCAATCTGGCCTGAACAATTATGTGATTTTCCTCTTAACTGCCTTCTGAAATAAATGAGCAAGTCATTCATGTGTGAAAAACTGAGACTACACCACTCACAAAGGACGAGTTGAGGGATGGACAATAAACTTTACCCTTAACTTAATTTGATTTGATTTATTGTTGTCACATGTACTTAGGGACAGTGAAAAGTTTTGTTTTGTGTGCAGTACAGGCAGATCATACCACGCAAAGTGCAATAGAACAGAGTAAGGAATACAATATTGTGGCTGTAGAGAAGATGCACAGAGAGTGAGATCAACATTCAATTTAAAATTTGAGAGATCCATTCAGAAGTCTAATAACTACAGGGAAGAAGCTGTTCATAGAGGCCTATTTCATAGAGAGTCAGAGAGGCCTACAGCACGGAGGCAGGCCCTTCGACCCAAATCAGTCCATGCTGACCAAAATGTCCATTCACGTTAATCTCACTTCCGCGCACTTTGCCCCATATCCTTCTAATCCTTTTCTATTCATGTATTTGTCCAAATGTCTTTTCAATGTCGTTAAAATACTCACCCCAACCACTTCTGCTGGCAGCTCATTCTACATGCGTACCACCCTCTATGTAAAAAAGTTGCCTCTCAGGTTCCCTTTTATTCTTTCCCCTCTAACCTTAAACTGATGCCCTCTAGTCCTCAATTCCCTATCACTGGGAAAAAGACTGAGTGCATTCACCCTATCCATGCCTCTCAAGATCTTATGCACTTCTATAAGGTCCCCCCCTCAGTTACCTACATTCTAAAGAAAAGAAAATCCTAACTTGTCCAACCTTTCCCTATAACTCATTAGCTTGAGTCCTGGCAACACCCTTGTAAATTTATTCTGCACTCTTTCCTGTTTGATAACATCCTTCCTGTAGCAAGGTGACCAAAACTGAACACAATCCTCCAAGTGCAGCCTCACCAACGTCCTGTACAACTGCAACATAACTTTCCAACTTCTATACTCAATGCCCTGACTGGTGAAGGCCAGTTACTTACTAATTGTACATGTTTTCAAACTTTTGTATCTTCTGCCCAATGGAAGAGAGTATAACCGGGGTGGGAGGGGTCTTTGATGATGTTGGCTGCCTTCCCGAGGCAGTGAGAAATACAGATGGAGTCAATGGATGGAAGGCTGGTTTGCATGATGGACTGGGCTCTGTTCATGACTCTCTGTAGTTTCAGGAAGAGCAGCTTCATCCAAATAGATTGTTTTCTATCCATAAGAATTGGTACAAGTCCTTGTGGGCATGCTGAATTTCCTTCGACTCCTGAAGAAACAGATGTTGTTATGCTTTCTTGACCACTGTGCCATCAAAGAGTCATCAAGTCATACAGCACAGAAACAGACCCTTCAGTCCAACTCATCCATGCTGACTAGATACCGAAATTATTTGAGTCCCATTTGCCAGCACTTGGCCCATATCTCTTGAAACCCTTTGGGTTTAATGCTGGTCCCTCTAGACCAGGACAGATTATTGATAATCATCACTCCCAGGAACTTAATGCTATTGATCATCTCCACCTCAGCTTCATGCCAGTCATTATCAAATCCCATGAATCAATTAAAATAATGATATCTATCCTTTGATCCAAATTACTACAAACAAGTTTTGATCATTTTCCCCTTGCTGTTTAGGGAAACATGCTGTGGTAAAATTGCTCAAACGTGAGGGAACTGGATATCCACTGAATGTGGTGAAAATGTAGTTTAAGATTTAACTCTTCAAATGGGACAGGGAGGGTCACTAAATTGTTGGATTCTCTCTCCCAGATGCCAGTGGAGACTGTATATCAAAAATATCCAAAGCTGAGTTGGACAGATTGTTCATAGACAAATGGCTTGAGAGTTATAAAGGACACACAAGTAAATATAACTGAGATTACAACCAGATCAGCCACAAAAAAATAGTAAAATATTGGCATTATTTAAGGAACAGTTGGATTGTTTGATGGGAAAGTTCTGAATGGATGAGATAAAATTGGTTAAATGGCATCATTATTGTGATATTTTAAAAGATTTAACAGAAGGGATGACATCTGAACAGTATCTTGACCACAGCAGGCATGTTTTACAAATGTCGTAAATTGAATGAAATGTCAAAGTTTTATTCTTAAACAAAATGAAAGTTAGCATGTAGCAAAACTGCAGCTACTATTTATTCAGATAGGAATGAGAAAATGTTCAGCCAAAAATAAACACAAAGACTAAATGAGGTACAGATAAAAGGTACTTGTAAAGATCAGTCTGTTATCATTTCAGGCTTAGCTTACTTAATGATTTCTCTTCAGTACAGTACAGCACAGGAAAAGGCCTTCGACCCCCCTTGTCTGTGCTGACCATGATACCATTCAAAACTAATACCACCTACCTTCACATGGAGTGAATCCTTCCCTTCCCCGCGTGTGCATATCTGTCTAAAAGCCTCTTAAACATTGCTATTGTCTCTGCACTTACCACTTCCTCTGTCAGCGCATTCCAGGCACCTCTGTGTAAAAAATTTGCCTCGCACATCTCCTTCAAACTTTCCCCCCTCATCTTAAACCTATGCCCCATAGTGTTTGAAAATTCCACAGACTCCGACTAACGAGCCTATTCGTGCCTCTCATAATTTTATAGACTTCCATCAGGCCACCCCTCAGCCTTTGGGTGGCACGGTGGCTCAGTGTTTACTAATATTGTGCCACGGGCCCGGAGTTATTTGCAGCCTTGGGTGACTGTATGGAATTTGCACATTTACCCTGTGTCTGAGTGGGTTTCCTCCAGGTTTCCTCCCGCAGTGCAAAGCTGTGCAGATTAGGTGAATTGGCCATGCCAAATTGTCCGACAGTATCCAGAAATATCGGCTAGGTGTAAAAGCAAGGGTAAACGGAGGGGTTTGGGTCGGGGTGGGAAGCTCGTTGGAGTGTCATTGCATACTCAACGGGCCGAATGGCCTCTTTCTGCACATTCGGGATTCTATGATTCTCTAACGCAGTAGCAAAAACAATCCAAGTTTGTCTGCTCTCTCCTAATAGCTCATCCAATCCAGGCAGCAGCCTGGTAAACCTCTTTCTCACCCTGTCTAAAACCTCCACATTCTTCCTATAATGTGGTAATCAAAACTGCATGCAACACTCCAAATGTGGCTCAGCTAAAGTTTTATTCTGCTGCAACATGACTGGCCAACTTTGAGACTCAACATCCTGACCGATGACTGTAAGGATGCTGGATGCCTTCATTACCACCTTACCCACTTGTGTTGTCACTTTCAGGGAGCTATGAACTTTATCCAAAGATCACTTGAGAGATCGATGTTCTTAAGGGTTGTTTACAGTATATGTTCATCGTGCATTTGACCTCCCAAAATGCATCACTTCATACTTGCTCGCATCAAATTCCATCTGCCGTTTCTCTGCCCAACTTCCCAGCTGATCTACATCCTGCTGTATCCTTTGACAACCCACCTCACTATCCACAACTCTGACAATTTCTGTGTTGTCTGCAAATTTACTAATCAGATCACCTACCTTTTCGTTCCAAGTGATTTATTACACATGTTATGTATGATCTGAGGTGGAAGAGTTGAAACTTGAATTCAAATTTAATTTAATTTGGCTTGATTTATTATTAGGAGAAAGTGAGGACTGTAGATGCTGGAGAGTCAGAGTCAAAAAGTATGGTGCTGGAAAAACACAGCAGGTCAGGCAACATCGGAGGAGCAGGAGAGTCAATGTTTTGGGCATATGCACTTCATCGAGAATGTGGGGGCTGGGGGGAAAGAGGGCTGGGAGATAAATAGGAGGCTGGGATGGGGCTGGAGGTAAGGTAGCGGGGAAGGCGATAGATAGACGTAGGTGGGGAGTGATGATGATAGGTCAGAGTAGAAGGTGGAGTGGATAGGTGGGAAGGAAGATGGATAGGTAAGTCTGATCAAGAGGGCGGTGCCAAGTTGGAGGGTTGGAACTGGGATGGAGGTAGGGGGAATGGGAGATGAGAAAACTGGTGAAACTGATGCTGTGTAGTTGGAAGGTCCCAATGCGGAAGATGAGGCGTTCTTCTTCCCAGTGTCAGGTGGCTTGGATTTGGTGGTGGAAGAGGTCGAGGACTTGCATGTCCTTAGTGGAATGGAAGGGGGAGTTGAAGTGGTTGGCCACAGTGCGGTAAGGTTATTTGGTGCGTGTGTCCCAGAGATGTTCCCTGAAATGTTTCGCAAATTGGCGTCCTGTCTCCCCAGTGTAAGTCAGACTACATCGAAAGCAATGAACAGTCGATGAGGTGTTTGGATTTTCAGGAAAATCTCTGCTGGATGTGGAAGGATCCGATGGGGCCTTGGATAGAGGTGAGGGGGGAGGTGTGGGTGCAGGTTTTACACCTTTTGCGGTGGCAAGGTGGTAATGGGGTGGGGAGGGAAATATATCTCTGCTGGTGGAGTCTGACTGTAGGTGGTGGAAATGGCGGAGGATAATACATTGTATCCGGAGATTGGTGGGGTGGAAGGTGAGGACTGGGGGTTCTATCCGTGTTGCAGTTGGAGGTGTGGGGTTCAAGGGCAGAGGTTCAAGAAATGGAGGAAATGTGCTGGAGGGCATTATGGACCATGTAGAAGAGGAAATTGAGGTCCTTGAAATAGGAGACCATCCGGGATAGTCTGGTGTGAAATTGCTCCGCCTGGGAGCAGATACGGCGGAGGTGGAGGAAATGGGAGTAAGGGATAGCATTTTTACAGGTGGAGGGGTGGGAGGATGTGTAGTCCAGGTAGCTGTGGAAGTCGGTAGGTTTGAAGTAGATGTCCGTGTTGAGTCGATCGCCAGCGACGGAGAGGTCTAGGAAGGGGAGGGAGGTGTCCGAGATGGTCCAGGTGAATTTGAGGTCAGGGTAGAAGGTGTTGGTGAAGTTGATGAACTGTTCAACCTTCTCATGGGAGCATGAGGTGGTGCTGATATAGTCATCGATGTCATAGAGTCATAGAGTCATAGAGATGTACATGGAAACAGACTCTTCGGTTCCAACCCGTCCATGCTGATCAGATATCCCAACCCAATCTAGTCCCACCTGCCAGCACCCGGCCCATATCCCTCCAAATCCTTCCTATTCATATACCTATCCAAATGCCTCTTAAATGTTGCAATTGTACCAGCCTCCACCACATCCTCTGGCAGCTCATTCCACACACGCACCACCCTCTGTGTGAAAAAGTAACGGAGGAAAAGCTGGGAGATGGTGCCAGTGTTGCAGACCAGTGGTCCATGTTAACCAACCCCCTCCATAACAAGCAGCATGAATTAAAAGCAACTGTTGGTGAATAGAGTACAAGTCAAAATGAGATTTCGTTCTTTTGTTAAGTTTTAATCAGACTCCATCTGGTACACCTGATTCGGTTACAGCACTTCATTGTAAAAAGGCTGTTAATCTCTTTAAAATGCTTTTGCAAACACAATGGTCAGTAACTCCAACTGTAGGCATCTGGTATTGATGCTGTACAGAGCACTTGAGCGAGTTGGGTATGGCAGATTAAGAAAGGACAGGACTTTTATATGGTAGGTGGTTATTCTGAAATTAAAATCATTGAATCCCTACAATGTGGAAGCAGGCCATTCGGCCCACACTGACCCACCAAAATTCATTCCACTCAAACTCTGTAATCCTTTATTTCTCCATTGTTAATCGCCCTAGCCTGCACACCCCTGGACACTATGGGGCAATTTAGCACGACCAATGCACCTAACCTGCACATCTTTGGATTGTGGGAAGAAACCAGAGCAGGCATGAAGAAAATGTGCAAACTTTACACAGCCAGTCCCCTAAGGCTGGAATTGAACCCAGGTCCCTGGCACTATGAGGCAGCAGTGCTAACCACTGAGCCACTGTACCACTGTACCAGCCTAATAGTGTGGAGCAATTTAAATTAGGAACAATTGTAATGGTGATGCCCAGACAAATTGTTCACTATGAAAAAGGCACCAAGAGAGATGAGTTAAAAATAGAATATTAAAAGTAAAAATAGGAATCAACTTTTCCACATAAAGGGAATCAGACGTCTGGAATAAATTCCCAGAAAAGACCATTGAAGCAAATGGGTACAAGATGTGCTTTTGAAAGGAGAATGGATGTGACAAAGAACACATTTACATATGTACACTCTACCAGCGTCCAATATACCCAAAGGCGATGATGTGTAATCTCTATGGCAATGTGGGAAATATAGATCACAGCACCAAGCCAAATACCCCAAGTGTCTGTTACTCTGTCCCCCATCAAGCACTCTCAGGACAGGGACAGCATGGGGTTAGAAACGAGTAAAGCTTCCTTGACACTGCCCCCATCAAACACTCCCAGGACAGGGACAGCACAGGGTTCGATACAGAGTAAAGGTCCCTCTACACTGTCCCCATCAAACACTCCAGGACAACAACATCACGGGGTTAGATACAGAGTAAAGCTGCCTTTACACTGGCCCTCCCTACAGAGGCAGGGATATTGTGAGTAAGTGGATAGGTGCTAAGTAAGTGAGCATTAGGAGAGTAAGTGAGCAACCCCGAGATACAGCCTGACCCAGTCTGTGAGCTAGTCCCTAACCCTGTGCCCACGGTGCCCTTTCAGCTGTCTTTCACTGGGAGATGCTGGTGTACCATACAATGCAGCGCTTGTATGGTACACTTCCTAAGCACTCTGTGGATTGGAGAGCTGTCATGATGTCCATGAGGAGATGGTGATTATGGGATGTCAATTCCCATAATAAGGGTTAAGTGTGGCCAATGCCCAATGATGATACTTTGAGTTGCAGTTGTGTGGTGAGGAACATGGAGATTCCTCATAGCCAGTGGTGAGCTGCTCTGACTGCCAAGTCAAGGAGTCTCCATGTCGATGTTATTCAGTGTGTTTAAGATTGGAAGCTGTATATTAATGAGGAGAGCTACAGTGTCAGTGAGGGGTTTAACAAGCTGTAGTTCCTGTTAATTGGCAATACACCACCAACTTGTGTGACACTAACCTCATTACTTGACAAATGTGTAAAGGATGTAGCAAGGTGCTCCCAAGGAGAAGAGGTGATGCATTTTGGAAGGTCAAATGTAAGGGGAAAGTATACTGTAAATGGCAGGACCCTTAGACACATTGTTATCCAGAGGGGTACAAGTCTATCATCCTTGAAAATGGCAACACAAGTGGTCAAGATGGTATTGAAGGCATATGGCATGCTTGCTTTCATCGCTCAGGGCATTGAGTATAAACATTTTGTTGCAGCTGTTCAAAACATTAGCTAGGCTTTGCTTGGAGTAACTCGGAGTCTTTTCCCCAGGTTAGAAATGGTAAATGAGAGGGCTTAGGTTTAAGGTGAGAGGGGGAAAGTCGAAAGGAGATACTTGACCAAGTGTTTTTACATAGAAGGTGGTAGGTGCCTGGAATGAGCTGCCAGAGGGGGTGGTAGAAGCAGACACAATAGCAATGATTAAAAGGCATTTAGACAGACATGTGGACAGGGAGAAAGTGAGGACTGCAGATGCTGGAGATCAGAGCTGAAAAATGTGTTGCTGGAAAAGCGCAGCAGGTCAGGCAGCATCAAAAGAGCAGAAGAATCGACGTTTCGGGCATAAGCCCTTCTTCAGGAGGGCTCATTCCTGAAGAAGGGCTTACGCCCAAAACATCGATTCTCCTGCTCCTTTGATGCTGCCTGACCTGCTGCGCTTTTCTAGCAACACATTTTTCAGACACGTGGACAGGCAAGGGATAGAGCGATTCAGACAATGTGCAGGCAGATGGGAGTAGTTTAGAATGGCATCATGGTCAGCACAGACATGGAGGGTCGAAGGGCCTCTTCCTACTCTGTATTGTTCTAAGTGCTATGACAATAGACAATAGACAATAAATGCAGGAGTAGGCCATTTGGCCCTTCGAGCCAGCACTACCATTCAATATGATCATGGCTGATCATCCACAATCAGCATCCTGTTCCTGCCTTATCCCCATAACCGTCAATTCCACTATCCTTAAGAGCTCTATCCAACTCTTTCTTGAAAGTATCCAGAGACTGGGCCTCCGCAGCCCTCTGGGGCAGAGCATTCCACACACCCACCACTCTCTGGGTGAAGAAGTTTCTCCTCAGCTCTGTTCTAAATGGCCTACCCTGTATTTTTAAACTGTGTATGAGATAAGCCTCCTGAATGTCTTATCCTGTGTTTGTCCCAAATCTCTCCCTCGACCACATTGCACAAATTCCTGATGAAGGGCTTATGCCTGAAACGTCAACTCTCCTGCTCCTCGGATGCTGCCTGACCTGCTGTGCTTTTCCAGCACCACACTCTCGACTCCAACCTCCAGCATCTGCCATCCTCACTTTCGCCTCCACTGAGACTCTGCCCTGTTCCCTTCGAAAATGTAAACCTGAAGACCCCGCCCCACCGCCAAACCTCCAAATCCAGTGCATGTCACTCTCTGGCAGATCTGAGAGGAAATTGGACAGCAGGAGTTTTGGAAATGCCAGCTCTCACCATGCTGACTTATACCAGTTATGAATATAAACTGTTCAATTGGCTTAGTAACCCAGCAACCTGAGGTCACTTGGAATGCTGGTTTACTGGGTATAAATAAGAAGCAGCAATTTTCTTAATGGGTTTGTTTGGAAATAGTGAATGGATTTGAAGTTGCATTTCAGGCAACCACATTGGATTTCTCCTGTTCTAATGTACAGTTAATAAATACACTCAAAGTTTCAGCTGTCTGTGTGCTGTGTTTGCATTTCCATTGTGCAACAGCTGGACCGTGGGAAAGGGAGCTTTCTGACTGGAAACTCTCCGAGGAACATAGAAGCAAGGATCGCATTTGGTCCACTTCTGCCTGTCAACATAAAGAAAATCTTGCATTCACGCGGCGCCCTTCACGATTACTGGATTTCTCTAAAGCACTTCAGAGCAGATGGTTCACTTTGGAAGTGTGGTCATAGAAACATAGAAAATAGCAGCAGGAGTAGGTCATTCGGCCCTTCGAGCCTGCTCTGCCATTCAATATGATCATGGTTGATCATCTAATTCAGTAGGACTGCAGATGCTGGAGATTAGAGTCAGGAGTCGGGTGCTGGAAAAGCACAGCAGGCCAGGCAGCGTCCGAGGAGCAGGAAAATCGACGTTTCAGGCAAAAGTCCTTCATCAGGAATAAGGCTGGGAACCTTGGGGGTGGAGAGGTAAATGGGAGGGGGTGGGGCTCAGGGGAAGGTAGCTGAGAGCGCAATAGGTGGATGGAGGTGGGAGTAAAGGTGATAGGTCAGAGAGGAGGGTGGAGCGGACAGGTGGGAAGGGAGATGGGCAGGTGGGACAGGTCATGAGGATGGTGCTGAGTTGGAAGGTTAAAATTGGGGTAAGGTGGGGGAACAGGAAATGAGGAAACTAGGGAAATCCACATTGATGCCACGTGGTTGGAGAGTCCAGAGGCAGAAGATGAGGCGTTCTTCCTCTAGGTGTCGGGTAGTGAGGGAGCGGTGGTGGAGGAGGCCCAGGACCTGCAAGTCCTCGGCAGAGTGGGAGGGGGAGTTGAAGTGTTTTGGCCACAGAGCGGTGGGGTTGATTGTTGCGGGTGTTCCAGAGATGTTCCCTAAAACGCTCTGAAAGTGGCATCCTGTCTCCCTAATGTAGATGAGGCCGCATCTGGAGCAACAGATAATGTAAATGACGTATGGAAATGCAGGTGAAACTTTGATGGATGTGGAAGGCTCCCTTGGGGCCTTGGATGGAGGTCAGGGAGGAGGTGTGGGTGCAGGTTTTGCAATTCCTGCGGTGGCAGGGGAGGGTGCCATGAGGGGAGGATGATTTGGTAGGGGGGCGGGGAACTAAACAGGTAGTCACAGTGGGTGTTCTGTCCTTGTTGTGGCTGGAGGAGTGGGGTTTGAGGGCAGAGGTGCGGGACATGGATGAGATGCACTGAAGGGCATCTTCAATCACATGGGAGGGGAAATTGCAGTCTTTAAAGAAGGAGGCCACCTGGTGTGTTCTGTGGTGGAACTGTTCCTCCTGGGAGCAGATGCGGTGGAGGAGGAGGAATTGGGAATAAGGGATAGCATTTTTGTAGGAGGAAAGATGGGAGGAGGTGTAATCCAGGTAGCTCTGGGAGTCAGTGGGTTTGTGGAAGATGTCAGCGTTGAATCGGTCACCGTTGATGGAGATGGAGAGGTCCAGCAAGGGGAAGGAGGTGTCAGATAGTCCAGGTAAATTTTAGGTCAGGGTGGAATGTGTTGGTGAAGTTGATGAACTGCTCAACCTCCTCCTGGGAGCATGAGGTAGTGCTGATGCAGTCATCAATGTAGTGGAGGAAGAGGTGGGGAGTGGTGTAACTGCGGATTCCCTTCAATCCCTTTAGCCTGAAGAACTAAATCTATCTCCTTCTTGAAAGCATTCAATGTTTTGGCCCCAAACATTTTCTGTGGTAATGAATTCCAGAGGCTCCCCACTCTCTGGGTGAAGGCATTTCTCCTCATCTCGGTCCTAAATGATCTACCCCTATCCTGAGACTGTGACCTTGGTCATCCATCCTGCGTTTACAAAAATCAGAATTTGTTGGAGAAACTCCTCAGGACTGGCAGCAACTGTGGAGAGAGAAAGCAGAATTAACAATTCCAGCCTGGTCATCCTTCTTCAGGGATTTTGAAGAACCCAAAACGTTAACGCTGCTTCCTCTCCACAGATGCTGCCAGATCTGCAGAGTTTCTCCAGCAGTTTCTGATTTCCAGCATCTGTTGGTTTTGTTTTCTTCCTACATTTAGATTCTCTAGTCCTGTTGGAATTTCCTCGGTTTCTGTGTGATCCCCTGGCTGTACATACGCTGTATCAAACTCCTGGGAGCAACAAACAGCTGATGATCAGATAATCCGACTTTGTGATTTGGCCGGAGGGATAAATATTGGTCAGGGATCTCTCCTGCTGTTCTTGAAAACGGCAGCGAAGGATCATTAAACAAAGCAGACAGGGAATCGATTTAATATCACAATGAGATTGCACGTCTGACAGTGCAGCACCCACACACCAGTGTTCAGGTAGAATAGGGCTACAAGATTTCCAGAGAGGTATCTGAGCACAGAATTTCCGATGTGGGTAGTACTCATCCCTTTAGTCCAACCCATCTACGCTGACCAGATCTCCTGAATTAATCTAGTCCCATTTGCCAGCATTTGGTCTATATCCTTCTAAACCTTCCAGTTCATATACCCATCCTGATGCCTTTTAAATGGTGTAACTGTAACTGTACCAGCCTCCACTACTTCTTCTGGGAGCTCATCACAAACACGCACCACCCTCTGCATGAAATAATTGCCCCTTAGGTCCCTTTTAAATCTCTCCCCTCAAACCTTAAACCCATGCTGTCTAGTTCTGGACTCCCCCTACCCTCAGAAAAAGACCTATTCACCTTAACCCTGCCTCTCCTGATTTTATAAACCATTATAAGGTCGGCCCTCAGCTTCTGACACTCCAGGGAAAACCACCCCGACATATTCGGCCTCTCCCTATAGCTCAAGCCCTCCGGCCCCATGTACTGACAATGTTGCCACTCACAGCATCGCTCAGCTTCACACCAGCTGCTGGATTGTTTCTGAGACAGGAACTCTGTCCACAGCAAAACTAAGGGAGAAGCAAGCATTTTGATATCAGAACCAACACGAGAAAGCAAAGGATGTGCATAGAATTGTACAATGCTTCTAGGCTGGGTTATCCTGGACAGCTGGGTTGTAATGCAGTGATGCCAACAGCATGAGCTCAGTTCCCACACTGGCTGAGGTCACCATGCCTTCTCAATCTTGCCCCTTACCTGAGATATGGTGAAGAGTTCATGCCCAAAATGTCGACTCTCCGACTCCTTGGATGCTGTCTGATCTGCTGTGCTTTTCCAGCGCCACACGTTTTGACTATGATCTCTAGCATTGGCAGTCCTCACATTCTCATCAGTATAAACCCACTACTTGTCATCTTTTTAACTCCTCTCACACTATGGTTACCTTAACTCACACAGTGCTTGTAGCCTATGAACCGAATAGTTTCCTATTTCATTGTATGCTTTCTATGGTCCAACAACCCATCTACTCGATCCAAGTCCTTATCTTCCTCATGAGCTGCCTGCCACTTTAACTTCACCTCACCCAACTAGTTGGTCCTTCTGTACCTTTCACAACCTCACCCCAGCCGCCCCACCTTTTAACTTCAATGGAAAGAGTTGGCAGCTCCAGGACTGATATATTAACTTTGATAAAACCAATGAACTCATGCCCCCCTACACATTAACAG
This sequence comes from Chiloscyllium plagiosum, assembly GCF_004010195.1. Lineage (NCBI taxonomy): Eukaryota > Metazoa > Chordata > Chondrichthyes > Orectolobiformes > Hemiscylliidae > Chiloscyllium > Chiloscyllium plagiosum. The sequence goes on along the minus strand of NC_057718.1, from coordinate 6,693,125 downwards.
CACAGAGGTGGAACAAGTGGAGAGTGTCAAGCTCCTGGGAGTGGTCATCCACAACAAGCTTTCTTGGACTGTTCATGTGGATGCACTGGTTCCAAAGACCCAACAACATCTCCTCTTCCTCAGGCAGCTGAGGAAATTTGGCATGACGGCGAATACCCTTGCCAACTTTTATAGGTGCGCCATCAAGAGCATTCTGCTTGGATGTGTCACTACCTGGTATGGCAACTGTACCATTCAAGATCAGAGATGGTCCCAGAGAGTGGTGAACCCGGCCTGGAAAATCACAAAGACCAACCTCCCATCTATAGAATCCATCTACCAGGCCCACTGTCAAGGAAAGGCCGCCAGCATTCTCAAAGATCCATCCCACCCTGGCAATGTTTATCTACAACCTCTACCATCGGGGAGAAGGTACAGAAGCCTGAACACACGCACCAGCCGGTTTCACAATAGTTTCTACCCTACTGTTGTTAGAATACTGAATGGACTCATAAACTCTTAACATTCGCCTGTACCTGTGTTTTTGTTTTTGCTGCTGTTTACCTATTATTTACTAATCTACGCTATTTAACTCTGTGATCTGCCTGTATTGCTCGCAAGACAAAGCTTTTCACTGCGCCTCGGTACACGTGACAATAAATTCAATTCAATTCATTTGCAAGAGAAATAAAGACACTTGCCATTGTGTAAATGCACTCCTCACAAAGTGCAATTATAAAAAGCAATCCCAAGGAACCTGACTGTGACAAATTCCCACTTAAAGAGTTTCAACAATAATTTTCTCCCATTGCATCAATTAACAGCAGACTCAAGTATAATGGAGAATGAGTCAAATACAGTTGGAAACCTTTGTCTCCTTAACACTGTGTCTATGTGCTGAAAATTAGTCAGGCCTTAGATAGTGTCCAAAGTCACAATCTCTATAACAATTGTTGTCACAAGTTCTAAGCCAAGCCATATTATAACATGGGGAACAATGTCATTTGAGGAGAAAGTGAGGATTGCAGATGCTGGAGATCAGAGCTGAGAATGTGTTGCTGGAGAAGTGCAGCAGGTCAGGCAGCATCCAAGGAACAGGAGAATCGACGTTTCGGACATAAGCCCTTCTTCAGGAAGATTCCTGAAGAAGGGCTTATGCCCGAAACGTCGATTCTCCTGTTCCTTGGATGCTGCCTGACCTGCTGCGCTTTTCCAGCAACACATTCTCAACCATGTCATTTGGTCTATTGAGCCCTTTCTGTAAGATATTTGTCCTGCTAATGTATGTTTTTATACATCTTTCTTTTACAAGTACATAACCTGGATTGACTTGGAGCTCTACACAGTCAGACGTCCCGCCTTTTGGATGATTCATTATACCAAAGTAGTGCCTGTCCTCTCAGGTGGATATAAAAAATCTGAAAGCACATTTGAAGAATGGCAGGAGAGTTTTTCCTGATACTCCAGTCACCCAGCATCACTAAAGTGAATGTCTTATTGCTGCGCGTGTGGGAGCTTGCTGTGTACAAATTCGTTATCACTCACCAAGCCTCCTTAGGCAGGTCCTTCCAAACTAGCAAGAACTTCTATCTAGAAGGGTGAAGACAGCAGATACATGGGAACACAACCCCTTGCAAGTTCCTCTCCAAGCATCTCATCATCCTAACTTGGAAATATATCACCGTTCCTTCAGAGATGCTGGGTCAAAATCCTGGAATTCCCTCCCAAAGGGCATTATGGGTCTAGCTACAGCACATGGACTGCAACGGTTCAAAAAGGTATTCCTGATGAAGGTGAAAATGAGGACTGCATTTGCTGGAGATTAAAGTGGGGCTGGAAATGCACAGTAGGTCAGACAGCTTCTGAGGAGCAGGAAGATCGACGTTTCAGGCAAAAGCCCTTCATCAGGAATGCTCATTCACCACCAATTAGCATTTGTACTTGCAGAGTGAGTCTTGTATGACTTAATCAGGGCCTGCGGAAGGCAGGAGGACACAAGGCCTTTCTCACCTCACAGCAGATAACTGCAGAATGAGGCCTCTGGCTGTGAGTCTGAACAGACTGAGAAGGCTGATTAGGAAACCCCTGGGGAGGTGGGGGGGAGAGTTAGCAAAAAGCTTGTTGGAGGAACCTTCAGGAGATTTTGTTCTGAAGCACCAGAGAGCGACTTGGAATGCACTTGCATGAGCTGGTGATGGAAGTTGGTCCAATAATAACTTTCCAATGCAGAGCGTTGCTCCCTCTAACTACTCCCATGATCTGCCTCACCTCAACAGCCACAATATGGCCCTGGTTTCTTTAGACCTGAGCACATTGTGCATGTATATTAATATACCCTTTATCAAGTGCTCATAGTCCTCCCAGATCGTAGGCTACTCTCTCATTAGAGAGCGATGCTTGGTAGTGGTTTGACCTGAGGGTCACCATGCCTCAGGTGAGGGAAGAGATTGTGAAGGACAGTCCTTCATGGTAACCTCAGCAACTGCAGGAACTGAACACATGTCACTTGGCACCACAATGCATTGCAAATAAACCATTAAACCAACTGTGCTAACCAGCAACTATATCTGGTGGTATACACCACAATGACATTTTGACATTGAGTCCAACATGGAGATCGTTTTGTTTAACTCAGGAATGTCAAGGTAACATCATGGGGTTCATGACAGTTGGAAGCATGCAGACTGAATCCAACTTCAGACTGCTTCTCTTTCTGACTCCAAGATTTTAGACAAGTCATTGGATGACCTCACACTGGAGGATGAGACCTGACCCTGCAATTCTCTCCTTCATGCTTTCCCCCTCTCCCTCTCATCCTATCAGTGAAGTCTCTCATTGAATGAGATTTTGCTTGCTTTCCCTAATATCTCCTTATGAGAACCCAAGAACTAGGAACAGGAGTTGGCCACTCAGCCCTTCCAGCCTGCTCCATGATTCAATATGATCATGGCTGACTTCAGCTCAATCTCAAACCCACTTTCCTGCCCTTCATAACGCTTCAACCCCATTATGAATTAAAAATCTATCTATCTCCTCCTAAACTTTACTCTGTGTCCCAGCATCCACCTCACTCTGAGGTTACATCATCTTCTGAAGTGAATCGTAGAATCCCTATATTGTGGAAGCAGGCCATTCGGCCCACAAAATCCACACCTAGGGTCATGCCATCCCTGCATTTCCCATGACCACACAGTTTTGGACACTGGGAGGGAACTGGAGCACCTGGAGGAAACCCAAGCAGACACGGGGAGATTGTGCAAACACAACACAGACAGTCACCTGAGGCTGGAATCGAACTCAGTGCTAACGACTGAGCCACCGTGCGTTGAGACATTCCACCAGGTTTAACACCACAATCTGAACTGTACTGTTGGGGGATGGATTTACATTGTAAACTTTCCCATTGCTGAATAGCTTACAAGCACCCACTGTATGATTGGCTAATGGCATTAGAATCCATTTGGCTCCACTGTCACCACTCCCTGGAATAAATGACTGAAATATGCAGTGAAAATGCATTCCTTTGCCATCTTTTGGAGCATGCATGATTACCTTATGGAATCATAGAGGAATTGGTGCTGATGTGGTGGTTTTCTTTCATGGCACTAGTGGGACAGGCCAAAACTGACCTCTGTTTCGTTTCCCTGATTCAAATGGCTGTATCCTTACCTCTGAGCCTGAAGGTTGTTCAATTGTTCATTAAGGAATGGAGATTAACCGTTCAACGTACATTCAATTAATCATCCCATTCACTGTGGTGCAATGTACAAGTAGGCGTATTATCACATTTCAAAACCTCCGTGGAATCATGGTTGAGATATGTGTAAGTTGTCTAACTGAGGGAAAATCCAAAAACTGAGTATCATTTCCATAATCATTTATAAATAAAGATTAATCGTTCGGTGCAGTGCTGATGGACTAAGAGATGCTGTTTGGTTAATTGAAGAATGAACATTTTCCTACTGTGGCAAGATTCAACAAGGCAGCGATTTTTCTCCTGACTTGGCTTGCATTCTTCCCTCAGCTTGTACCAACAACAGGTGACAGCCCGCATTTATATAGCACCCTGAACATAATAAAACAGCTCATATGAGTTCAGTCGAACACAGCTTGGATCCCATAAAGAGTTACTGGGTCAAGTGATGCAGATATGGCGGAGGCGGAGGAATTGGGAATACGGGATGGCATTTTTGCAAGAGGTAGGGTGGGAAGAGGTGTAATCCAGGTAGCTGTGGGAGTCGGTGGGTTTGTAAAAAATGTCAGTGTCAAGCCGGTCGTCATTAATGGAGATGGAGAGGTCCAGGAAGGGGAGGGAGGTGTCAGAGATGGTCCAGGTAAATTTAAGGTCACGGTGGAATGTGTGGGTGAAGTTGATGAATTGCT
>NC_057718.1:6662241-6688423 GCF_004010195.1 Chiloscyllium plagiosum | reverse complement strand
AGGGGGTAGAACCGGGCAGTGCGGGGTTCCCGGACTATGAGGTTGGAAGCTGTGGGTGGGAGATCTCCTGAGGTGATGAGGTTCTGTATGGTCTGGGAGATAATGGTTTGGTGTTGGGGGTGGGGTCATGGTCAAGGGGGCGGTAGGAAGATGTGTCCTCGAGTTGGCGTTTGGCTTCAGCGATGTAGGGGTCAGTGCGCCAGACTACCACTGCGCCCCCTTTGTCCGCTGGCTTGATGGTGAGGTCAGGATTGGAGCAGAGGGATTGGAGGGCTGCGCGTTGTGAGGGTGAGAGGTTGGAGTGGGGGAGGGGGGTCGACAGGTTGAGGCGGTTAATGTCCCGGCGGCAGTTGGAAATGAAGAGGTCGAGGGCAGGTAATAGGCCAGCGCGGGGTGTCCAGGTGGATGTAGTGTGTTGGAGGTGGGCGAAGGAGTCCTCGGAAGGTGGGCGGGAGTCCTGATTGTGAAAGTAAGCTCGGAGGCGGAGGCAGCGGAAGAAGTGTTCGATGTCACGGCATGTATTATATTCATTGATGCGTGGACGGAGGGGGATGAAGGTGAGTCCTTTGCTGAGGACTGATCGTTCGTCCTCAGTGAGGGGAAGGTCTGGAGAGATAGTGAAAACTCAGCAGGGCTGGGAGCTGGGATCTGGTGTGGGTGTGGAGCTGGGAGTAGTCATTTATTTCACTTGTATTTTTTTACAAACAAAGAACAATAAAAGGTGTTTAGGTCACCATAACGCGGGACCTATATTAATGACAGAAAACATAGAAAAACAAATTAAGACAAAGACCATCTTAGTTCAAACCAAGGCTCCTGGATTCGGGAAAAGACAACAGCATTGTCAGACTGCCAGGCCATTGGAATACTGCACCACAATATCCTGTAGAAACTGCCCAGGGACCAATCCCGTTCCCCAATGCCAGGGAGGAAGATGTCATGAAAGCCACCCAAAGGAACCACATCAGGCCACCAGATGCCAGGATGAAACCACCTCATTGCCTGAAGCTTCTGCCAATGTGGCAACCAATACCGGTCCCTGTGCCTGCTCCTCCATCAACTCAACGCTGCTTCCAGAGTCCTGCCTCAGGCCCTCCAGCCATTGCCACCACCCTCCGGACGCTGAAGGACCACCTTCCTATCGCCTTCCTCCACAAAAAAGATAAAAGAAAAGTAAATGTAAAAAGAAAATAAGAGAAAGAAAAAGTAAAACAGACAGATTGGACAGGCCTTGGGCACAGGAGCCTGGATGATGCTTACTCTGCCACCGCCATTTTAGAAGAACATGATGCATCCTTATGTTCACACATGCAGAGGGAGTGCTCAGGCAACATGTGTGCCCGTGTGGAAGAAAGAGCATCGAAGGAGGGAATAGATTGGCCCAGATTGGGTACTTGGGTGAAGGGCAGAGAGAATGAGATAGGTCAATCTTTCTTTTAGTTTTCTCTCTCCGGTCCCCGCATTGGCAACTAAATGTTAGCATCATTTGTTGGTGCACAGACTTTATGGGATGGATAAATTAAACCCACACACACCCGAGATAATGCCAAAGCCACAGATAAATAAGGGATACAATCCAATTTTATAAAATAAATATTGAGTGTTATGTAAGGCTTGCTGTCTATGAAAGGGAGGCCAAATATTCCACATCCCTTTGTTCATTCGTGCTCCGTGTCAAGCATAATATTCTCATGAAGTTGTAATTATGAGTTTAATATTCTACAAATGTCCCGTAGTTTGTAATAAAGGCAATGGTCTGCTTGAATTTATATGGAGCTGTTGCTCTGGGATTGTAAAAGGCTGTTCCTCCAGTGACTGCCTTGTATGAAACTAATGCACAAAGCTGACAGCTCTCTAAGATATTTTCTGATCAACCCAACAAGAGATATTATTACACAGCTCTGGGGCAGCTGGGATTTGAACCAGGGTCCACTGGCCCACAAGAATGGACATTACCACTGCTCCCCTTTTCAAACCCTTTGTAGCTGCATGGACGGGATATGTGTAAATTGTCCAATCTAGAGAAAATCTGACATACAGCAACATTTCAATAATTATTACGAGTGTGTTGTGCCTCACTCCCACTTCTTGTGAACTAAGCTATTCTTTCAGTTGATATGATGAAACAAAGAATTGCGGATGCTGGAAATCTGGAACAAATTGCTGGAGAAATCCAACAAGTCTGTGAAGACAAAGCAGAATTAACATTTCGGGACCCTGTGATCCTTCTCCAGAAATGGACCCAAAATGCACACTCTGCTTTCTGTCCACAGATGCTGCCAGACCTGCTGAGTTCCTCCAGCGATTTCTGGTTTTCTTCCTGTTAGTATGTTGTGCCACACTCTCTGCGTCGTGGTCTATTTATAAATTCCATGCTATCGCAATGTGATAGATGCTATCACATTCCACACAAAACAAACCAAAAGCTTACTGCCTATTGGAATAGATTGGCCTGGTTGTGACATTTTCCTTCAGAAATGGAAAGTGATTTGATTTCCAACTACAGAAGGGCTGAGCACGTTAGATGCAGAGAGAATGTTTCCACTACGGAAAAATCCAGAGTCAGGATCCATAAAGACAAGTGAGTTCCCAATAATCCAATCAGGAAATTGGGAGAAATTTCATACTTGTTGGTTGGAATGTAATATCCACTATCATAGGAAATTCTAGAGACAAAGTCATAGTGGCATAGTGACTCAGTGGTTGGCACTGTTGCCTCACAGCGCCAGGGAGCTGGGTTCGATTCCAGCCTCGGATGACTGTCTGTGTGGAGTTTGCACGTTCTCCTCATGTCTGCATGGACTTCCTCCCACAGACCAAAGATGTGAATTGGCCAAGCGAAATTTCACATAGTGTTTTTCTGATGTGTAGACTACATGCATTAGTCAGGGGAAATGTGGAGTAACAGAGGAATGGGTCTGGGTGGGATACTCTTTAGAGGGTTGATTGGGCCTAAGGGCCTGTTTCCACAAAGTAGGGATTCTCTCCCGAACAAAGTAAATGAGTACACGTGTAAAAGAGATATTGAAAGACTGAAATGAGGTAGCTAGAATGGGAGGAGACCTTACTGGTATTTAAACACTTTGAGTTGAATGGATTATATTTGTGCCAAGTGATTCAATAATTTTAGGTGTAGAATACATGGGAAGATAATAGGAGTGAGACAAAAAAACTGCAGATGCTGGAAACTGAAATAGACAAACTGAAGGCTAGTCTGTGTTCTTCCAGTTTCTTGTTTGGCTACCTAAGATAAGAGATTATAGTCCAACAGGTTTATTTGATAGTAGAAGCTTTTGGAGCGCTGCTGTTGTGTGATTTTTAACTTTGTCCAACACCGGCACCTCCACATCATAAGACATTGGGGGCAGACAGTGTTGTGATTCAACGAGATACTGGGAAGCATCTTGCTAACAGATAAAATTGAAGGATAAACATATCAGAGCGGTATAATGTTGAAAACCACACAAGAACATAATGATTCGGAGCAGTAATATGCAACACAGCCTTCGAGCCCACTCCTCCATTTAACACAATCACGGATGATCTTATCCTGGTCTCGACTCCATTTTCCTGCCTCCTCCATGGAGCCCTGTATCTCACATTTCATTGGAAACATATCAAATTTTTAATTTATTTGATTTATCTATTTATTGATTGATTATCATGTGCCATTTTGTTACAAAATACAGTGAAAAGTATTGTATTGTGCTGCCAATCTATGAACACAGACAGATGAACCAAAACATAGAATGTGAAGGCAGAAAAATAAAATTAAATGGAAAAGAAATAAAGGTCTTGAATCTGTTGATTGATGCTGCCTCTACTGCACTCTGTGGCAGTAAACTCCACCGATTCAGTTTCTCCTCACCACAGCTTTCAATCTACCTCCTCTCCCTCTTGTTCGAGACTGTCTCACAACGGGAAACATCTGCTCAATATCCACTTTATCAACCCCCTTTAGGATTTTCTATCCCTCAATCAAGCCCCCCCCCCCCCCCTCATTCTCCAGGGAGTATGAGCGCAAGCTATTCAACTGCTTGTTGTATGAGCACTCTTTCATCTTTGGAAACAACCTGGTGACCCTCCTCTGAACTGCCTCCAGTGCCACCACATCCCTTCTCAAGCAAGAAGATCGAAACTGGACGCAATACTCAAGGTGTAAAATGACCATTCATTTGTGAAACTGTGTACAGGGCAAATTGTGAGCATTTTCAACATTTGAGAGAATGTGTTGGACCATAAGAGCCCTTTGCTGCCCTGAACCATGAGGAGCTCTCATCAGCAGATGAGAGAATTCAGATTAAAGATTTAGGCTGCTTCGACAGCACCTTGCAAATCACAATCACCTCCTAGAAGGACAAGGACAGTAGATGCATGGGGGCATGTTTTTGTCACTCATTTACAGGAAGAGGGCGTCACTGGCTAGGCCAGTATTTATTGTCCACCTCTAATTGCTCAGAGGGCAGTTAAGAGTCAACCACATTGCTGTGGGTCTGGAGTCACTTCTAGGCCAGTCTAGGCAGTTTCTCTCCCGAAAGGCCATCAATGGGTTTTTCCAACAATAAACAATCAATTCATGGTCATCATTGGACTCTTAATTCCAGATTTTTATTGTATTCAACTTCCAAATCTGCTGTGCCAGGATTTGAACCCGGGTCTCCAGAACATTGCCTATGTCTTGAGATTAGCAGTCCAGTGATAATACCACTCGAGTCTTGCCTGCGCCACCCCCTGCAATTTTCCCTCCAAGCCACATACCATCCTGACATGGAATAATATCACTATTCCTCAAGGGTCACAGAGTCCTAACAGCACTGGGAATGTCCCTATACCCCAAGGATTGCTCCAACTACTCAGGGCTGCTAGGAATGCTGGCTCAGTCCCCGGTTGCCTACATCTTTTGTTGAAAGTATAGGCAGGCCATTCCTGACCCAATGTACACCCACCAATTCTAATTGTTCATTTGTGATGAGCCATAACTCTTCTTCACCATCATTACCCATCACCACGGCACTTCACAGAGATTTAGTTGGTTCTGAACCAAAGAAGACACTGAGGCAAGCCTGTGATCTGTGATAGACCTTTCCTCTTGTTCCTTCTGCTGGCCTTACCTGTCCGCCAAATCACTCAAAACCTATATTTCAAACTCACTCCCCGTGTCTGGTGAAAAGTCAAAGACTTGAAGCTTCAAGTCTGGTTCTACCTCAACATGTACCACCAGAGTATTTCCAGCGCTTGTTGTTTTTGATCCAGACTTCCAGCATCTGCAGCAATGTCTCTCCTTGTTGATGGATAGCTGTAAAATTGATCAGAGACTTTTATTTTCTTTATTCATTCACAGGCTGTGGACATCACTGGTGGGGCAGAATTTCTTTTGCCCAGAGGGTAGTTAGTAGTCAACCACATCGCTGTGACTCTGGATCTATGTGTAGGCCAGACCAGGTAAGGATAGCAGTTTCCTTCCCAAAAAGACATGAGTGAACCACATGGGGTTTTCCCCAACAATTGACAATGGGTTCATGGTCATCATTAGACCTCCAAATCCATGATTTTGTTTTGTTGGGTTCAAATTCGACCATCTCCCGTGGGAGGATTGGAACCTGGATCCGTGGAATGTTATCGGAGTCCCTACATTAATCCCACTAGGCCTTCCCTTCCCTGCCTCATAAAGAGGGACTTAAAGGTGAAGAGGGAAGTGAGAAAGCTACGGACTAAAGGAACAATCAAGGCACGTGTTACAATAAATATGTTGGCCAACATTGATATAAAATGGAGCAGTGAAGCACACATTCAGGCTAAGAGGGGTTGCACGTGCCCATTTGATCTGGATTGGAATTCATCAGTGGTACAAGCATTTCACATCCTCCACCTGGTGCCTTTTAAGAATCTATGTGAACAAGGAGGAAATTACTTAGTGAGACTCATAGGAGCAATTAAGTTAATTTTCCTGGAATATCTTTCAGGTTTAGTGGAAATTTCTATCCACTCTTAGTCGCTGAATGGAATTTGTCCTGACTCAGAGATTCTCTGGGTAATCACTATATATTATGAATAAATATTTGACAGAATTGTGGGTTATTTATTTCATGCTTGCCATCACGACATGTGGTTAACATTCGACCAGATGATGCAGTCATTCAGTGCTCGCTGTTGATACACAGCAGGGTACTTTAGACAATGGGTTCAGTGTAATGCTTTCACATACAATTAACTTCCACAGCTTACATTTGGCTGTGACATTTCACTCATTGACTGCCAGTCTTGAGGAGAAACTGCTGTTGCATTTGATACCTCAGTATACACAGCATATTGGATCTTTTTCACACAGTCTGGCATTTTTGGTCATTTTGACCACAAGAGCGTGGAGTAGATTTGATTTTGCTATATTACATAAAAACTGGGAGCAGGAGGAGGCCATTCAGCCCCTCGAGACTGCTCCACCATTTAACATGATTGCAGCTTTCTCATTTCAGCCTCAACTCCACTTTCCTGCCTCAACTCCGCTCATCCTTATCCATTATGAATTTTAAAAATCTGCCTGACAACTCCTTAAACTTATCCCAAGTCTCCGCACACTTTTCGTGAAGTGGATTCCACAGATTCATGAGCCTTTGGGAGAAGTCATTCCTCCTTATCTCTGCCTTAAATCTGTTATCCCTTATCGCAAAACCATGACCTCTTAACCTCATGTAGTTGCATTCTCTACACCAACTTTGTCAATCCCCTTTAGCATCTTATATATCTCAATTAGATCTTGTTCTCTTTTTATTCATTTTGATCTGGGTGTCGCCACCTAGGCTAATAGTTATTGCCCATTCCTAATTGTCCAGAGGGCAGTTAAAAGTCAACCATGTTGCCATGAGTCTGGTGTCACATGCAGGCCAGACCAGAAAGGAGGGCAGATTTCCTTCCCGAAAGGGCATTAATGAACATCGTGAGTACTTCCCGGACAATGGCCCATCATTTAATCTCCTAAGTCCCTTTGTGCTTCAAATTTCTGAAGCCTTTCTACATTTAGGAAATAGTCTATACAGGCCAACCTCAATTATCCGAATATCAATTTGAGCACTGCTGCCTCACAGCGCCAGGGACCCGGGTTCAATTCCAGCTTGGGCGACAGTCTATGTGAAATTTGCATGTTCTCCCCGTGTCTGCGTGGGATTCCTCCGGGTGCTCCGGTTTCCTCCCACAATCCAAAGATATGTGGGTCAGGTGTATTGGCCATGCTCAATTGCCCATATTGATAGGTGCATTAGTCAGGGGTAAATGTAGGGGAATGGATCTGGGTGTGTTTCTCTTCGGAGGGTGGGTGTGGACTTGTTGGGCTGAAGGACCTGTTTCCGCACTGTAGGGAATTGTAATCAATTATCCGAACAACTTCTCAAGGTCCTGTAAAAATGGCATCAGGCAACTCAACGTTCAGTTATCACTTAAACGGCATTATGGCGTCATTGCCAGATACCTGAGGTATGTTCGATAACCGGCATTCAAATTACCACTTGTTTACAATCAGACTGATTATCCAAATGATCAATTATCCGAACAAAATACCCCCTGCCCATCTCGTTCGGATAATCAAGGTTCTGCTGTGCCTCTATTCTTCCTACCAATGGGCATAACCTCACACTTCCCACTTTGTATTCCATCTGCCACTTTTCTGCCCACTCTCCCAACTTGTACAACTTCTTCTGCAGCCGAGGAGATAGCGAGGACTGTAGATGCCGGAGAGTCAGTCAGTAAAGTGTGGAGCTGGGAAAAGCACAGCAGGTTAGGCAGCAACCAAGGTAGAGGAGGAGAGTTGATATTTCAGGCAGGACTCTCCAGCAGGTCCTTCTACAGCCTCCCTTCTTCCTCAACACTATCTGTTCTTGCACCTATCTTTAAACTTTATTGAATTTAAATTCCACCATCTACCAAGGCAGGATTTGAACCTGGCATCCCAGAACATTGCCTAGACAATAGTCAAGAGAGGACAACACTAAGCTCTCACGTCCCCCTAAACTCTGAGGAGTATCTTAAATGGTGAAAAAATCATTAATTTGAAATATTCTCACTCTATCTCCCCTGTCAATCCTCTCCAACATATTAAATACCTTCAGTAGATTATCCTTGCTCTTCTCTTTTCTAGCTAAAGACCTCAACTTATTTAGCCTTCTCTGATAGAGTGTTGATAATGTGTTTGCATCGATAATGTATTGCAGACTATGAAGAGGATGGTGTAGTCGCTCGGCTCCCAGGAAGTACTGGACAACAAAGGCTTACACCATTACACATGGGGACACCTCCCACCATGTATGTGGCAGATACTCATGTGACTTGGCCAACATTGTCTATCTCATATGCTGCAGGCAAGGATGACCTGAGGCATGGTACATTGATGAGACCAGGTAGACGCTACGACAGTAGATGAATGGACGCCGCGCAACAATCACCAGGCAGGCGTGTTCCCTCCCAGTTGGAGAACACTTCAGTGGTCTGGGACATTCAGACTCAGATCTTTGGGTGACCATCCTCCAAGGCGGACTTTGGGACAAACAACAACGCACAGTGACCGAGCAGAAGCTGATAGCAAACTTTGGTATCATGGGAATGGCCTTACCTAAGACGTTAGGTTCATATCACATTACAAGTGACCCCACTGCACTACACACACACATACACACACACACATGCACACATACACACACACACACACGTGCTCACAGACACAGACACGCACACACACAGACACGTGCACACACACAAACACACAGACACACACGTGCACACAGACACACGCACACACACATGTGCACACACATGGGCACACAAACACACGCACACACACACAAACATGCAGACTCTCCCTCATGCACAAGCTCTCTCTCATATGCACACACACACACCCCACGCTCACACCAACACACACACACTCTCACACATACCCCATTGCATTCACCCCATTGCCAAGCTTACACACTCACATATATACACGCACACACCCTATCACATGCACTCACACCCACACACTCACATGCACATTCAATCTATCGCTCCGACATATGCACACATATAAGCTTATGGGGTGAATTTGTTTTTGCAGAATTTACATTTATTTTGCTCAAAAGCTGCATGAATCCATGTGAAACTCTGTAAAACTATCCAGAGGGTTTGTCAGTCTGGTATAGCATTGGGACACAGACAGACTTCACACCTAGTGTTTAAAAAGCTGACCTACCTTGAGAATGTAACTTGAAAGAAGTTCTGTGATTTATGTTGAAGAACAGAAACCAGCGTACTCCGTTATAAAAGATGAAAGTTTTACTCTAAGATTGCTTACTGTATCACATCTCCATAACAGTGGACACATTTGGCTATAAATTCTGTGAGCATGATCCTAACCTCCACAACCACCTGATGAAGGAGCGACGCTCCAAAAGCTAATGCTTCAGAATAAACTTGTTGGATTGTAACCTGGTGTTGTGTGATTTTTAGCTCTGTCCATTCCAATCCAACACCGGCTCCTCCCCATCACGTATAGAGTTTGCACATTCTCGCCGTGTCTGCGTGGATTTCCTCCGGGTGCTCCAGTTTCCTCCCATAATCCAAAGATGTGCAGGTCAGGTAGGTTAGCCATGGGAAATTGCCCAAAGTGTCCAGGCTAGGTGGATAAACCATGGCTAATACAGGGCTATGAGGATAGAGTGGGAGGTGGGTTTGGCTAGGATGTTCTTTGGAGGTCCAAAGCAGACTCAATGGCTGAACGACCTCTTTCTGCTCTGTACGGATTCTATGATTTCCCACTGCTCATTTACAGAGCAGTGTGATGCCAATTCCCATCACCGGTTCAAATGTGGGTTCAATTCCCATCACCGGTTTGAGGTTACCATGAAAGACTCTCCTTTTCAGCTTCTTCCCTCGCCTGAGGTCAAGTAGCCCTCAGTTTAAACCATCACGAGTCACTTCTCTCTCTCTCTAATAAGACAGAAACTCCTATGATCTGGTAAGACTATGACGACAACAAACAACAGTCCCAATTATCAACTGTCTTGCTTTTCTTCTTCACTGGCTTGTCATCAGTAATCTCTTTGTGTCAGTCAACCCTTTTTCTCCTCTCTCTCTCTCTCTCTCTCTCTCTCTCTCTGTCTCGGCTCCATCTCCACCAATCCACTCACTTCTTCAGCCCCCTTGCCTCCTCCCCCTGCCCCACTATCAGTATAAAGACCAGCTTTTCTCAGCTGCTATGAGTCATGAATGTTAACTTTGTTTTCACAGGTAATGCCAGACCTACTGAGTTTCTCCAGCAATTTCTGTTCTCATTTAGATCCGTTGATGTCAAAATGGGGTCATTGAGCATGTGCAAATGCGGCAAGCGATGTCAGCTGGTTGTCAATGGGCGGTTCAAAGGCAGGGCCTGCTCAGGCATTCTGTACGCTGTGACATCATCGCCAGTGCATGTGCCCATTGATTGATTAATTGTCACATGTGCCGAAGTACAGGGAAAACCTTTGTTTATAAGCAGCACAGATAGATCATTGTAAGCAAGGACATACAGAACAAAAGATTTCGACAGAGGCAAGCACAGGGTAAGTACGAGAGAGATCACATTAGCAAGATCAGCATTACTGGAGACTACCAGTGACTCCATTCATCAGTCTAATAACAGTCAGGAAGAAGCTGTTCCTGAATCTGCTGGACGTGTGTTCAGGCTCCTGTATCTTCTGCCTAATGGAAGAAGTTGTAGGACAGCATTACCGGGGTGGGAGGGGTCTTTGATGATGTTAGCAGCCTTTGCGCAGTCATGTAAATGGAATCCATTGATGGAAGGTTGGTTCCTGTGATGGCCTGAGCTGTGTTCACCTCCTTCTGCAGAGGCCCCAGAGGATCAGAAGTAAAAGCCGGCCCCAGGACTGAGTCAAGGCCTGAGGCAGGGGCACTGGGGTTGGACAATCCAGCCTATGTTGCTGTTGATAAGATCCTTTTCACCTTTGCCTGTGCCCCCACAGTATTTCCTAATGTGGAGGCTAGAACTGTTCCAAGTTCTCTGAATAAATGCAATCTAACCAACGTCAATTGTTCAATTGTACTCAGCGAGGAATGAACCATGTTTGTTTTTTTTTCTTGTTTGCCTTTTTAATGTTCTGTTCACACTTTGAACCATTTTGCAAATCTGCACCTTCAATACTTTTGCGTCTCTTGCCCAGGGACTATGTGACCTCTTTATTCCTTCAATTGGAATGTATCAGAAAAAAAGGCCATTTGGCCCATCTGGCCAGTAATGGCTTGTGTTGTGGGTTTGAGCAGTCAGGTAATGAATTGGTCCTCAGTGTCAGGATGCAGACGGGGACATCTGGCTGGTCTAGAAGAAACTCTGGATCTGAACAGGAAACCAGGTTGTTCATTCTTCCTGCTATGACATCTGATGTTTTCGAAACAGGGGATGTTTATTCCAATAATTTTTGTTTTCCAAGAAGACGAGGGAACTTCCTGTTAATTCCAAAAAACTATTCAAAGCAAAGCCCCAATAAAAAAAAAAGATTTTTAAATAAGCACAGAGTACTTGGAATCTACACCAGGATATTTTATGAACTTATGGGAATGCAATTGATGTGGTCATAGTAATGGAGAGAATTATTGGCTGAAGAAGTGTTATACCATACATCAGCAGGTTGGCTGAAGGGAGGTTGTAGGCATACAATCAATCACACATACATACACACAGCAGCTCCAAGACATTGTCCCCTTGAAGTCTTTCTGACTTCGCCAGAATGCAACAGATGAATATACCCTGCTCCTTCCCAGCATCTTCATTCATCATTGTATAAACATGGCAAAAAAAACCAGGAGCTTGTGGATTATTCTACATTTGGAGCGCAGACTCTATTCACAAAGCAGATGGTTTGGATGCAACATCTGACAGGACTTTTTCTCCAATATCGGCAGGGGAAGCCATTTAGCTTTCTGCTTCTCTTCTATCCTTTAACAAACTTTGTTTCAGATTTAGCTCAAGGTTGATGTGCTGTTCCTCCTGAGGGGTTCATCCATGTTTATTGTTACCTCCCTGCGCTTTTATTCTAACATTCCTGTCTTTCTTTATTCCTGAAAGTCAGCATTTGTTAATTGCTGAAAATGTGTTGCTGGAAAAGCGCAGCAGGTCAGGCAGCAGCAGGCTCATGCCCGAAACGTTGATTCTTCTGCTCCTTGGATGCTGCCTGACACGCTGCGCTTTTCCAGCAACACGTTTTCAGCTCTGATCTCCAGCATCTGCAGTCCTCACTTTCTCATCGCACACCTATATGGTCCCAAGACTGGGCAACACACAATAATGTCCATCTAATGTGGGGCCAGACAGGTCATTCCAGGAGGAGCAGTCTGTCTTCTCATGCTTTGATCTGGAGAACACATTTAACAGGGTGGATTGGGAATGTTTATTCCAGGTAATGCGTGCATTCTAGCTTCTGAACGCAGTTTGCTGTGTGATCTGACTTCTGCGTGCCACCATAGAGTGTCCAATCAGAGTACAGTCGGTTCTGCTATAACTCGTCTTTCTTCAGTGCAAATCGGCTTTAACGCGATCATAGAATCTAGACCGTTATTTGTAGAGCCCAAACTTTCCTTCCCTGTGTTGGCTATAACATCATTTCAGACCCATTGGTTTAAATGGAGCAGATATTGCGCAATTTTCTTACAACGTGAGATCACACAATAACAGGACTATCGGGTTATATCGGAAGTGACAGTATGAGCTCCCCTTCACTCGGAGTGTGCGGGGTGGTGAGGTCTGATGCTGGTCTGGCTGGTTCAGTTGTGAGGAGCTATCCCTATGCCTCATGTTGAGCAGGTCGATTGTGTGAAGACCTGCCAAGGAGGTGGTTCTGTCGGCCACTCCTCATGATGGATCCAGCTCACCCTCAGAGGATGTGGGAGAGGCGAGAATTACCACAACATCCTCCATAAGAATCAACTGGGGAGCATGTTCCAAACTCCAGGTCGCTCACTCACAGGTGGATCCCTCCTTCTCCTGCTGGTACGATCCTTCAGCACAGGAAGCCTGACCTTCAAACTGGCACGAGCTCTCACCTCAGGCACTGTGCGGGACTCACCTCAGGCACTGTGCGGGACTCACCTCAGGCACTGTGCGGGACTCCAGTACTGCTCGCTAACCAATGGATCACTGCCAAGTTGTGGCTGCAGTTTGTCTCGTTTAGATCCCTGCCCGGGATTTGGTCAGAAAGACACAAATGTTCAAAGTTCATCAAAGGATAGGACTGAGCAACCCATTTCTGCTCCTCCAACCTGTGCTCAGACAGGCAGGTCTTTAATCAGGAAGGGAATCACGGATTTTCACGAAAAAGCAGGAAAGTGGAGTTGAATATAATCAGGTCAGCCATGAACTCATTGAATGGCAGAGTAGACTTGATGGGCTGAATGGTCTATTTCTCTCCCGATGGTTTATCGTCTCATACAATAAAAGCAGCCCTGGTTCATATAGAAACACAGAACATAGGAGCAGGAGTAGGCCATTCAGCCCTTCGATCCTGCTCCAACATTCAATACAACTATTCCAACTCAGTCCCTTGGTCCTGTTTCTCTCCATACCCTTCAATCCCTTTAGCCCTAAGAACTGTATCTAATGCCTACTTGAAAACATTTAATGTTTTGGCTTCAATTGCTTTCTGTGGTAATGAATTCCTCAGCTCATCACTCTCTGGGTGAAGACATTTCTTGTTATCTCATTCCTAAATGACCTTCCTTGTACCCTTAGACTGTGACCCTGGCTTCCGGACTCCTTGGTCATTGCATTCCCCATCCACAACCCAACCTGCCCCCACCACACACCTGCTTCTTCCAAACGTCAGATTGGGTCACTGTACAGTAATTGCATCAGCCCCATGGTGAGAGTTGGTCAGGAGCTGGTGTGACTCTCCTAGCCTCCAGACCCCAGAGTGATACCTTTATGCTGAGTGGCCTAGTAATGTATTTTTGCACCAGCTGTACGGCCTTAATTAAATGAAGCTCTCTGAGTGAAGACATTTCTCCCCATCTCAGTCCTAAAAGGTTTACCCCTTGTCCTTAAAGTATGGTCCCTGGTTTGGGACTTCCACACAGTCTTCCTGGATCGAACCTGTTTAGTCCCTTTGGGATTTTATAGGTAGAAGTGGGGTTGGGGGACTATAAGGCTGTGCGAGGGAGATCCCAGATGAGATGATATTAGTGACCTTAGTGGACCTCATAGCCTGATGCTCGATGGTCCTGGTGCAGGTGGAGATAGGAGGAGATATCTGAGAGCTGGTATTCAGCCTCTACAATGTGGAGGTCAGTCTATCAGACGGCAACAGCACCACCCTTGTCAGCAGGCTTCATTACAAAGGCAGGGTTAGCTCGGAGAGCACGGACTGCAGTCAGTTCAGAGGGAGATAGATTTGTATGGTGGAGGAGGTAGGCAGAGCAATGTCATGGCGACAGTTCTCGATGAACAGTCCACTTGTGGGTAAAAGGCAAGAGGGAGGGGTCCTGGTGGAGGGTGAGTGTTGGAGCTTGGGGAAAGCGCCAGTGGATTCAGGGAGAGGATGCCTGTCAAAAGTAATGAGCACGGAGGCGAAGATAATGGAAGAAGAGTTCAACGCCACGATGTGTCCGAAATTCCTTAAGGTGGGACACAGCGGGATTAAACTGAGACCTTTTGCTGAATACAGAACCTTCTGCATCAGAAGGTCAGTAGGAAGAGTGAATACAGGGAAGGAGGTGGGGGGAGGAGAGGGGCTGGAATCAGAGAGAAGGGGAGGGGAGGGAGGTTCAAGTAGACCCTGGGTATCTCTGAGTTGTTACATCTTGTGTTCCTTAACGGGCTGACAGGAAGAGAAAAGGTTTCTTGTTAGAATGTTGAATGAGCTGGAGGGTGAAGTGGAACAGCCCTGAGCCAGTGTGAGGCGCTGCGGATGGAGAGCGAGCTCGAGAGTGTGCACGTGGTGATGCATGGCACTGAGTGTGGATCCCAGGATGTGGTGAGGAACATTGTTCATCACAGAGATGCCTGGGATCCTGGATGGATCCTGGGTGGATTCAAAACACGAGGGATGAAACTTGAATTTGAAACCATGTGGGGTGTGTGTGTGTGAGCCAGGGGCAGTCACTGAGGAATGAGATGGGGCTGTGGAACTGAATGGAAACACATATGCCGCCAGGCCCATTGAGTTTCTCGAACAATTTCTGTCTTTGTTTCAGATTTCCAACATCTGCAGTTCTTTGTTGTGTTGTGGGATGTTTGGGCTGTGACATTCTTTCACTCAACTCCCTATTTAGGCTGGTATTGGCTGTAAACTCTACTATCTGTAGTCAAATGCCAAAGTCAAGCATTAAGCCACGACAACTTGTACAACATCCGTGTTCACTTTTTCCTGCAGTTATAAAATTTTCAATTATTCCATGCTTGTGGGAAACATAATACTGAGTCATCTTAGCTTCCATAACCTAGGGAAGGATTTTTGTTTGCCTTGTCGCCATTACAGTGACCGCTCACTGGATTGGCTACCAGGATGATAGTGTGTCCTTCAACTGAAACCTGAGTGAGGTAAGATGGGGTTTGGAAGAATGGGAGGTGCAAACTCATTGAAGCAAACTGTGGATCTGGACACAGGTACACAGCCTCAGGATAGAGGATTAAGGGCATTTGCAATGGGGAAAGGTTAAATAGACCAGGATTGTTTTCACTGGAAAGATGGCGGCTGAGAGGAGACCTGATAGAGATCTACGCAGTTAGGACAGGCATAGATAGGATTGGTTGACAGAGGTTTGAAGTTTCAATTACAAGGGGGCACAGATTCAAGGTGAGTGGGGGAAAGTTTAAGGGAGATGTGCGAGGGACGCTTTTCACGCAGGAAGTAATAGGGGCCTGGAACATACTGCCAGAAGAGGTGGTAGAGGCAGGCACTTTGGTAACATTCAAGAGGCATCTGGATGGTTCTGTGAATAGGAAGGGAATGGGGGAGATGGACCGAATAAGGGCAGAAAGTTTGTTTTTTAGTTTTTTTAGGGCATGATGATCGGCACAGGCTTGGAGGGATGAAGGGCCTGTTCCTGTGCTGTACTTCTCTTTTGTGCTCTCTTCGTTCTATTCGGGATAGAGATGTGGGAAAAGTTCTTGAGGCAGAGAGTTCCGAATCTTCTACCCAAGTGTGTCATGAACTTTCACGTGTCTGCCCCGCAACATTGACCAGCTCATTAAAAACGCTCAAAAGCTGTAAGGTGAACGTGTCAGGGGCGTGCATCAAGGAGAATGTGTCAGGGATGTGTGTTAAGTGAAACGATGACTATAAACTGGTGTTTCAGAAAGCAGAATGAAACAAAACACACACATCTGGCCAAAAGTGACAAAGCAGAGATTCTGAACGAGTGCAACTGAATTGTACTTTTCTGGTTAATTCACATCCCAGTGTAACCGAGGTATCATGCCTCCGGGGGAAGTGGATTTGTGTGCACAGTTGCTGATTCAACTCTATTGCTTGCTATTAATTATATCCTCATTGACAGATCGAACAGCCAACTTGACTCGCTGCCCTTATGAGTACAGCTATGTGCTTACAATTCTCCAGTGTTAGTTACTGGGAGTCAGCGCTTGTTTTAATTTCCAGCTGGCAGTAGGTCCCTGATGATAACTGTTGCTCAATTGATCAAGGAGCTCCTGATGGGGTGAGGTGGGTGCCAACATCACTTGTAAGCTTTTGTTTCTACTGTTCTGATCCGTATCAATCCTCTCCTTCCTCCATTTCGCACTGTGTTCCGGTTCCATGTTGTATTTGGTGTGCCTGAACCTATTCTGAGAATATGGAGTCAAAGCAGTCCATTCAGCCCCTTGACACTACTCTAATGTTTAATACCATCATGGCTAATCTCATCTTGCCTCAATTCCACTTTCCTGCACGCTCTCCATAACCTTTCAACACGTTATTAAAATTTACTTAATGTCCACTAGACTCTGGGTTAGTAGATTCTGTAGTGATTGTAACAAGGTCAGCCAGGTGGACCTCATAGAATATGAGTTCCCTGATTGGAGCTGTTAATCGGGTCCAATTAGGGAGCCTTGGCTGACAAATAGAAACAGGAGAGTCAGACCTCCTAACACTCCAGGAGCTGGCTCTGAGGGAGCTTTATCAATGTCAAGGACTTTCCATGTGTAAATAAAAGGTGACTTAGTGATGGGATACTGACCTCTGTGGAGGTATTTCAGTGGCAACGAGAGCAAACCAAGCTTCTGATGAAATTTGCTCGCAACAGTTGTCTTTGCGTTCGGGTAAGCATTTCTGGCATCATCGTTACTTGGGAAACTTAACCCATTTAATTCTGATGTTGAAGACTGGGTACAGTATGTGGAAGGAATGTGGTACTTTTTCCTGGCAAATGACATTGGAGCAGATGAAAAGCAAAGGGTAATTCCCCTGACAGCTTGTGGACCCGCAACATTTTTGGTTATTAGAAGCCTATCTTTCCCTCTGGCACCAGAAATCTAGAGTTAAAACAAAGAACAAAAAACAATATAACACAGGAACAGGCCCTTTGGCCCTCCTAGTCTGCACCCACATATCTTGCCCTTCATATTAAAACTGTCTTCACTTGCAGGATCTGTATCCCTTTATTCTCTTCCTATTCATGCATTTGTCCTGGTGGGGGATGTTGGTATTGTGCCTGCTTCCTCCACCTCCTCTGGCAATGCATTCCAGGCACTCACTAACCCTTGTGTGAAAAACCTTCCTCACACATGTCTTTTAAATTTCTTCCCCATTCCCCCTCCTTGAACCTGTGTCCCCTCCACTCTGGGAAAAAGCCTCTTTCTTTCCACTCTATCCATGTCATTCACAATCTTATGAATTTCTATCAGGTCACCCCTCAACTTCCTGTGTTCCAGTGAAAGTAAACCCAGTCTATCTAACCTTTCTTCATAGCTAAACTCCCCAGACCAGGCAGCATCCTGGTAAACCTTTTCTGTATTCTCTCCAGAGGATCCACATACTTCTGGTAATGAGGTTACCAGAACTGTGCGCAATATTCCAAGAGAGGCCTAACTAAAGTTCTATAAAGCTGCAGCATATCTTGTCTATCCTTATGCTCAATGCCCCTTCCAATGAAGGCAAACATACCATAAGCCTTTTTTACCACCTTATTTACCTGCTCTGCCATCTTCAGTGATCTGTAGACCTGCACACCCAGATCCCTCTGCATCAATACTCCGAAGGGTTCTGCCATTCACTGTATAATTTCCACCTGCACTTGGACATTCAAAATGCCTTACCTCACATTTGTCCAGATTAAACTCCATCAGCCATTTTTTTGCCCATGGATCTACATCCTGCTGTATCCTTTGACAATCCTCCTCATTATCCGCAACTCCACCAATATTTGTATCATCTGTAAACAAAGCTGACAGATTTAGTTAAGGAATATTATGACCCTAAGGTTTCCCTAATTCTGAATCGCTATCATTTTTACTCAGCGATTTGAGAATCAGGGGAATTCTTATCCAAATCCCCGACAAGGTTAATGCAACTGGCAGAGGAATGTGACTTTGGTTTAATCCTTAATAAGATGCTGAGAGGCTGTTGGTATGTGGGGTTAATGATGTAACCTCACAAAAGTGCCTACTGGCTGAAACCCACGTGGACTTCCAACAGGCACTACAACTGGCTTTGTCATTGGAAAATCCAGCAAATGGAGCATATGAGTCGCAGGATATTCTGATAGAAACGGACATCCCTTGCTAGTCTGACTGAGCTTGGGGAACATCACTTGAGTGAAGGCAATTGTGTAGCCTCACTCAGGTCATATCCGGGAACATCTCAGGGAACCAATGTCATTTATTGTATCCGTTGCTCCCAATGTGGTCTCCTCTACATTGGGGAGACTGGACGCTTCCTTGCAGTGAGGTTTAGGGAACATCTCCGGGACACCCGCACCAATCAACCCCACCACCCCGTGGCCCAACATTACAACTCCCCCTCCCACTCTGCCGCACCCTCACCACCAGACACCTGGAGGAAGAACACCTCATCTTCCACCTCGGAACACTTCAACCCCAGGGAGTCATTTCCCCATCCCCCACCTTACCCCAGCTCCAACCTTCCAGCTCAGCACTGTCCCCATGACCTGTCCTACCTGCCAATCTCCCTTTCCACCTATCTGCTCCACCCTCCTCTCTGACCTACCACCCCCATCCCCACCCCACCATTTATCTCTCCACCCCGGAGGCTCCCTGCCTCTAAGCCTGATGAAGGGCTTTTGCTCGAAATGTCGATTTTCCTGCTCCTCGGATGCTGCCTTACTGGCTGTGCTTTTCCAGCACCACTCTGATCTAAACTCATATCCTGAACAGAGGGACTCAAGGTCAGCCCACACCAAAACCCCAAAACAAAACCAAGCCTTGACCAAATGGTTAACATTTTCTTCAGGATCTGGGCCGGCAAGTCATTGTAGTTGCTGCTGGTGTGTGGTCGTGAGACAGCAAAAGAGTCCCACTAGAGCTAACCTGAGTAAAAGAAATCATAGACCAGTATTCAGGAGGGTGCACACCCTGGAAGAGTCCATGATGGTATTAAATTTTCTGGACACACTTCCAGTCATAGTTGACAATATCAGACTTTGGAAACAGAAAGTTCTGGTCCTGGCAAAACTGAAACAGCTGGTGGTGATGGGGAAACCAAAAGGCCGACACAACCAGGATTGAAAGCTTTTCGGGGGGTGGGGGGAGGCTATCCAGGGGTTTCCAAAGTGAAGATGTTAGTGAGATGTTACATCTGGTGGTCAGGTTTGGATGGAGACATAGCCACGTTGGTGGGGCAGTGCCCAGAGTGTCAACAAGGACATAAATCACCAGCAGCAGCTCCCCTCGCTCATGGGAACGGCTGGATTAACCCTGAACTCAATTACACATTGACTGTGCAGGGTCGAAAGGAAAGATAATAATACAAGAAAAGACCTGGATCCAACTGATCAGTTATGAAGCAAAGATCAACTATTACTCTGCAGAGAACATTGTGTCACCAACAGGAAAAGACTAATCAAATTTACTGTGAGGAACAGCTCATTGTACCTTTGAAGTCTGGACTCTTGATGAATGGCTTATTAATTCTCCACCTCTATATTTTTCCATCCATAAAATTAGTGCTGAACCATCTGCATTTGACAGTCTTATTCATGAATCAATGTGTGTGTATGTATGTGTGTATATGTGTGCATGTATGGTGTGTATATGTGTGTGTGTGCATACGTGGTGTGTGCACGTGTGTGTTTATATGTGTGTGTGTTTATATATGTGTGTGTGTGCATATGTGTGCATACATGTGTGTGCATATGTGTTGAAAAATGTGGTGCTGGAAAAAACACAGCAGGCCAGACAGCATCCGAAGAGCAGGAGAATTGACGTTTTGGGCATAAGCCCTTCTTCAGGAAGGGCCCGAAGCATCGATTTTCCTGCTCCTCGGATGCTGCTTGGCCTGCTGTGTTTTTCCAGCACCACATTTTTCAACTCTGGTCTCCAGCATCTGCAGTCCTCACTTTCTCCCTGTGCAAATGTGGTCGCGTATATATGCGTGCGTGTGTGTGTGTGTGCATGCATGCATGGTATTTTAAAGGGTTACAGCTTAAATTGTGTAATATTGTTAAGTAATCTTCTTTATATTTTTAATTTATTAAAGAATGCGTTTGCTGAAGTAAACCATTATTTGTTGTTAATGATGAAGGCTGATGCAAATTATCTTTGCTGTGAATCAGCTTGGTGGTTTAATAGGTTATTGACACACTTCTGATGACTTTTGGTGCAGTGGTAGTATCCCTACCTCTGAGCCAATAGACCGAGTTGCAAGTCCTGCCTAGTCCAGTGGTGTATGATAATAACATCTCTGAACAGGTAGATTAGAAAATGTCCAGTTAACGAGTGACCAGCAGGGTGTAAAATAAACTTGACTGCCACATGTTGTGATATCATCCAACTGTTTTGGAGATGTAACGTCTGAGTTATAAAACAACAAAGTCAATGCTCAGAGGCACGAGTCAATAATCAGGAGTAGAATTCTTGACTGTCACTAATGGTCAATGTTCTGATCATTAACTAAATCCAATTTATCCTTTGTAGCTGAGACTTTTCTGGTCACTGAAGGAATACTAATTTAATAGGAAGTACTGCGATACAGAAAATAACAAATATCTGCAGTGACGGGGTGGAGTCAAATCAAAGGGTTTGGATAATTTCTTTCTGAAATAATGGAAAGCTGTGAGTGGGTTAGAAACTACTATCTAACTGAGAATGTCGAGTGTTTAGATACAGACACTAGATACCTCAGAGAGAGTCACAGACTGGAATCAAATTGAAAGGTTCAGATGAATTGAAAGGTGAATAATGCAAGAAACGTTCGGCAAATTAAGGTGGGTTTTTTTTTAGTTTGTGTTTCTACTGACCTTCGGGAGAAAGCTTGGTCATGGAGGCAGTGGTAGTGATGAGATCATGGTTTTGTTGGGTCCAGAGCATGGCAGTGGCTGGGGGCCTGAAGCAGGGACTTTGTCAGTTGGAGCCCAATGTGGTGGTGAGGGAGATCCATAGCATCTGTGGTGGTGATGAGAACAGGCAGCCTGCAGTCTTCCAGAGAGTAGGTTAAAGTGTAGGAGATAGAGTCCTCGGAGGGAGCCAAGCATGGCTAAACATTTTAGAAAGACCGTTGAACTGTTTATTTCTTTAATTTTCTATTTTGTACCTAAGAGTTTGTACCTTTACATCTAAGATGGCATCGGGACTGGTGACATTGTGTACTCTTCACTGTACTCTACTCTCGTGACGATAAATTGTAATTCCAAAACGCAGAACCTTTCAGCAGATGCTAACTGCGTCATGTAACTCTCCCTTTCAAAAAAATCTGGGAAATAATTTATGAGCTCAGTGTTTTCCTTAAGCATATTGTTTGTTGATTGTTCCCAGAGCCACATTCCCAGTGGAAGCTGTTTCACCAACTCAACACAGATGATGTGTGCCATTTTAGTTTTTTTGCCCGAATTAAATCTTCCCCTCTCCCGACTGTTTCATCGTCAAACTGTCTCGTGAAGGGTACTGAAGGCTTTTTTACCTCCTCTGAGCTACTTCAAAAAATAGCTTGCTCAGGAGGAAAATAGCTTGTACTAGTGCCCGAATCCTTTCAGCACGAGTTATGTTCACTTTCTTCCCCACTCACGGAATCTTGCCCACGTGGGACTAAGTGATTGAATCAGAGAAAGGCTCCCTCTGTAGAGTGTGTTCTTTTTTACGCCTTTATTTTCTTCATGGCCTCTCACAGCTGGGAGGACCCTATTTTCAGTCGGACAAAACTCTTCAATTGGACCGAAGGGTCTGTTTCTGTGCTGTACATCTCTATGACTCTCTGTCTAATGTTTTGAGGAGAGTGCGCTGGCCAAAACTTTTAAAAGGCACAGTTTATAAATGCACCAGGAGTTTAGGACTTGTGGGCATTTGACGATAGTTAAATGAGAGCCCCCTGAGGTCACAGATTAAAATAATTTAATGCCAGGCACTAGTTTACAGTGAACTACAACTGCAGGACAATGGGATACAGGTAGGGAGCTAGGTAAAGGACAATTGTAAGAATTCAAGTGTGGTTAAGTGCAACATAAAAGTGTAGTCATTCTATCCAATGTGCATATAGAGTCATAGAGATGTACAGCATAGAAACAGACCCTTCGGTCCAACCCGTCCATGCTGACCAGATATCCCAACCCAATCTAGTCCCAATTGACAGCACCTGGCCCATATCCCTCCAAATCCTTCCTGTTCATATACCCATCCTTTTAAATATTGCAATTGTACCAGCCTGCAGTACTTCCCTGGCAGTTTATTCCAACCCTCTGTGTGAAAAGGTTGCCCCTTAGGTCTATTTTATATCTTTCCTCTCTCAGCCGAAACCTATGGTTCTGAACACTCCCACCCTAGGGATAAAAAACCTTGTCTCTTTACCCTGCCCATGCACCTCATGAGTTTACAAACCTTTATAAAGTCACCCTTCAGCCTCCGATGCTCCAGGGAAAACAGCATGTTCAGACTTCACATTAGTCTCCTCTCACCTTACCTCAGCTGGGTCATAAATTCATACAATACCGAAGAGGACCTTCGGCCCATCAAGTCTACACTGACAAAAAAGACCATCGCCAATCTTCACTCAGCACACTTTTCAGTACTTGGCCCATAAGCTTGAATGTATTGACATTTCCAGTGTTCATCCAAGGACGTTTTGAAGGTTGCGAGGTTTCCCACCTCAACTACCCTACCAGGCAGGACATTTCAGATCCCCACCACCCTCTGGGCGAAAGTTTATTTCTTCAAATCCTCTCTAAACCGCCTGTCTTTCATTTTACAATTGTGCTCCCCTGTTATTGACCCTTCTACTAAGGGGGAACAACTGCTTCCTACCCACCCTGTCCATACCCCTCATCATCTGAAATACCTCTAACATGGCCCCCTCAACCTTCTCTACTCTAAAGAAAACAACCTGAATTCATTCAGCGTCTCTTCATGACTAAATGATTTCAAGCTAGATAACATCCTGGTGAGATCTCTGCTCCTCCCCAACCCCTCAACTCTTGCAACCCCAGTGCAATCACATTCTCATCTTAACATTAATGACACATACTTCTATTCTTCCATGTTCCGCCCCCCCCCCACCACTACCAGTTGTGTATCTAACTTCTGTTTAGTGAACCTGTGCTGTTCACTTCAATTCTTGGATTGTGGCAGCACAAATTTCTGCATTCACTCACTCTCTAAGAAAAGAGGTTCCTCCTGAATTCCTTGTCAGTTTTATTAGTGACCTCCTTATAGCTATGGCCTCTGGTTCTGCTCACACCCTGCAGCATCTCTACATCTATCCAATCAAAACCCTCTCGATCTACACCATTTCTACCAGGTCCCACCTGAGGCATCTTGTTGATAATTTTTATTCATTCATACGATGTGGATGTCGCCATTCCAGTCAACATTGTTGTCCATCCCTCATTGCCAAAGAAGAAGTTTAAAGTTCATCATATTGTAATCGGTCTGGAGTTATTTTTGGCCAGGTCAGGTAAGGAAAGCAGTTACATTCCCAAAATGAGTGAAACTGATGGCTTTTTCACAGCAATCATCAATGGTTTTGTGGTTGTCATTAGATCTTTAATTCTAGGCTTTTATTGAATTCAAATCCCATCATCCGCCATGGCAGAGTTCAAACGTCAGACCCTAGAATATTACCTGGGTACCTGGATTAAAACTCTGGTGATAATATCATGACACAAGTTGGTGCAAGGACTAGTATGATCTTTGAGAAAGGAAATTGGATGCAAACAAACAAGGAAAGTTGGAATGGTGGTTGGGGATAGTTGCAGTTTATGGAGGAGAAGCAAGTTGTAGTTTATGGAGGATAAGGGAGTTGCAGTTTATGGAGGAAAAGCAAGTTGCAGTTTATGGAGGAGAAGGGAGTTGTAGTTTATAGAGGAATAGGGAGTTGTAGGTGATGGAGGATGAGAGTTGTAGCTTTTGGAGGAGAAGGCAGTTGCAGTTTCTGGGGGATAGGCGAGTTGTAGTTTATGGAGGATAAGGGAGTTGTAGTTTATGGAGGATATGCGAGTTGTAGTTTAAGGAGGATAAGGGAGTTGTAGTTTATGGAGGAGAAGAGAGATGTAGTTTTTGGAGGATAAGGGAGTTGTAGTTTATGGAGGAGAAGAGAGTTGTAGTTTTTGGAGAATAAGGGAGTTGCAGTTTACGGGGAATAAGTGAGTTGTAGTTTATGTAGGGTATGCGAGTTGTAGTTTATGGTGGAAAAGGGAGTTGCAGTTTATGGAGGATAAGAGAGTTGTAGGTTATCGAGGATAAGGGAGTTGTAGTTTATGGAGGATGAGAGTTGTAGTTTTTGGAGGACAATTGAGTTGCAGTTTATGGGGGATAAGCGAGTTGCAGTTTATGGAGAATAAGCGATTTGTATTTTATGGAGGTTAAGGGAGTTGCAGTTTATGGAGAATAAGCGATTTGTAGTTTATGGAGGATAAGGGAGTTGCAGTTTATGTAGGATAAGGGAGTTGTAGTTTATGGAGTATAAGCGAGTTGTAGTTGCTGGAGGATAAGCGAGTTATAGTTTATGGAGTATAGGGAGATGTAGTTTATTTAGGAAAAGCGAGTTGTAGTTTATGGAGGATAAGCGAGTTGTAGTTTATGGAGGATAAGGGAGTTGTAGTTTATGCAGGATAAACGAGTTGTAGTTTATTGAGGAAAAGCGAGTTGCAGTTTTTGGTGGATAAGGCAGTTGTAGTTTATGGTGGATAAGAGAGTTGTAGTTTATGGAGGATAAACGAGTTGCAGATTATGGGGAAAAAGCGAGTTGCAGTTTATGGAGGATAAGCGAGTTGTAATTTATTGAGGAAAAGCTAGTTGCAGTTTATGGAGGAAAAGGGAGCTTTAGTTTACGGAGGATAAACGAGTTGCAGATTATGGGGGAAAATCGAGTTGCAGTTTATGGAGGATAAGGCTGTTGTAGTTTATGGAGGACAGGGAGATGTAGTTTATTTAGGAAAAGCGAGTTGTAGTTTATGGAGGATACGCGAGTTGTAGTTTATGGAGGATAAGGGAGTTGCAGTTTATGGAGGAAAAGGGAGCTTTAGTTTACGGAGGATAAACGAGTTGCAGATTATGGGGGAAAAGCGAGTTGCAGCTTATGGAGGATGAGGGAGTTGTAGTTTATGGAGCATAAGTGAGTTGTAGATTATGGAGGATAAACGAGTTGCAGTTTATGGGGAAAAAGCGAATTGCAGTTTATGGAGAATAAGGGAGTTGGAGTTTATGGAGGATAAGCGAGTTGTAGTTTATGGAGGATAAGCGAGTTGTAGTTTATGGAGGATAAGGGAGTGGTAGTTTATGGAGGATAAGCGAGTTGTAGTTTATGGAGCATAAGTGAGTTGTAGATTATGGAGGATAAACGAGTTGCAGTTTATGGGGAAAAAGCGAATTTCAGTTTATGGAGAATAAGAGAGTTGGAGTTTATGGAGGATAAGCGAGTTGTAGTTTATGGAGGATAAGGGAGCGGTAGTTTATGGAGGATAAGCGAGTTGTAGTTTATGGAGGATGAGAGTTGTAGCTTTCGGAGGAGAAGGGAATTGCAGTTTCTGGGGGATAAGCGAGTTGTAGTTTATGGAGGATGAGAGTTGTAGC
>NC_057718.1:6653067-6661741 GCF_004010195.1 Chiloscyllium plagiosum | reverse complement strand
GTAGTTTATGGAGGATCAGGGAGATGTAATTTTTGGAGGATAAAAGGGTTGTAGTTTTTGGAGGATAATTGAGTTGTTGTTTATGGAGGATAAGCGAGTTGTAGTTTTTGGACGATAAGCGAGTTGAAGTTTTTGGAGGATGAGGGAGTTGCAGATTATGAAGGATAAGGGAGTTGTAGTTTACGGAGGATAAGGGAGTTGCAGATTATGGAGGATAAGCGAGTTGTAGTTTACGGAGGATAAGGGAGTTGTAGGTCATGGAGGATAAGCGAGTTGTAGTTTATGGAGGATTAACGAGTTGCAGATTATGGGGGAAAAGCGAGTTGCAGTTTATGGAGAATAAGCGAGTTGTAGTTGTTGGAGGATAAGGGAGTTTTAGTTTATGGAGGATAAGGGAGGTGTAATTTTTGGAGGATAAAAGTGTTGTAGTTTTTGGAGGTTAATTGAGTTGTTGTTTATGGAGGATAAGCGAGTTGTAGTTTTTGGAGGATAAGGGAGTTTTAGTTTATGGAGGATAAGGGAGGTGTAATTTTTGGAGGATAATAGTGTTGTAGTTTTTGGAGGTTAATTGAGTTGTTGTTTATGGAGGATAAGCGAGTTGTAGTTTTTGGACGATAAGCGAGTTGTAGTTTTTGGAGGAAAAGTGAGTTGTAGTTTTCGGAGGTTAATGGAGTTGCAGTTTATTGACGATAAGCGAGTTGTAGTTTATGGAGGATAAACGAGTTGCTGTCTATGGGGGAAAAGTGAGTTGCAGTTCATGGACGATAAGGGAGTTGTAGTTTATGGACGAAAAGCGAGTTGTAGTTTCTGGAGCATAAGGGAGTTGCAGTTTATGGAGGATAAGCGAGTTATATTTTACGGAGAATATGTGAGTTGCAGTTTATGGAGGATTAGCGATTTGTAGTTTATGGAGGACGAGCGAGTTGTAGTTTTTGGAGGAGAAGAGAGTTGCAGTTTATGGGGGATAAATGAGTTGTAGTTTATGCACGATAAGCGAGTTGTTGTTTTTGGAGGATAAGTGAGTTGCAATTTATGGTGGATAAGCGAGTTGTAGTTTATGGTGGGTATGCGAGTTGTAGTTTATGGAGGAAAAGCGAGTTGCAGTTTTTGGAGGAGAAGGGAGTTGCAGTTTATGGAGGATAAACGAGTTGCAGATTTTGGAGGATAAGCGCGTTGTAGTTTATGGAGGATAAGGGAGTTGTAGTTTATGCAGGATAAGGGAGATGTAGTTTTTGGAGAATAAGGGAATTGCAGTTTATGGAGGATAAGCGAGTTGTAGTTTATGGAGGATAAGGGAGTTGTAGTTTATGAAGGATAAGGGAGATGTAGTTTTTGGAGAATAGGGAATTGCAGTTTGTGGTGGATAAGTGAGTTGTAGTGTATGGAGGAAAAGCGAGTTGTAGTTTATGGAGGATCAGGGAGTTACAGTTTATGGAGGATAAGCGAGTTGTAGTTTATGGAGGATAAGGGAGTTGTAGTTTATGGACAATAGGAGCGTTGTAGGTTATCGAGGATAATGGAGTTGTAGTTTATGGAGGATGTGAGTTGTAGTTTTTGGAGGATAATTGAGTTGTAGTTTCTGGAGGGTAAGCGAGTTGTTTTTTATGGGACGATAAGCGAGTTGTAGTTTATGGAGGATGTGAGTTGTAGTTTTTGGAGGATAATTGAGTTGTATTTGTGGAGGATAAGCGAGTTGTAGTTTCTGGAAGGTAAGCGAGTTGTTGTTTATGGAGGATAAGCGAGTTGTTGTTTATGGAGGATAAGCGAGTTGTAGTTTATGAAGGATAAGTGAGTTGTAGTTTTTGGAGGATAAGGGAGTTGCAGTTTATGGGGAATAAGCGAGTTGTATTTTGTGCAGGAGAAGCAAGTTGTAGTTTATGGAGGGTATGCAAGTTGTAGTTTATGGTGGAAAAGCGATTTGCAGTTTATGGAGGATTAGAGATTTGTAGTTTATTGAGGATAAGGGAGTTGCAGTTTATGGAGGATGAGAGTTGAAGTTTTAGGAGGATAATTCAGTTGCAGTTTATGGTGGACAAGCAAGTTGTAGTTTCTGGAGGGTAAGCGAGTTGTTGTTTATGGAGGAGAAGCGAGTTGTAGTTTATGGAGGATAAGGGAGTGGTAGTTTATGGAGGATAGGGAGAATATGATTATTTAGGAAAACCAAGTTGCAGTTTATGGAGGATAAGCGCTTTGTAGTTTATGGAGAATAAGGGAGTTGCAGTTTATGCAGGATAAGCGAGTTGTAATTAATTGAGGAAAAGCGAGTTGCAGTTTATGGAGGATAAGCGAGTTGCAGTTTATGCGGGATATGCGAGTTATAGTTAATGGAGGGTAAGCGAGTTGCAGTTTATGGAGGATAAGCAAGTTGCAGTTTATGGAGGATAAACAAGTTGCAATTTATGGAGGATAAGCGAGTTGCAGCTTATGGAGGATAAGCGAGTTGAAGTTTATGGAGGATAAGCGAGTTGTAGTTTATGGAGGATAATAGAGGTGTAGATGATGGAGGATAAATGAGTTGCAGTTTACGGGGGAAAAGTGAGTTGCAGTTTATGGAGGATAAGCGAGTTGTTGTTTATGGAGGGTAAGGGAGTTGTAGCTTATGGAGGAGAAGTGAGTTGTAGTTTATGGTGGATAAGCGAGTTGTAGTTTATGGAGGATAAGAGAGTTTTAGCATATGGGGGATAAGGAGGTTGTAGTTTGTAGAGAATAAGGGAATTTTAGTATCTGGAGGATAAGCGAGTTGTAGTTTATGATGTTTCAGGAGGTTGTAGTTTATGGAGGATAAGCGAGTTGTAGATTATGGAGGATTATCGAGTTGTAGTTTATGGAGGTGGAGAATTGCAGTTTTTGGAGGAGACGGGGTTGCAGTTTATGGGGGATAAGCGAGTTGTAGTTTATGGCGGAGAAGTGATTTGCAGTTTATGGAGGATAAAGCGGGTTGTAGTTTACGAAAGATAACGGAGTTGTAGGTTATAGTGGAAAAGCGAGTTGCAGTTTATGGAGGATAAGGGATTTGTAGTTTTTGGAGGGAATGCGAGTTTTAGTTTATTGAGGAAAAGCGAGGTGCAGTTTATGGAGGTTAAGGGAGTTGTAGTTTATGGAGGTGGAGTGTTATAGTTTTTGGAGGAGACGGGCTTGCAGTTTATGGGGGATAAGTAAGTTGTAGTTTATGGCAGAGAAGCGAGGTGCAGTTTATGGAAGATAAGGGAGTTGTAGTTTACGAAGGATAACGGAGTTGTAGTTTATGGTGGAAAAGTGAGTTGCAGTTTATGGAAGATTAGAGAGTTGTAGGTTATCGAGGATAAGGAAGTTGCAGTTTATGGTTGAGAAGCAAGTTGTAGTTTCTGGAGGGTAAGTGAATTGTTGTTTATGGAGGATTAGGGAGTTGTAGTTTATGGAGGATAGGGAGAATTGGTTTATTTGGGAAAACCAAATTGCAGTGTATGGAGGATAAGCGCTTTGTAGTTTATGGCGGATAAGGGAGTTGCAGTTTATGCGGGATATGCGAGTTATAGTTAATGGAGGGTAAGCGAGTTGCAGTTTATGGAGGATAAACAACTTGCAGTTTACGGGGGAAAAGCGAGTTGAAGTTTATGGAGGATAAGCGAGTTGTAGTTTATGGAGGATAATAGAGGTGTAGATTATGGAAGATAAACGAGTTGCAGTTTACGGGGGAAAAGCGAGTTGCAGTTTATGGAGGATAAGCGAGTTGTTGTTTATGGAGGATAAGCGAGTTGTAGTTTATGGAGGAGAAGTGAGTTGTAGTTTATGGAGGATAAACGAGTTGTAGTTTATGGAGGGTATGCGAGTTGTAGTTTATGGTGGAAAAGCGAGTTGCAGTTTATTGAGGATAAGAGAGTTGTGGTTTATCTACGATAAGGGAGTTGTAGTTTATGGAGGATGAGAGATGTAGTTTTTGGAGGATAATTGAGTTGCAGTTTATGGGGGATAAGCGAGTTGAAGTTAATGGAGGATAAGCGAGTTGTAGTTTATGCAGGAAAGCAAGTTGTAGTTTATGGAGGAGAAGCGAGTTGTATTTTATGGAGAATAAGGGAGTTTTAGCATATGGAGGATAAGGGAGTTGTAGTTTATGATGTTTAAAGAGGTTGTAGTTTATGGAGGATAAGCGAGTTGTAGATTATGGAGGATTATCGAGTTATAGTTTATGGAGGAAAAGGGAGTTGTAGTTTATGGATGATAAGGGAGTTGCAGTTTATGGAGGATAAGGGTGTTGTAGTTTATGCAGGTGGAGAGTTGTAGTTTATGGAGGATAACGGAGTTGTAGTTTATGGAGGATAAGCGAGTTGTAGTTTATGGACATTAGAGACTTGTAGTTTATGGAGGATAAGGGAGTTGCAGTTGATCGAGTGTCCGCGAGTTGTAGTTTATGGAGTATAAGCGAGTTTCAGTTTATGGAGGATAAGTCAGTTGTAGTTTTTGGACAGTCAGGGAGTTGCAGTTTATGGAGGATAAGGGTGTTGTAGTTTATAGAGGATAGGGGAGTTTTAGTTTATGAAGGATAAGGGAGTTGTAGTTTATGGAGAATGAGCGAATTGTAGTTTATGGAAGATAAGCGAGTTGTAGTTTATGGAGGACAAGCAAGTTGTAGTTTATGGAGGAAAAGCGAGTTGCAGTTTATGGAGGATGAGGGAGTTGTAGTTTTTGGAGGTAAGCGAGTTGTAGTTTATGGTGGATAAGCGAGTTGTAGCTTATGGAAGATAAGCGAGTTGCAGTTTATGGAGGAAAAGCGAGTTGTAGTTTATGGAGATTAGCGAGTTGTAGTTTATGGTGGATAAGTGAGTTGTAGCTTATGTAGGTTAAGGCAGTTGTAGTTTATGGAGGATAAGGGAGTTGTAGTTTATGGAAGATAAGCGAGTTGGAGTTTATGGAGGAAAAGCGAGTTGGAGTTTATGGAGGAGAAGCAAGTTGTAGTTTATGGAGAATAAGGGAGTTGTAGTTTATGGAAGATAAGGGAGTTGTAGTTTATGGAAGATAAGCGAATTGTAGTTCATGGAGGAAAAGCGAGTTGCAGTTTATGGAGATTAGTGAGTTGTAGTTTATGGAGATAAGCGAATTGTAGTTTATGGTGGATAAGCGAGTTGTAGCTTATGTAGGTTAAGGGAGTTGTAGTTTATGGAAGATAAGCGAGTTGGAGTTTATGGAGGAAAAGCGAGTTGTAGTTTATGGAGGAGAAGCGAGTTGTATTTTTTGATGTTTAAGGAGGTTGTAGTTTATGGAGGATAAGCGAGTTGTAGTTTATGGAGAATAAGGGAGTTTTAGTATATGGAGGATCAGCAAGTTGTAGTTTTGGATGTTTAAGGAGGTTGTAGTTTATGGAGGATAACGGAGTTGTAGTTTATGGAGCATAAGGGAGTTGTAGTTTATGGAAGATAAGTGAGTTGGAGTTTATGGAGGAAAAGCGAGTTGTAGTTTTTGATGTTTAAGGAGGTTGTAGTTTATGGAGGATAAGCGAGTTGTAGATTATGGAGGATTATCGAGTTATAGTTTATGGAGGAAAAGGGAGGTGCAGTTTATGGAGGATAAGCGAGTTGTAGTTTATGGAGGATAATGGAGTTTTAGTTTATGGAGGATAAGCGAGTTATAGTTTATGGAGGATAAGCGAGTTGATCTGTACGTCTTTTAGATGTTTCCTGCAGACCCCTCAAACACTTGGCTTTCCTAAACATTGGTGATATTATTTCACTGGAGTTTGACTAATTCCTTTCAACATTTCTCTCCTTTCCAAATATCACCAATAAAAATAAACATACTTTTGATGTTTTAAAACCACCTGATTGCTGCACTGGCTTCAGTCTACCATTGTAAATCAGAAAAACAGATCTCTACTTTCTGCAGAATTGACAGCAGAAAAAATAGAGCCTTTCAACACAACTCCACATGAGCGCCCTCCCATTCCTCAACATGTAGTCCTTCTATTCCCATTCCCCTCATGGCTTCATTGAGCTTCTTTTCAAGCCCTTTGGATTACACCTGCATTTTTATTTGTTGCATTTCCTTGTTGGGACTTCCTTGTGAATTGTTTGAAAGGTCTGTGGGCTGGAGTTTTTGCAGAAACTAACACAGGGGGCCTGGATCAGGAAAGCGTGCCCTCATTTCTAACAGATTTTGTTTATCCCAGATTGGGAAAGGAAGAGGGGACCTAGACACACCAGGTCCATATGAACTCAGTGCTGAGTTCATATACACTCCATTTCTGCTATTGTAATGCCTTTATTACACAGTGTGGGTGTTATTAATTTATCGACTGAGAATACTGTTGGAAGGCAATACTGTCAAGGGGCCAAATTGTGTAAATTCACAATCATTTAAAAATTAAAAAGCACAAACTACCAGTATCAGTGAGAGTTGAAGAAAAGTCCTCAAGCTATGGAGTAATTTCAATTCATTTAATTAAATCCCCAACCTTTTAAATATTTGAAAAACAAAATGCAGAATAAACTCTGTTTTAGCTATTCCAGTAACTATTTGTTGACATTACAGCAAAGAGGTGTCATCATATCATTGTTCATGGTTAGCTGTTTTTTATAATCTACAATTGTCTCAGGGAGGTGAAGGTTCACAGTTTGATTGACAGCTCAGAACGATTATAAAAGGATCTGCTGTCTTTGACATGGGGTTGTAAATAAAAACTAATATGTCTTCACAGGGATTATGTACTTGAGGCTGGTAAACATTTTTTAGGGCTTAATGAATGGAAGCTTAAGAAATTTAGTTTCACTTATTACAACATTTTTCCTGAAGTCTACTCATGGACCAGAGTTGATAAAGCATGGTGCTGGAAAAGGCACAGCAGGTCAGGCAGCATCTGAGGATGAGAGAGTCGACATTTCGGGCATAGCCCTTCATCCCAGAAACCACACTAGATGGGTTGCCATCGAAAGGGTTACTGCTATATGGCAGACTGTTAGTGGCACTGATGCTATAAGGGTCCATGTCAGTGGGCAGGGAGAATGAGTTGGCATGGGGAGCATGCAGATGGTGGTGAGGAGTAAGTGGTCTAATATGTAACAAAACCACTGGGGGAAAAACAGAATTGCAACAGGCCTTTAGTTAATAAGCTCACCTTAGCAATTGGCAGCTGCTGTCGTCACCTCTGATTTCCAGCCAATGACAAACAGGCCCAACTCAGACTAAGAATATTTGGGACACTCTCTTCAAAAGGAATTTCTGGACATGAACCCTTTTTGATCCCTTTTTGAATCAGTTAAATTGCAGTTCTCCAAATTGGATCAATTATTAATCCATATGCTGAGAAATTCAAGAGTCTAAAGTTGAATAAGGCAATCCACCTCTCCCCCACACTTTGGACAATATCTGACAGAAAGAATCACAGGAAGTCAACCTTTTGTGACGAATGTTTAGCCTCTTACTCAAAATCTAAAACAGATCATTTGGCTACAACCTTTCTCTTTGTGACAGCTTGCTGCGTATTAACTATTACATTGCATACCATTACAGCAATGTCTACACTTCCAAAAATACATTTGGATACTTTAGGATGTCATGAGATTGTTAGAGCCATCAAAGAAATTAAAAAATCTTCATAATGGAGAAAGCTAATCATTTTACTTCGTTCAATGGGTGACTTTGAAAAACATACTCATAACTGCCCATCTTTAATTACCTTGATCCCATTTAAGGGTTAATGACGCATAAAACGTAGAACATAAAGCATAGAACAGTACAGCGGCACAGTGGCACAGTGGTTAGCACTGCTGCCTCACAGCGCCAGAGACCGGGGTTCAATTCCCGACTCAGGCGACTGACTGTGTGGAGTTTGCACGTTCTCCCCGTGTCTGCGTGGGTTTCCTCCGGGTGCTCCGGTTTCCTCCCACAGTCCAAAGATGTGCACGTCAGGTGAATTGGCCATGCTAAATTGCCTGTAGTGTTAGGTGTAGGGGTATGGGTGGGTTACGCTTCAGTGTGGACTTGTTGGGCCGAAGGGCCTGTTTCCACACTGTAAGTAATCTAATCTACAGCACAGTATGGGCCCTTCAGCCCTTGATCTTGTGCTGATCCTTTTTCCTATTTTAAGATCAGATGAAACTACATACCCTCCATTTTACTATCTTCTATGTGCCTATCCAAGAGTCGCTTAAATGTCCCTAATGTGTCTGAATTTACTACCACTGCTGGCAGTGCATTCCAAGCACCCACCACTCTCTGTGTATAGAACCCGACCTCTGACATCTCCCCTAAACCTTCCTCCAATCACCTTAAAATTGTGCCCCCTCATGATAACCATTTGCTCCCTGGGAACGAGTCTTTGGCTATCCAAACTATCTATGCCTCTCACCATCTTGTACATCTCTATCAAGTCACCTCTCATCCTTCTTCGCTCCAATGAAAAAAAGTCCTCGCTCCCTCAACCTTATGTCAAAAGGCATGCCTTCTAGTCCAGGTAGCATCATGGTAAATCTCCTCTGCATCCCTTCTGGATCTGGTATTGTGTAACAAACCAGATTTGGTCAGGAACCTCGAAATGAAAGAGCCATTGGGAAATAGTGACCATAATACAATAAGCTTCAATCTGCAATTTGAGAGGGAGAGGGTACAATCGGAAGTGACAATATTTCTGTTGAATAAGGGGAACCATGGAGCTATGAGGGAGGAGCTGGCCAAAGTTCAATGGTGTAATACTTTAGCAGAGATG
>NC_057718.1:6625743-6648159 GCF_004010195.1 Chiloscyllium plagiosum | reverse complement strand
CAGGAGAATCGATGTTTCGGGCATAAGCCCTTCATCAGAACAGGAAGGCAGATTACTACCTCAATTGAATCAATTTAGGTAAAGGGGCAGTACAGAGAGATATTGGTGTTCTTGTACACCAGTCAATGAAGGTAAGCATGCAGGTACAGCAGGTAGTGAAGAAGGCTAATAGCATGCTGGCCTTCATAACAAGAGGGATTGAGTATAGAAGCAAAGGAATTCTTCTGCAGCTGTAGAGGGCCCTGGTGAGACCACACCTGGAATATTGTGTGCAGTTCTGGTCTCCAAATTTGAGGAAAGACATTCTGGCTATTGAGGGAGTGCAACGTAGGTTCACGAGGTCAATTCCTAGAATGGCAGGATTACCTTACACTGAAAAACTGGAGCGTCTGGGCTTGTATACCCTTGAGTTTAGAAGACTGGGAGGGGATCTGATTGAGACATATAAGATTATTAAAGGATTGGACACTCGGGAGGCAGGAAGCATGTTTTCGCTGATGGGTGAATGCTGAACCAGAGGACACAGCTTAAAAATATGGGGTAGACCATTTAGGACAGAGATGAGGAGAAACGTCTTCACCCAGAGAGTGGTGGCTGTGTGGAATGCTCTGCCCCAGAGGGCAGTGGAGGCCCAGTTTCTGGATTCATTTAAGAAAGAGTTGGGTAGAGCTCTCAAGGATAGTGGAATCAAGGGTTATGGAGATAAGGCAGGAAAAGGATACTGATTAAGGATGATCAGCCATGATCATATTGAATGGTGGTGCAGGCTCGAAGGGCAGAATGGCCTACTCATGCACCTATTGTCTATTGTCTATTGTTTATCGTCTAAAGCCTCCACATCCTTCCGAAAATGAGATGATCAGAACTGAACACAATATTCCAAGTGTGGACTAACGAAGGCTTTATAGAGCTGCAGCATAACCTCATGGCTTTAAAACTTAAAACCCCCGCTAATGAAAGCCAACACACCATATACCTTCTTTACAATTATGTCAACTTGAATGGCAACTTTGAGGGATGAATGGACATGGATCCCTCTGTTCCTCCACACTGCCAAGAATTCTGCATTTAACCCTGTATTCTGCATTCACATTCAAACTTCTAAAATGAATCACTCTACATTTTTTCCAAGTTGAACTCCATCTGCTACTTATCAGTCCAGTTCTGCATCCTGTCAATGTCCCGTTACAAGCTTCTACAGCCCTCCATACAACCCACCACTCCACTAATCTTCATATCATTGCCAAATTTTCTAACCCACCCTTCTACTCCCTCATCCAAGTCATTTATAAATATTGCAAAGAGCAGAGATCTCAAAACCAATCTCTGTGGAACGCCATGGTCACCAAGCTCCAGGCTGAATACTTTCCATCTATCACCACCCTCTGTCTTCTCTGGGCCAGCCAATTCTGTATCCAGACAGCCAGATTTCCCTGTATCCCATGTCTCCTTACTTTCTGAATAGAACCTTATTAAACACCTTGCTAAAATCCATGTACACCACATCCATTGCTTTACCTTCATCAATGTGTTTTGTCACATCCTCAAAGAACTTAATAAGGTTTGTGAGGCACGACCTGCTCCTCACAAAACCATGCTGACTATCTCTAATCAAGCTATGGTTTTCTAAGTAATCATAAATCTTGTCTTTCAAAATGTTCTTCAATAATTTGCCCACCAAAAATGTAAGACTAGCCTGTAGTTGACAGGATTATCCCTATTCTCTTTCTTGAACAAGGGAATAATATTTTCCACCCTCCAATCATCTGGCACTACTCCAGTGGACAGTAAGAATGCAAAGATCATTGTCAAAGGCGCAGCAATCTCTTCCCATGCCTCCTGTAGGAACCTCGGGTATATCCCATCTGGCCCAGGTGACTTATCTAGCCTTACGTTTTGGGGCTTGTTGTAATGGATCCTTGTGGTGCAGTGGTAGTGTCCCTACCTCCGTGCCTGGAGGACACAGAGTTCAAGTCCCACTTGCTACTGAGGTGTGAGATAGCATCACCTAATGGATTGATTTGAAAATGTATGAACTGTTGTAATGTATATAATAGCTGAGGGAAGATATTGCCATGATCGTAATATTACCAGACTTGCAATGTATTTGAGGGCACAGATTTAAATCTCCTAAGTGAGCTCATGAAATTTAATCTATAAAGCTTGAATTGAAATTTGGTCTCAGTAACTGTGACCATCACAACCATTATTAATTGTCATTATCAGTTCTTTTGATTTACTTATGTCCATTGAGGAAGCGTAGACTTACGGTAAGGGACAAAAGGTTTCAAGGAGATGTGAAGAAACCTTTATCAACCAAAGGATGGTGAGAATCTGGAACTCCCTGCCTGTAAGGGTGGGAGAGGCAGGAACCATCATCACATTGAAGAAATATTTAGATGTGCACTTGTGATGCTAAGTCATACAAGGCTATGGGTCAAGTGCTGGAAAATGGGATTAGAATAGTTAGGCAGTTGTTTTTGACCAGTAAGGGCATAATGGGCTAAAGGGCCTCTTTCTGGGCTGTGGATGTCTAAGACTATGTGACTCTATGAAACATTAGAATAGATTAGATTCCCTACAATGTGGAAATAGGCCCTTCAGCCCAACAAGCCCATACCGACCCTCCGAAGAGTAACCCACCCAGACCTATTTCCCTACGACTGATGTACCTAACGCTATGGGCACTTTAGCATGGCCAATTCACCTAACCTGCATATCTTTGGATTGTGGGAGGAAACCGGAGCACCCAGAGGAAACCCAGATATCCACCATCATTCCCTAGTTTGGCCTAGATGTGACTCCAGAGTCCAGAACTATTTGAGTCCCTTGTCTAGTGAAAGAATAACTGTCATTGGAGGTAGTCCAGGGAAGGTTGACTTGGCTGACACCAGGTATGGAGGGGCAGCCTTGTGAGGAGGCGTTGGATGGGTCAAGCCTGTGATCCTTGAAGTTTGGAGGAACGAGAGGTGACTCGAGACACCCGGGATTCCTGGAGGACTGAGCAAGGTGAGGTGGAGAAGTTACTTCCCCTTGTTGCAGTGTCTAGGACCGGGTAGGCAGCATAACCTCAAAGTCAGGGATCGCACAAGATGATGCATAGCTTAGAATTTGTTTCAGATTGGCAGGGAGACTAGGACCCATAGGCACAGCCTTAACATGAGAGAAGGTCAATTTAGAATGGAAGTGAAGAGACATTTCATCAGCCAGAGAGTAGTGGCCCCATGAAATTCATTGCCATGGAGCGCAGTGGAGCCGGGACATTAAATGTCTCCAAGGCCGAGATTGATAAATTCTTGATCTCGCAAGGAATTCAGGGCTACGGGGAGAGTGCGGGTAAGTGGAGTTTAAATGCCCATCGGTCATGATTAAATGGTGGAGTAGATTCGATGGGCCGAATGGCCTTATTTCCACTCCTCTGTCTTATGGTCTTATGGTCTTATTTAAAGCAGAGGTAGGGAGGAATTTCTTGCCTTGGAGTGGATCTGTGGAATTATTTGGCATGGACGGGCTGTCACCGTTGGATTGTTGGGTACATTCGAGGCTGCGCTGGTTGGTTTTTGGTCAGTAAGGGAGTCAAGGGTTTGCAGAGAAGCAGCAGAGGAGCGGAGTTGAGGATTATTGGGTCAGTGATGATCCCATTGAATGGTGGAGCAGTTCCAATGGGCTGAATGACCTACATCTGCTCCTGTGGTCTGATGGTCTTATGACCTACAGCAATGCGGTTGACTCTTAACTGCTGTCTGAAATGGTCTGAACAGGCATTCGGTTCAAGGTTAATCACAGAAAGGTAACAATTTTAACAGTGACACCCACATCCCACAATAGAATAGAAATTATGAT
The DNA here is from genome assembly GCF_004010195.1 of Chiloscyllium plagiosum. NCBI lineage: Eukaryota > Metazoa > Chordata > Chondrichthyes > Orectolobiformes > Hemiscylliidae > Chiloscyllium > Chiloscyllium plagiosum. Next base: position 6,644,316 of record NC_057718.1, on the reverse strand, counting down.
GAGGTAACAGGAGTTGGTTTTAAATCATCCAACTGGTTTTGTTTATGAATAAACTCGAAACATTTTGAACAAATGTCATTTCTATCAAATTTCCCAAATTGTCTTCATGGAATTTTATGCTTTTCCAGCAACATATTTTCAGCTTCATGGAATTTTAACCAACAACTCTGCATGTTACTGGTAAGAGGCTAATACTCCTTAATATGTTCTTAATTTCATCTACACTGCAAAGGGCATGTGGTAACCCGCTATCAATCTCCAGCTTTTTTTTTCCAAAATGATTCCAAGGATGTTGTCTGCATTATTTGGCTCAGCAGTTTATTGCATTGGCTGAATTTTCCCAGCCTCTGACTGAAGGGGGAGACGGCGAGTCACTTGGGAAGACATTGCGAGATCAGAAAGATGACATTTTCAACATCAAGAAAGTAAAGTCTGAATTTGTACCCAAGTCTTGCAAATGATTTGGGAATCTTGCTGGCAAGCAACAAAAGACCTACGTGCATGCAACCGCATGTAGAGTCATAGAGTCATAGAGATATACAGCATGGAAACAGGCCCTTCAGTCCAACTCTTCCATGCTGACTAGTCATCCCAACCCAGCCCGGTACGATGGCTCAGTGGTTAGCACTGCTGCCTCACTGCACGAGGGACCCAGGTTTGATTTCTGTATGGAGTTTGCACGTTCTCCCTGTGGTTGCGTGGGTTTCCTCCGGGTGCTCCGGTTTCCTCCCACAGTCCAAAGATGTGCAGGCTAGGTGAATTGGCCATGCTAAATTGCCCATAGTGTTAGGTGCATTAGTCAGAGGGAAATGGTTCTGGGTGGGTTACTCTTCGGAGGGTCGATGTGGAGGTGTTGGGCTGAAGGGGCTGTTTCCACACTCTAGGGAATCTAATCTAATCTAGTCCTACCTTGCCAGCACCCGGCCCATATCCCTCCAAGCCCATCCTATTCACATACCCATCCAGATGCCTTTTAAATGCTGCAATTTTACTAGCCTTCACCACTTCCTCCGGCAGCACATTCCACACACATACCACCCTTTGTGTGAAAAAGTTGCCTCTTAGTCTCTTTTATATATTTCCCCTCTCACCCTAAACCTATGCTCTCTACTTCAGGACTCCCCCACTTCAGGGAAAAGATTTTGTCTATTTATCCTATCCATGTACCCCCATGATTTTATAAACCTCTATAAAGGGTGAACTTATAGAAGTTTATAAAATCATGAGGGGCATGGATCATTAATCTCACCTCATTTATGTTATTTCCTGTTCTCTCCCACACATTGGAGAGGAATGGATGGTGGTAATTCTTCAAGTGGAATTCTGATTGGTTACCCAGCATTTTCCAGCTCATCACTTGCCCTTCAGAGCCTCTGTCTGCCAACATCAACATCGCAAACATCCCCCTGCCCCTTACCTTATCCATACAGACTGGCATCAGACACATTCCAACCTCACCACACCTTGTTGGTTCATCCCTGACCCATTTAGAACACAGCTTTCAACAACAATGTTGCTCTTTGAGCACACCATTATCTTCTTTTGAAACGATTCTTTGTGAGCAGGGACAGGCATCCAACTCATGGATTGGATCAGGGTCATCTCCCAAACCCCTCACTCTGCACCGACTTGGACGCCCACAGCATCCCTCTCTTGTTCGTTTGCCATCTGAATCAGAAGCTAAGTGTTCACAGTACTTACTGTCTTCATTCATTCATGAGATGAGGGCATTGCTGGCTCAGCAAACATTGATTGCCCATTCTTGAAGGCAGTTAAGAGTCAATGACGATGGTGGTGCATTAGCCTGACCCCGTAAGGATGGCTGTTTCTTTCCCCAAAGGGTATTAATTAGCTAGATGGGTGACCACCTCCAACAATCAATAATGGCTTCATTGTCATCATTTTGACTCTAAATTCTAGATTTTTCTACCGAAAGCAGGATTCGACCCCACGTCCTCAGATCCTCTCCAGATGAGCAGCCCTGTGATAACACCAATGAGTCATCCACCTCCCCTATTGCTCCTTGCTGGTTCAAGTAGATGTAGATCCAGGCAGTTTATGGCTGTGGTCAGCAGTCATTGATCAGAGAGAGCTGTGCGTACTGCCGTGTGGCAATGTACCATGTCGATCTCACACCTACACCGTGTGCCAGCTGCTTCCACACCACATGTGCCTCAGCCGAATGGCCAGGTCTCAACCTCCAAGGGGAGGACATCTTAGTCAATTCAACACAGACTGCTGCCAGTCAGGGGTTCCCACCATCGAAAGTCAAATCTGAGTCCAGGTGCTTTGGATATGGTCAGTCAACCGCTTGGGGTGACCAGGATCCGGGATTCTAGATCACTGCAGATCCGGGGAGTGGGCTACATTCACTTCTGACGGTCCAATGCCATTAGTCCAAGGATCTGCAGTAAGTCACAGAGACCAGGCTGGGGCCTGACCACCCATTAGTCAGGGCTGCCTGCATGATCTGGGGCGGCAGGGGGTTTGTTATAGTGGGGTGGGGGTGTTTGTTGAGGGGGTGAGTGTGGAGGGAATGTACAGCAGTTTGTGCTGGGGACCAGCTGAGTGAGAGAGAACGGAGCCAATCACAGGCCACAATAGCAGTGGGGAACCTGGGGATGTCTGACATGGGGATTCAAATGGATTAAATTTGCCCCCAGCCCCCTTTTGGGTAGTGATTTGTACAATGTACTATGTGAAAATGCCGTCCCCCATTCCCACCAACCCCTTGGGGTCTTATTCCTGTTTATATTATTTAATTAAACAGTACAAAATACGGTTGGCAATAAGCAGAAAACAGCAGTTCACAAAAACCCACAATATCGTGGGGAAGAGGCAGCAAAGCCAAACTCCAAACCCCACTGTTCAACCAGTTTTCAGGGAAATGGGAACAAACCTGAATTCCCACTTCCATTCATCACAAAAGTAACAGTAACAAACACAGGTGAGACAATCCAATCCAATGAGAAACAGTGCATAGAAGACAGACGCAATATAGCTAAAAACCAACACCTGACACCGATCCTCAGCACATACTGATCAGACCGTCCTTGGCTAGCCTTCCTGCAGGATAGTCATCGGCCTTCCAATCTCTGGCCACCCTGCGTACTGACCGACCCTCCCCAGGCCCGCTTTCCCCTTGAGGTTTTATTATGTCATTGGCTGTTTTTCCAATTTACTTAAATCGATATCTTTTGATTTAGAGCCAGTGAAAACAGATAGCCCCCTACCTACACTGTATTTCAGATTGTGTGTAATCATACTCACTGCTATTAAAATGTCCAGCCATGTCAGAGAAATGCAACATTGCACATTATTGCCTGCACCTGCCCATATCAGACAGGGCAACGTCTACACTACCCGAGGCAGAAAGTTGGAAGCCACGCATTGCGATAGCAGCTCTATGTTTCGTTGTATGCAACAGAAACCATCTGAATCCTATTTCATAATTGAACAACGTCGTAAATTTTGGGAAGCTATAAGCTGGAAGATTCTCTGAATCGGATCATGGAGTTCTGGGACATGTGAGGAGTTCACCCTGAATTCTGAGTAAGCAAAGCCACAGAAATATCTCACTGATTGAAGGCTGGCTGTCGGAGAGAGGGCTGATCCCACAAGTATGACCAAAGTGTTTCACAACCAGAGTGGAACAATGGGTCATCATATTTGGGCCAGGCCAGGCAAGGAGGGCAAATTCTAGATTAGAGTGGTGCTGGAAAAGCACAGCAGGTCAGGCAGCATCCGAGGAGCAGGAAAATCGACGTTTCAGGCAAAAGCCCTTCATCAGGAATAGAGCCTCTGTTCCTAATGAAGGGCTTTTGCCCGAAACATCGATTTTGCTGCTCCTCGGATGCTGCCTGACCTGCTGTGCTTTTCCAGCACCATTCTAATCTAGACTCTAGTTTCCAGCATCTGCAGTCCTTGTTTTTACCAAGGAGGCAAATTTCTTACTCGAAAGGACATTAATGACTCAGACGGGGCGTTTCCCAACAATTGAGAACAGTTGTTGTTAAACTCTTAATTATTTTTTACATTGAATTCAAAGTCTATCCACAGCAGGATTTGGACCCAGGTCCCAGTGTTGGGCTGGGGTGAACATGGGGCATTTACGATGCTGACTGAGGGTAGATTTTGACCAGTACACTGGGGATGTTGTTTTGTTCACTCGGATCACAGGCTTTGTCAGCTGAGCTGCATTTATTGCCCGTCCCTAGTCTCCCTTGAGAAGGTGGTGGTGAGCTACCTTCTCGTACCATTGCAGTCCATGCTATGTATGCAGACCCACAATGCTGTTAAGGCAGGAATTCCAGGATTTTAACCCAACGACTGTGAGGGAACAGTGTATATTTCCAAGTCAGGCCGGTGAGTGGTTTGGAGGGGAATGTGCAAGAGGTAGTGTTCCCATGTATCTGCTGCCCTTGTCCTTTTAGATGGAAAAAGTCATGGGTTTGGAAGGTGCTGTCTGAGGATATGTGATGAAGTACTACTCACAGATCTTTAAATTGTATCACTAGATTTCTGACTTTGTCTATTTTTGACGTAACTGTTGGGAAAGGGGAGAAAGTCAGTGATTGGAATGGAATTCACCACTGTTTAATTTCTGACAATCCTGCCTTTCTAACTTGGTTGATTAACATAACTATTTATCATTTGGTCAATAAAGCTTGAAGCTGTGGTTGATACACAGCAGGTGGAATGTTAAATTGGTCCTTCTTTGTCATTATTCCATCATTCTCAGCCAGAATCAGGGAAGTGAATCAGGGAGGAGATGGCCTAGTCTTATTATCACAGGACCGTTAACCCAGAGAGTCCAGATAACATTCTGGGGACCTGGGTTTGAGTCCCACCATGGAAGATGGCAGAGTTTGAATTCAATAAATATCTGGGATTGGGAATCTAATGATTATCATGAATCCATTGTCGATTGTCGGAAAAGCCCATCTGGTTCATTAATGTTCTCTAGGGAAGAAAGCTGCCAGCTGAAACTTTATTGCTGGAACAGCACAGCAGGTCAGGCAGCATCTAGGGAACAGAAGATTTGACGTTTCGGGCACATGCCCTTCTTCAGGAATGAGCAGAGAGTGTTCAGCAGGAGAAGATAAAAGGTAGGGAGGAGGGACTTGGAGGAGGGGCGTGGGAAATGTGATAGGTGGAAAGAGGTCAAGGTGAAGATGATAGGTCGGAGTAGGGTGGAGGCGGAGAGGGCAAGAAGAAGACTGCAGGCATATCCTCGGTGGAGTGGGAGGGGGAGTTGAAATGCTGTGCTACAGGGTGATTGGGTTGGTTCGTCCGGGTGGCCCAGAGGTGCTCTCTGAATCGCTCCGCAAGTAGGCCTACGTGTGACTCCAGACCCACAGCAATGTGATTGACTCTTAACTGCCCTCTGTGCAATTAGGGATGGGCAATAAATGCTGCCTAGCCAGTGATGCCCTCATCCTGTGAATGAATAAAGAAAGTACAAGTATACGGAACAAAGGGAAGTGGTCCTGAGGGACAGTGACAGTGTCCCAACAATAAGAAAAATAGGTATTGCTGGAGAAACTCAACAGGTCTGGTAGCACCTGTGAGGAGAGAAACAGCTTCAGAGTTCTGAAGGAGAGTCATATCAAAGTTGAAATGTTAACTCCGTTTCTCTTGCTGCACCAGACTGCTGAGCTTTTCCAGCACTTTTAGAATTCCAGCATTCGCTGTGTTTTGCTTTTATTTTTCAGTGTCCCTATCTCTGGCACAGGTGGCCCGGATTAAGTCCCATCTGCTCCAGAGGTGTATCATTAGATGTCTAAGAAAGCTGATTAAAAATATCCACATTTGAGTCTGTAGATCACGACTCTCCTGACTCTATCTACTCGCTTTGATTCTGAAACCCTTAGTTACCAGGAAAAGCATTGATCAGTCAGACTGTCTTTCACACCAGCTGGCTAAGGACACAAGACAAGAACAAATTCACAACTTGTTTGGCCGGAGATTATTAAATCCAGTGAAGCCATTTGTAAAGTGAGTTCTATTCAAATGATATCTTGCTTCAACCGGATTTGAGGTTGAGGAAGAAGAAAATAATTCTACTTAAAAAAAACCATGTCCCTATGGTATTTTCCCAGATGACCACTCCTGGTATCTTGAGGTATTTGCCACCTCTACCAGTCTGTGGCACGGGGCATGAGGTAGCTCATTGCCACCAAACATCCTTTGTCTTTACTCTACCTTGGGTCCATCGAGAGATTGGTGTTAGAGGATACACCACCAGAGAGTATTGACAGAAAAGAGACGATTCTTAGACAATAAGAAAGTTTATTGCATGATATCACGAAGTCAAACTACATATAGTCAAGTTAATCGGAGGCAGCAACGTAGTGATAATCTTTTTCAACAAGTAATCAAGAGACTCAGGCTAAGATATGACAAGATGGCACGATGGTTAGTACTGCTACTTCCCAGCAACAGGGACCCTGGTTCGATTCCACTGGAGTTTGTAATATTCTCCCTGTGTCTGTGTGGGTTTTCTCTTACAGTCCAAAGTTATGCTGGTTGGGTGGATTGGCCATGGCAAATGTGGAGTTCTAGGGAGTAGGAATTGGGGGGGAGCTGGGTCTGAGCGGGATGTTCCTTGGAAGCTCGGTGTGGACTCAATGACCTGTTTCCATTCTGTAAAGGTTTTTCAAGGTACTTGGAGACTATTGATCACAGTCCTCTTGTGGCTAGAATACAATGTTTGTCTCAGTGAATGTGAAAATGTTGTTTTTTCCCCTTTTCCTAAAAACCTACCTGGTTCACTGATGGTGTTTAGGGATGGAAATCTGTCATCCTTATGTAATCTGGCATACACGTGATTCCAGACCCACAGCCATGTGATTGGCTTTGAATCGCTCTTCGATAAAGCTAAGTAAACATCAAGGGACAATAACAGATGGGCAGCCAATGCTGGTCTCGTTGTCAGTGACACACACGTCCCATGAAAGAGTAAAGAAAACTAAATACTAAGACCAAGGGAAGGTGGTGCTGATACATCTGCTCCCTCTAACAGGTCGATTAGACCTCCCTCTTTACCCACAGACTGTGTCAATTGAGTGGAATCAATGCAACATGATCATGAACTCCGTCAGAGGTTTTACCCTATACACCATTCCCTACCCACAAGCTTACATAACTATTTCCAGCTAGCCTTATTGGTGACTCTGACTGGCTCTCTTAAGCAGGTCATCTGATCATCTTTCGACCCTTTTATCTATCTTGCTTCACACAAGAATGCACAAATAGGTCTCTTTTCTGTGTGTGACCACTGGAAAAATGGGAGCTGCCCATTCACTGATTCATCAGTAGTGCAGTAGAATAGGATGAAGAGAATGCTATTCAGCCCCTTGAGCCTGCTTCATCATTCAAAAGAATATGGCTGTCTTGACATTCCTCACATACATTTCCTCATAACCCTTGATTCCCTGATCAATCAAGAATCTATCTTAGCATTCAATGTACACAAAGTATCACAAAGCTAGTCCTTTTTTTTCCTAAAAGCTGTTCCTTGGCTCAAGGAGACTCTGTCCTTGATATTTTTCGGAGGGGTAATAAACTGGGCCGGGCTCCAAGCAGTCTGGTTTGGTACAGAGATGAAAGGGATTTTGAGAGGCCTTTTGTTTATATATAAACAGATGAGACTTCAGGCCAAAAAGTGGTCATGTTTTAGAAGTGACCTGCAGAATGAAAGGGGAGTAGTCAGCTCTCGAGCAGAGCTGAGCAGTTTAGTTCAGTCCAGAACTGGATGGGAGTTCAACAGTGAGCTGTGTGGAAACTCTCTCTCTGCCCTTCTAACTTCAATCTGCAAGCATCTAATCCTTTTTTTGTACTGTGTTTTAAAGGGGTTTGCTTATTAGGACTATTGTGTATATTCAGAACAGCATGCTTAAGTCTAGTTTGGATAGACTGAGTTCTGTAGCTGTTCTTTATTCTGTTCGTCATGTTTCATTGTGTAATTATGTGAATAGATTTTTTTGTCTCTTTTAAACCTGGTAATCAACCTCGTTAATTTACTCCGGGTAATTTTCACTGTACACTTACCGAACAAATTGCAAAGTTATGGTCTGGGGCCGCCTGTTTAAGAATGTTTTGAGTGGTCTAGCCTCGTCCATAACATAAGGAGTCTGCCCCCTACAGCTTTCTCTGTAGCAAGGAGCTCCAAAGACGCACAATCCCCTGAGAGAAGAAGTTCCTCCTCATTTCAGTCTTAAATTAGTGTCCCTTTATTCTGAGAGCATTCCCTCTGGTCCTGGACTCTCCCATGAGGGGAGACATCCTCTCAACATTTACCCTATCAAGCCCATTCGGAGTCTGATATGTTTCAATGAGATCACCTCTCACTCTTCTCAATTCCAATACAAGTACAGCGTACCTTTCAATAATGTTGTTGAGATTGGCTGTCCACTGAAAATTTCATCACTGATAAATGTTTTATTAGGTTTTCTTTATTCATTTGCACGATGAGGGTGTCGCTGGCTGAGCCAGCATTTATTGCCCATCCCTAATTGCCCAGAGGGCAGTTAAGAGCCAATCCCACTGCTGTCAGTCTATAGTCATACGTAGGCCAGACCTCCATGTAAGGATGGCAGATTCCCTTCCCTCCAGGGGTTTAGTGAACCAGATGGACTTTTCCCAACAATTGACAATGGGTTCATGGTCATCATTAGATTCTTAATTTAAGATTTTTATTGAATTCAAATTTCACCATCTACCGCAATGCAATTCAAACCATGATCCTCAGTACATTACTTGGGTCTCTGGATTAATAGTCTAGGGATAATACCACAAAGTCATCTTGCAAGGTACTAAGGCTTACAAAACAGAGAGGGTCAATGGAACGTGGATTCGCTTCAGCCCACTGACTGATGGAATCTACTGTGAGGGGCTGAATGGCCTCCTCCTGTTCCTATGTTCTGAGATCGAGTGAACGAAGGAATGGAATCAAATACCACCCAAAAGGATGGGCCTTTCCCTAGCCTCCCCGAAAAGCAGAGTCACAAGACGAAGAAGAGAAGTTAGATTGAGTAAACATACACACGAGGCACAGTACATACACAGTAGGTAGACTCAACAAACCTGAGATTTTCATTTTCATTTATCAGAACCATTGCAGGAAGTTCTTAAATCGACCAAAAATAAATTTTAATGAAATGCTTTATGACTTTCTCAGCCAAGCCAATTAATCAAAGGCACTTAGGAAAGTCAGCTTTCATTTTTCCATTCACTGTTTTTCCACTTAAAAGATCACAATTTATAAAAAGTGATCAGCTCTCAAAAATATGCAACACAATAGCAATAAACTTCCATTTTTTTTTTCCTGGCAATCATTCCCTTTTTTTTGATTAAAGGAGTTGGGTTTTGCGGCCTCCCTGTTGCAGGCACTGCGTGGGCCTTGTCTAACTGCATTGTGTTCCCCTGACACCACAATGTAAACGCTCAGCCACCTGGCCTTGACCCCTTCTGTTTAACAACTCGAAATCTGAGGCTTTGTGACCGAACTGCACACATTTTCCAACAGTGCCTCCCCCGTTTGTTACGCTGTGCACCAGACTCCTGAAACTCTGACCCAACCAGCACTGCATTTTTGGGCCAACTCATGATGTAATACTATAATAACCCTCTATCCCCACAGTCCTTGGGGAATCTCTGTGTTCCTCCAATCCTGGCCTCTCTATTTTCCAATAAATCATGATTGGTGGCCGTGCCCTCAATCTACCTAAGCACTAAGCTCTGGAATACCCTTCGCAAATCTCTCTCTCCCCCTCCCTCTCTCTCCCCCTCCCACTCTCTCCCCACATTAAAACCTCCCATTTTAACCACCTATATCAGCTCCTTATGAAGTCAATTCTTATTTGTAACCCTCCTAGATAGTGCCCTAGGAGGTTTTGGCAAGTTGAATCTAAACAAATGTGCATTATTGTTAATTGCCCAGCTCTATCAAAGAGTCATTGAAAAGTACAGTATGGAAACAGGCCCTTCAGTCCAACTCGTCCATGCCGACCAGATATCCTAAATTAATCGAATCCCATTTGCCCGTATTTGGTTCATATCCTTCTAAACCCTTCCTACTCATATACCCATCCAGATATCTTTTAAATGTTGTAATTGTACCAGCCTCCACCACTTCCTCTGGCAGCTCATTTCATACAAGTTGTTTGGTCAGGGAACGATATTGGTTATAACCATCCAGTTACTTCTGTGTCACATGCCAGTTTCTTAAACCTCTGTTAGTCCCTTATTTTAAGTGATTGTATTACATGCCAGTTACATCCAGAATTTTTTATTCATTCAGAGGAAGTGGAAGTTGCTGGCTAGGCCCAGCATTTATTGCCCATCCCTAATTACTCAGAAGGCATTTAAGAGTCACAATGTGTGACACATGTAGGCCAGAACAGGTAAATACAGCAGATTTCCTTCCTTAAAGGGCATCAGTGAACCAGATGGGTTTTTTTTCCTGATAATCGTCAATTGTAGCACATTCAACATTCGACTCTTAATTCCAGGTTCTTTCATTGAATTTAAATTCCACCATTTGCCATGTCAAGACTCGAGCACAAATTTCCAAAACATTAGCTAAGTCTCCGGATTAATAGTCCAGCAATAATATCACTAGGCCATCACCTCCCGTTAACACCCACGGTAATTATCCATCCAATTGAATTGGGAATATCTTGTGGAAATTTTGACTGTAAATAATTAAATGATGGCAGTATGAGAATTTGGAAATAAAAATGAAAGAAGAACTAGGAATGCACGTCTGCAGCACCTAACATTCTAAAGACTGCTTGACAATTTGGCTGTGCACCCTTTTTCAGAAGGACTCCTAACAAACAGTCTAAATCCAAGTATCTGTCTCTTCTTCCTTTCACGGGTGCTAATTATGCTGCTTTCAATCTCCAACCAAGTCTGCTTATATTTTTCACGTGTCAGATTGCCAACATATACAGGAGCAGCAGTGGGTCATTCGGCCCATTGAGTCTGCTCCACCAGTCAATGAGATCATGATCTGATAAAGTCTTCTTGCCTTTTCCCCATAACCTTTGATTCTCTTTCTGTGTAAAAAGTCTACTCAGCCTTGAGTATACCCGACAGCCCAAAGTTGTAACAGATGCTTGTTTTTTTTTTTCTTTTTTTCTCCCCCCACATTACCGCCTAACTGCGGTAGTGCTTATTTTTTTCCCCAGCACCCATGGTGTGTGTGTGTGCAGGTGTGATACACAGTGAAAGACACAAAGTGCATGAATCTTTATTCAATTTCCACCACCAGGAAGATAGGAAAAACCCAGTGGCCAGTGACAAGCAGTGCTCTTCACATCAAAGGGCAGTGCTGTGTGATCAAAACAGTGAAGGGGAGGGTAGGGGCTAAATCAAACCAGAGTTAGAGGGATAAATAATGCACTCCACTCCCTGCGGCGCCCACCTCTCCCTGAACAACTCCAGGGTGTTGGTGGACACTGCGCGCTCCTTCTCCAGAGACACCCGGGCTCTAACGTAAACAGATGCTTGTTCACTGTGGAGCAAATCGTTAGCCAGGTTACTTAATTTGGTTTGATTTATTGTAGTCACATGCACAGTGTTTTGTGAGCAGTGCAAGCAGATCATAGCAAACAAGGTTAGACAGAACAAGGCATATAGGGTTACACAGCACAGGAGGTGCACAAAGTAAGATCAATATTAACAAGATCAACATTATTTGAAGTTAGAGAGGTGGACTCAGCTGGCTAATAACAGCAGGGAAGAAGCTGTTCTTGAACCTGTTAGTGCCAGTCTTCAAGCTTCTGTACCATCTGCCTGACAGAAGAGGTTGTAGGAGATCATTACCGGGGTGGGAGTGGTCTTTGATGATGTTGGCAGCCTTTCCACAGCAATGACAAGTGTAAATGGTGGATGGGAGGTTGGCTTTCATGTTGGTTGGGGTTAGCACCTAAAGCCATGAATAAAACTTAGACGAGACTGTTTGGCCAACTGTCTGGGACTAGACCTTTGTAAGAGATATCCAACCAAACTCATTCCCCTGTCCTTTCCCTATACCATTGCTCATTGCTTTCCATTCCAACCATTTATCCTGTTCTCTTTTGGTACGACAATTGAATCTGACTTCTGTTGGCCTTGCCAATGGTAGATTTCAGATCTTAGTAACCTGTCATGGAAATTAGTCTGCCCTCCCCTTTGTAGCAATGGACCACTGGCAGGAGATGGGACAGCAGCGCGATATCAGCTCTGGGTTGACCCCATATCCTTCGCCCAACCAGCTCACCCTCGGAACCTCTTCCATCAGAACTAGACAATGTCTCCCTGTTGGGAAGGATGGAATTAGATGAGACTTGGCCATAGTCCTGTCAGTCAGACATGATCAGGAGCGTTGGAATGAGTAGCCTGTACTGCGGAAGAAGCTGGATCGAATATTGCAGGGTGTGCAGAAATCTGAAAGGACATACTGATGGAACAGTTCAAGGAGATTTTAATCATGAATAAACATTCCAAGGAAAAGTAGAACTTTTTTTCCTTTTGCAGATTAAAGAACGAGAAGAAGCCAGGTGTTCGACATCATGCTTTGCAATTGTAATGGAAATGTCCTCCAGCCTATATACTGAAAGCTGGAATAAACTCACAGGAGAGATCACATCATCAGCAAACGGCATTGAGAATGTCGAGGGCATTCTGTGGTTTGGACGGAACAAATGAGATTTGCATTACAGCTTTTCCAATTGGAAGTCTCCTTGCCAGATCTCCTCACATAATTAAATAGTGGGGCAACCACATGGAATAGTGTAAATACATTCGCCATTACACTCTGCTGATAGAACTCATCCGCTCCTCCATTTCATAATTGCCATTCCTTTGGATTGTGGAGAGTCATTATTTCCTTAATCTTTCGTGGGACGTGGGTGTTGGAGACAAGGTCAGCATTTCTTCCCCATCCCGATTTGCCCTTGAATAGAATTGGACCATTTCGCAGGGCAGTTAAGAGTCAGCCACATTAGGACAAGGGCCTGCAGTCCCACATAGGTCAGACGGGGTAAGCACGGCAGATTTCCCTCCATAAAAAACTTTAGAGATCCATATATTTTAGTCCAATTGATGACCACTAGAATTATTTTTTTTAATTCAGATGGATGATGAGAATTCAAATTTCACACGACTTTTAGTGGGTTTTGAATTGATTTGCCCAAAGCATTAATCTTGCACTCCTGAACTACTAGCCCATTAGCAATTCCACTGCACTGCCACATCCCCAGCGTGTGCAACAGTGTGGATCAGCGCTGAATTCATATTGCGCTATCAGAGGGTCAGTAATAAGGGAGTGCCACATGATTAGAGAGCCTGTACTGAGGGAGTGCTGCACTATAAGAGGGTCAGCACTGAGGGAATGCCACACCATCAGAGGGTCAGTGCTGAAGGAGTGCCGCACTGTCAGAGGGTCAGTGCTGAGAAGTGCTGCACTGTCAGAGGGTCAGTACTGAGGGAGTGCTGCACTGTCAGAGGGTCAGTGCTGAGGGAGTGCTGCACTGTCAGAGGATCAGTACTGAGGGAGTGCTGCACTGTCAGAGGGTCAGTACTGAGGGAGTGCCGCACTGTCAGAGGGTCAGTGCTGAGGGAGTGCTGCAATGTCAGAGGGTCAGTGCTGAGGGAGTGCTGCACTGTCAGAGGGTCAGTGCTGAGGAAATGCTGCACTGTCAGAGGGGCAGTACTGAGGGAGTGTCACCTGATTAGAGGGTCAGTGCTGAGAGAGTGCTGCACTGTCAGAGGGTCAGTACTGAGGGAGTGCCGCACTGTCAGAGGGTCAGTACTGAGGTAGTGCTGCACTATCAGAGGGTCAGTACTGAGGGAGTGCTACACAATGAGAGGGTCAGTACTGAGGGAGTGCCACCTGATTAGAGGGTCAGTGCTGAGGGAGTGCTGCACTGTCATAGGGTCAGTGCTGAGGAAGTGCCGCACTGTCAGAGGGTCAGTACTGAGGGAGTGCTGCGCTGTCAGAGGATCAGTGCTGAGCGAGAGCCACACTGTCAGAGGGTCAGTGCTGAGGGAGTGCTGCACTGTCAGAGGGTCAGTACTAAGGAAATACTGCACTCTCAGAGGGTCAGTACTGAGGGAGTGCCACATGATTAGAGGGTCAGTGCTGAGGAAATGCCGCACTGTCAGAGGATCAGTACTGAGGGAGTGCTGCGCTGTCAGAGGATCAGTGCTGAGGGAGGGCCACACTGTCAGAGGGTCAGTACTGAGGGAGTGCTGCACTATCAGAAGGTCAGTGCTGAGGGAGTGCTACACTATGAGAAGGTCAGTACTGAGGGAGTGCCACCTGATTAGAGGGTCAGTGCTGAGGGAGTGCCGCATTGTCGGAGGGTCAGTGCTGAGGAAGTGCTACATTATCATAGGGTGAGTGCTGAGCGAGTGCCACATTGTCAGAGGGACAGTATTGAGGGATTGCTGCACCATCAGAAGGTCAGTACTGAGAGAGTGTTACTCTGTTGGAGTGTCAATACTGAGGGAGTGCTGCACTGTTGGAGGGTCAGTATAGAGGAAGTGCTGCACTGTTGGAAGGTCAGTACTTAGGGAATGCTACACCATCAGAGGGTCAGTGCTGAGTGAGTGCACACTATCATAGGGTCAGTGCTGAGGGAGTGTCACGTTATCAGAGTGAGTATCACACTATTAGAGGTTCAGTACTGAGGGAGTGCCACACTGTCGGAGTGCATTCATCTGCTGGTGAAAAGAATTTGTCTAGATTTTGTGTCTTTCCAATTAAGTAAAGTGTTGGGTAAGGGTGGGCATTGTTACCAGGTTCATTCCCCAGTCATGTCTCAACCACTCAAGAGTAGATTTGTCCTTTTTTGAATTTAACAAAAAGCTTTAAATGAATTGTGCCCTGGTATAATCCCCATGGCAACAGTTCAACCAATCAGAGTTGACATGCCAACCAATCAGTTCCCTTTTCATATTGAGTTCCCTTTGACATTTGTTAACCTTATGTCTGTCCTGATAAAGTTCAATGGGAATATTGCATGACTCTTTTTGTCCCAGAAACACCCAAGTTCTGTCCAACCAAGAGATTAAGTTCATGTTTCAGGCCAATGATATTTTGATGTAACCTCCTTGACCTGGTGTCTATTTGGCTGTAGGTTTACCAGTCTAAATAAGAGTCATAGAGCTGTAGAGGTCTATAATCCAGGAAAAAGACCCTTTGGCCTGCTGAGCCTATGTTAACCAGAACAGAAACCTAACTATTCTAATCCAAATTCCCACCACTTGGCTTATAGCCCTGTGTGCCTTGGCATCGTGAGTGGACATCTAGTAAGCTCTATATTTCTGCAAATCTTCAATTTTAGAGTAAAATATCTCAGTAACTTTACTGGAATCACAATACTCCACACATGGGCTTTTGAAATATTTCTGCATTGAGGGAGAGGGAGATATTTCTATGAAAATTACTGTTGCTTCCAATTTTCAGAGGGTTCCTCTAACCTCAACTTTTATTAAATCTCTGCGGGACCAGATTTGTTTTCCATGAGGATCTTTGAAGTGTCTCTCTCTTTCTATCAGGATTCACTTCCACCCAGAAGGGAATTAAAACCTGATGCCCATGGTCAGTACCTCTGAACAGAGTAGGGAGGAGGTGTGGGGATGGGGGAAGAGGGCAATTACCTGCACATGGTAACGGCTACCTCCATGAACAAGCACTAATGTTGAGTGATTAGTGTGAACCGTCAGACCTATCTAATCCTTGAGCTGAATTTGATCCTGGGCACGTTGGGGGTTGTCGAATGTTTACAGCCGAATGGAGTTTACAACTTAGATTCCAGCTGTTCCACAAATGAATCGCAGGCACAGTCCATCTGTTGCCGACTTAAATTCACCTGCTGCCAATCCATGTCCTGGCCAATTTCCATCCCTGCACCCCCTCGCCCCTCCACCACTGCCATCTCCTCCCATCACCGCACGGATTGTTTTGAAAGTGAAATGCACAGAGAGAGTGCAACTCCCTTACACTTCACAAAACGAGAACTAATGTGGGTTTGGAAGAAGAAAGGAGGAATTCGGCAGACGGCTAGAAGCCACATGGATGGACTTTAAACAGCTCCTTTTGTTTTTCAGCTTCTCAATTGGTCCCACTGTATGGAGGACAATGCTCCAAACGAGAGGCACACCGAGTGGCTACATTCAACAAATTGCTCATGGGATGTGATCATCACTGACTCGGCCAGCACTCATTGTCCATCCTTAACTCCCGAATTTCTCCTGGAGGAGGTGCTGATGAGCTGTCTTTGTGAACCACTTGGATAACCTGGGTACTGTTAGGATGGGAATTCCAGGCTTTTGACCCAGTGAAACTGAATATATTTCCAAGTCAGGCTTGGAGGGAAACTTGAATGTGGTGGTGTTCCCATATAACTGCTGTCCTTGTCTTTTTAAATGGAAGTGGTCTTGGGCTTGGAAGATCTCTAGTACTTTTCAATTCACCATATTCCCTAATTTTTCTGTTGGTGATCCGCCCTTTGACCACCTGAGTACTAAACTTCCATTCTTAAACCATCTTGCCGCTTTCTCTCCTTCAGTCTAACAGCACTTAAAACCTGATCTTTTTTGTCACCAAGCGCATGTGTCTCAGAGTTTTAATTTCTGTTTGATGTTATTGCTGTGAAAAGCCCAAAAATGCTTTGCTGTGTCACAGACGCCATGCGAATGCTAGGTGGCCTTTTCTGAAGAGGACAAAGATGAGGGAGCATCAGAGCGAATGGATACCATCAAAGGTCATGAATTTGAGAACCTGAAGTTGTAGACCTGAAAGAAGGAACAGAAAGGAGGGGCCTGAGGGCCTTATTGTATTTGCATAGGCCTGGGACTAACTTAGCAAAAGTGAGGACTGCAGATGCTGGAGATTAGAGTCAAGAGTGTGATGCTGGAAAGGCACAGCAGGCCAGGCAGCATCCGAGGAGCAGGAGAATCGACGTTTCGGGCAAAAGCACTTCATCAGGAATGAGGCTGGGAGCCTCGGAGGGGGAGAGATAAATGGGAGGGGGGTGGGGCCGGGGGAAGGTAGCTGAGAGTGCAATAGGGGTATAGAGGTGGGGGTAAAGTTGATAGGTCAGAGGGGAGGGTGGTGCAGATAGGTGGGAAGGAAGACGGGCAACTGGGACAGGTCATGAGGACAGTGCTGAGCTGGAAGGTTGGAACTGGGATAAGGTGGAGGGTATGGGAAATGAGGAAACCTATTGAATTGATTGAAACTAAAGGAGAAAAGGCATCTTAAAAGCGCAGGCCAACAGTTACACTGCTGCTGGAGGTTGTGTTAATGGCAACAAGTAGTTAGCTGGGTGATTGACTGCTGGCATTTCGACAGCCCCAGGCCCCAGCCTCTCGGATGTATGCCAATAAGGCACCAGAAACCCTTTGTCATCAGTCAACAGCTGACTGACTGATTGAGAGCTGGGCCAGTTTATCTGAAAATGGACAATCGAAGGGC
Source organism: Chiloscyllium plagiosum (assembly GCF_004010195.1). Classification (NCBI taxonomy): domain Eukaryota; kingdom Metazoa; phylum Chordata; class Chondrichthyes; order Orectolobiformes; family Hemiscylliidae; genus Chiloscyllium; species Chiloscyllium plagiosum. The sequence goes on along the minus strand of NC_057718.1, from coordinate 6,626,843 downwards.
AAGAGTACATGGAGAGACTTGGAATGGGTTGCGGTCTGCTGGTGTAGCTGGCCTACCAGACTCCTTTCTTTATTTAAGTTAAATGAACTGGCGTGTTGTTGTACTCTGATTAATGGGGCTCATTAGAAACCGTTTAACTTCAAGTAGCGAAGACAAATGTGGGGCAGCAGTGGTACGCAACTTTCAGTGTTGAGTCAGATTCAACATTAAATAGAGAGCTACATGTGGCTATCCCACAGTCTCTCACCGCCCCCCCACCCCCATATAAAATAAATCCTACAGGGCTTTTCCAATGAGATGAAGTGCAATGCCTGAGAATTGCAGATCACAAACACGGCACTGAAAAATGGGCAGCCCTCCATCGTCACAACAAATAAACGTGATTTGTTTTTCTTAGAACAGAACAATTATGATTACAGTGGTTAGGAATGGGAGCCAGGGTCATTAAACACACGAAGCCTCAGGGAGTTTTTAAAAAGAGAAAGGTTAAACAGGTTAGGACTCTACTCACTGGAGTTTGGAAGAATGAGAGGTGACCTCATTGAAACTTATTGGATTCTAAAGGGGCTTGACAGGGTCAATGCTGAGAGGATGTTTCCCCTCATGGGAGACTCTAGGACCAGAGGACACAAAGTCAGAATGAAGGAGCATCAAGACTGAGATGAGGAGGAATTTATTCTCTCAGAGGGTTGTGGGTCTTTGGAATTCCTTGCCACCGAGAGCGGTAGGGGTAGAATCCTTGTGTATCTTTAAGATGGAGAGATTCTTCATCAGTTGGGGAATCAAGGGTGACAGGGAAAGGGCAGGAGGTGGATGAAGGAAAGGTCGGATCAGCCATGATCATATTGAATAGCAACAGAAGGGTCCATTGGCTTACTCCTGTACCTACTTCCTTTGGTCTTATGGTCTCCTGGTGAGTTCTGTCAGTACCTCAGAACCTTCCACACCTCTTTTAAAGAGGTGTGGAAGCTTTTAAAGAGCAACAGAGGACTACTAAGAAGGAAATACGCAGAGGAAAAATGAGGTACGAAGGTAAACTGGCCAAGAATATTAAGGAGGACAGTAAAAGCTTTTTCAGGTATGTGCAAGGCAAAAAAAAT
>NC_057718.1:6600878-6623942 GCF_004010195.1 Chiloscyllium plagiosum | reverse complement strand
ACTCTCTGGATTCATTTAAGAAGGAGTTGGATAGAGCTCTCAAAGATAGTGGAATCAAGGGTGATGGAGATAAGGCAGAAACAGGATACTGATTAGGAATGATCAGCCATGATTATATTGAATGGCGGTGCAGGCTCGAAGGGCTGAATGGCCTACTCCCGCACCTATTGTCTATTGTCTATTGTCTATTGTCATGGCAAATAGGCAACTCACCTCATGGGGGATCAGGAAGGAAGCATCAGTAGGAAGCATCACAGGCAACTGGGATGAAGAGACAAGATCTAACCCTTATCCAAGGGAAGGTATACTGGCCACCTATTGTCTATTGTCTATTGTCTATTGTCATGGCAAATAGGCAACTCACCTCATGGGGGATCAGGAAGGAAGCATCAGTAGGAAGCATCACAGGCAACTGGGATGAAGAGACAAGATCTAACCCTTATCCAAGGGAAGGTATACTGGCATTGGAGGCCGTCACTAGACTGATACTGAGTGTAGTGGGACTGTCTTATGAGGAGAAGTTGAGTAGATTGATCTTGGCCTTGTTGGAATATAGTAGAATGAGAGGTGACCCGAGTGAACTGTATGAATATTTTAGGGGTCTTGACGGGGTAGACGTGGGGAGATTGTTACTCCTTGTGGGGGAATCTAGAAACAGAGGGTATAAACTCAGAATAAGGGTTCACTCAACTAACACAAAGCTGAGGAGGAATGTCTTCTCCAAGAGGCTTGTGGAATCTGTGGAATTCTCTATTGCAGAGGGCTGTTGAGGTTGCAGCATTAAATATATTCAGTCAGAAAATCAAGGGTCATGGGGAAAAGGCTGGAAATTGGAGTTGTGGATGATCAGATCGGCCACGATCGCATTGAATGACAGAGCATAGTCGATGGGCTGAATGGCCATCTTCTGCTCCATTGCCTTATGGTCTGAAGGTGGTAAGTAAGGTTGTTGAGCCACAGACACATGGTGTGACATAGACACAGTAACAGAAAGGGGCTTTTAGTATTCTTGGTTTCAGTACAATGAGGAGACATAGACAGCTCGATACTGTTTCAGTTTCTCTACAATGCAATAATATGTCCAAAATTTGAATGAAACCGATTTTGTCCAAGCTGAGGAGCAGAAGACAATTTGCTTCACTACTCGGTGTATACCATAGGTCACTGAATATTGGGGAGGAGGTCAAGAGATAGACATTTATAAAACAGTGACCCATTTTCAGGGCTACGTAGAAAGAGTAGTGGCATAAAGTTAATGAGAATCTCTCAGCAAGAGCCAGCATCGTTCAATGCACTGAATTCTTGATCAGTCGGAGAATCAAGGGTTATGGGGAAAGGGCAGGAAATGGACATGAGGATGGTGGCTTAGCTGTAAATCTATCGAATGGCGGAGCAGGCTTGAAATTTCCAATTTCTACTCCTATTCCTATTTTCTATGGTCTTATTAATGGACTTAGAGAGGAAATAAGAAGTTTTTTTAGCATTGAGGATGATTGAGGTCCTGTAAGCATTACCTGATGGGGCAGTGGGCGCAGATTCAATAGGAACTTTCCAATGGTCTTGTAGGATTAATTGATAGGGTTATGGGGAAAGCAATACCCTGGGGTGTGATATTAAACTGGACAGTACTTGCGAAGAGCTGAATGAGAAATGCTGAGCCACATTGATGCCATCTGTGCTGCTTGGTAGACAGTTCCATGACCTGCTGCACATTTCATTGTAACTAATTGTTGTATCCCATCCTGTTTGATTCTAGATCATACCAACAAAGGATTGAATTGCAAAATCTGATGCTGGAAAACGATCAAACCATTGTAATAGAAAGCAACATGATTTAATCATTTACCACAAAGTAGCCAGAGATGTGTCAGAGTGTCTTTTCCAGTACTAATGGTGGGGATTTGGAATTCTCGGCTTGGATAAGGTTGGGTTGCTAAGTTTTCCAAATCCAGCGGCACTCCAGTTATGAGTGGGGAGCATGGATTGATCCACATACACCTTATCAAATGTCGTACTCAAACCTGGGATCAAATAAACACAACATATCAGATGCTGGCTTTTGTTCAGCTGTGGAACGTTTATGGAAAATGGAATTAGTAGCTGGCAGATTATAAATTCATATCTCATCGCTCCCCGTTGTAAAACCAGATTCAGTAGAACTAGTAAGTTCAAGTGGTGATGGAATAAGCCACAAACAGTAATTAGACTCCAAACCTTCTTTGCACAAACTGGACTGGAATACCACTTTGTAGAATACCTACCTTCTGTCCACAAAAATGACCCCCTGCCACTTCAACACCCCACCCTGTTCCTTGGCCACCATCTCTGGGTCAAGCTTGCTGCAGTGCTCCAGCAAAATTCAGCACATGCTGGAAGAACAACACCTTATTTTTCACTCTGGGACTCTGCAGCCTTCCAGACTCACCAGTGAGTTCAATAATGTTTAGGACCTTAGCACCTTCTCCCATGTTTTGATCCAACCCCCAAACACCAGGCCTTATCATCAGTTGGGATGCTACCACACACTATCCACTGTCAGATTCTAATGGCCCCAATTAGCTGCTATTCCTTCTCCCATACTGACCTTCACCCATTCCTTTGTCTGTCCAATCATTTTTTTTTCTCTCTCTCTGGGCTCCTAACGTTTATCCCTTGCCCCCTCCTCCCACCCTTCCCTTGCACATGTCAACCTTTTCTTAGCCACAATCAGTTCTGAAGAAGGGTCTCTGGATCCAGAATGTTAACTCACAATTCTCTCCAGAGTTGCTGCCAGACCTCCAGCAATTTCTGTTTTTGTCTCCAAGCCTTCCTTGCTGTGTTGTAGAACATCACAGAGGGAAGACACTTGGGTCATCACATCTGCCCATTGGAAGAGTCAGGTGCAGCTTGATACTTGTGGGCGGCACAGTGGCACAGTGGTTAGCACTGCTGCCTCACAGCGCCAGAGACCCGGGTTCAATTCCCGACTCAGGTGACTGACTGTGTGGAGTTTGCACATTCTCCCCGTGTCTGCGTGGGTTTCCTCCGGGTGCTCCGGTTTCCTCCCACAGTCCAAAGATGTGCAGGTCAGGTGAATTGGCCATGCTAAATTGCCTGTAGTGTTAGGTAAAGGGGTAAATGTACGGGAATGGGTGGGTTACGCTTCGGCGGGTCGGTGTGGACTTACTGTTTCCACACTGTAAGTAATCTAATCTATCTAATCTAATGACTCCCATCCCTCAGCTTAACTCCTTCTGCAGCTGCCTTGAAAGAGACTCAGTCACGTGACTCGTTGTGCAGGGAGTGTAATAGCCATCAAGAGATGGCTGGACACATCCAACCATCTCCATCATCACAAAAAAAGTGGAGTAAAATTTTTCAAAATCCTTTCTTATTGGTTGCATGCTCATCTTTAACCATCGAACACAAGAAGGTCATGGAAGTTAGAGCGGGAGGGAGCTCACTTGGTGTGTAAAAGCCAACACAAGCAGTAAGGGTGAATAGTCTGTCTCCAAGCTGTTGATCCAACCAAAGTCAAACATGTTTTAAAGTTCCACTTTTTGCTGAAGCTTCCTTATTTTGTTTGTCATGTTGAGAATTTCCCACAGATGGAGCTCGTAGACTGCTTGCTGCACCTCTCCACATTACTGCAGCCACTGCGCAGGGAAGGTTTCTCACACGGATCTGTAACAAAACAGAACTCTGAACATGTCAGTCATGTGGGACCAACATCCATCAGAAAGTCCATCATTCCTTAAAGCCACAGAACACCACAAGAAGCACATTCCAAACTCATTAATATACAGACAGCATTGTACATTTTGTACATTTTGGAAAACAAAGCACTGTTGTTGCTGGGAATCTGAAACAAAAACAGAAATTGCTGGAAAAACTCAGCATGTCTGTGGAGAGAAATCAAAGTTAACGTTTCGGGTCCAGTGACCCTTCTTCAGAACCATTCTTATACTGTATTTATTCTCAATAATAAACAAAGCTGATGTTTTACATTTCTACTTCAATCTGCGCAGAATCAGTTTCTAGAATTATAGAATCAAAAGGTGACCCTTCAACCCTTTGTACCCCTGTGCTGGTTTTTTGAGCTTCCCAATTAGCCTCCTTCTTCCATCATCGCCCTGCACTCTTTCCATTTTTGAATTAAATATTATTCCCTTTGGAAGGTTATTGTTGGATCCATTGCAGCACACTATAGGGGAGCCCAATCTAAATCACAACACGCTGAATGATATATATTTTTTGTATCTCCTCAACTAGTTCTTTTGCTCATTATCTTATGTTGTGTCACAGACTCATATACTTTTTGCCACACGGAAGGGAGACTTTTGGCCTCTTTTGGCCCTCTGAATCAAACATTCAGCTGTTCTAGTCCCATTATCCAGTACTTGAGGGTCTTCTGGTTTCTTTGAGGAGAAAGTGAGGACTGCAGATGCTGGAGATCAGAGCTGAAAATGTGTTGCTGGAAAAGCGCAGCAGGTCAGGCAGCATCCAGGAAACAGGAGAATCGACGTTTCGGGCATAAGCCTGAAGAAGGGCTTATGCCTGAAACGTCGATTCTCCTGTTCCCTGGATGTTGCCTGACCTGCTGCGCTTTTCCAGCAACACATTTTCAGGTCTTCTGGTTTCTGACTGTTTCAGCCAGTGAAACTCGCTTCTCTTTGTTTATCTGAACTTTATTGAGCTTTATTATGGAAGCTCTTCATAATCTTGAACTAGCTTGGTTTGGCAACTGCTCTGTCCAGGACAGCAAGAAACTGCAGAGAGTTGTGAACACAGCCCAGTCCATCTCACAAACCAACCTTGCATCCATTGACTCCACCTACACTTCTCATTGCCTTGGGAAGGCAGCCAACATCATCAAAGAGCCCTCCCACCCCGTTATAATCTCTTACAACCTCTTCCATCAGGCAGAAGATACAAAGCTTAAACACACGTAACAACAGATTCAAGAACAGCTTCTTTCCCTCTGCTGTCACACTTCTGAATGAACCTCTCAAATTTAAAATTTAATGTTTACACCACATTAACAGCACAGAAGTGGAATGAGTGGAGAGTGTCAAGCTCCTGGGAGTGGTCATCCACAACAAGCTTTCTTGGACTCTTCATGTGGACGCACTGGTTACAAAGGTCCAACAACGTCTCTTCTTCCTCGGGCAGCTGAGGAAATTTGGCATGACGGCGAATACCCTTGCCAACTTTTATAAGTGCACCATTGAGAGCATTCTGTCTGGATGTATCACTGCCTGGTATGGCAACTGGATCATTCAGGATCAGAGATGGTTACAGAGAGTGGTGAACTCAGCCCGGACAATCTATCGAATCCATCTACCAGGCCCGTTGTCAAGAAAAGGCCACCAGCATTCTCAAAGATCCATCCCACCCTGGTAATGTTTTTCCACAACCTCTACCATCGGGGGAAGGTACAGAAGCCTGAACACCAGCCGGTTTCATAACAGTTTCTACCCTACTGTTGTTAGAATACTGAATGGACTCACAAACCCTTAACATTTGCCTGTACCTGAGTTTATGTTTTTGCCGCTGTTTACCTATTATTTACTTATCTATACTATTTAACTCTGTGATCTGCCTGTATTGCTCACAAAGCTTTTCACTGAGCCTTGGTACACATGATAATAAATTCGATTCAATTCAATTCAATGTTGCTCTCGCTCTCTGTGCCCCTTCTCTGTCGTCATAATATTGTATTCCTCGCTCTGTTCTATTACCCTAATGCACTTTGTACGGTATGAGCTGCCTGTGCTGCACGTAAAACAAAACTTTTCACTCGACCTAGGTACGTGTGGCAATAATAAATCAAATCAAACCAATCCTTTCTCAATAGGAAGGGATAGTTTTGCATTAGGTTAAACATTCCAGATGATTTAAAAATAAAATTTATTCACAAGATGTGAGTAATATTGGCGAGGCCAATGTTTATGGTCGATCTTGAATTGCTCAGAGGGCAGTTTAACAGTCAACCACATTGCTGTAGGTCTGGAGTCACCTGTAGGCCAGACCAGCGAAGGAAGATGTCAGTTGGGCATTGGTGAACTGGATGGACTTTCCCCCAGCAATCAACAACTGTTAAATGGTCCTCATTCAGCCTTTGCTCACTTGACTGTCTGACTGCCAACAGCGTGGGTTCAACTCAGGAGGATACTGTGAAGGGCTCTCCTTCTCAACCTCTCCCCTCACCTGAGGCACGGTGACCCTCAGGTGAAACCAGCATCAGTCATCTCTCTCTCATGAGAGAGCAGCCCTATGGTCAGGTAAAATAATGGCAACTACGCCTTTTCAATTCCAGGTTTTGTTATTGGAATTGAAATGCAATGCCATGGCAGGATTTGAACCCAAGTCCCCCAGAACATTACCTGGGTAGCTGGACCAATAGTCACATACAATACCACTAAGCTATTGCCTCCCTATTCCTCCTCTCTCTAATGAACATGTTGTTTGTAACTGCAGTCACCTGTACCACATACGTAAAGTGGAGGTTAGTTAGCCCAGGTAGACAGTAGCGGCAGAATTGGATTCCTCCAGCAAAGTGCCTGCACTGATGCATTGGACCAAATGCCCTCCATCTTTACCGTCAACTATAGACGTAAACTGTAAAGTTCACATGCACAGCTTGAATAACATCGGAGTCTCGGAAAGGCCACAAGGTCAGAAAGTGATGGATGGGTGGGGGTTATTTGTCAGAGATTGTACAGTCTGAACCCCAGTCTGAATTCCTGCAGTAATAAAACAGCTAATGTTCTCCTACACAGAAGCTGTGGAGATGATGTGTGGGGAAGATGGTTCAGCCTCTAGGGCAAATATCTTCTGAAGAGACAGTTGCAACTATACAAAACACTTGGAATAATTTGTACAGTTCTGGTCCCCATATTTCGGGAAGGATGTGGAAGCATTAGAAAAGGTGCAGAGGAGATTAACCAGGATGTTGCCTGGTCTGAAGGGAAGGTCTTATGAGGAAAGGCTGAGAGACTTGAACCTGTTCTCATTGGCAAGAAGAAGGCTAAGGGGGGATTTGAAGAGACATACAAGATGATCAGAGGATTAGATAGGGTAGACAGTGAAAGTCTTTTTCCTAGGATGAGGACGCTAGCTTGGACAAGGGGGCATAACTACAAATTGAGGGGTGATAGATTTAAGACAGATGTCAGAGGCAAGTTCTTTAAGCAGAGAGTGGTAATGGCATGGAATGCCCTACCTGCTAATGTAGTCAACTCAGCCACATTAGGGAGATTTAAACAATCCTTCGATAAGCACATGGCTGATTTTAGGATAGTGTAGGGGGACGAGCTGAGAATACTCCACAGGTCGGCGCAACATCGAGTGCCGAAGGGCCTGTTCTGCGTTGTATTGTTCTATGTTCTATGTTCTTAATACTGATGGATAAGAATTGTTCTGGATGTGCTGAAGGCTTTCTGTGTTAGCTTCTGAGTGATGTAATAAACATATTTGGAAAGGAATGATGAAGGGAGCCAAAAAAGATCTCGGACATCAACTCTAGATTAACTCTAACCACAATATTTGTCGTAGATGCATATTCTCTGTTCCAAAGGTCAGTGTACTAACCCAGGCTTTGTCTGTCAAATGACGTAAATCAATGTTTCCAGATTGTCTTGATAAATGAGCTCCATCAAACCAGCAGTTGTGCTGTTAATAGCGATGGACTGGAACCTTTTGTACCCAGAATGGGCATCCTTTTGACTGGCAGCCCAGCTGGTCACCAACAATGGGACTCATTGCCACCTTCTCAGGGTAGAAACGGGCAGCTAATACCGTACTTGAGAATGAAGAAATCACAAAATGAAAAAGCAAGATTGGGGGAGCTGAGACCTGAATCTCTTTGGCGGGATGGGGGAGGGAGTGGTGGGGCTGGGATTGCTGTGACATGGGGGAATGTTGTCTTGAGCTTCTAATCCCTGAAAAGAACACTGAGGCGCATCTTGTGCACGCCCATTTACAAAAGAAGTGGAAGACCATGATTCAGTCACGGTACCAAAGAAATCCTTTCAAGGCAAATAAGAATCATATTTAATGCTCCCCTGAAAGTTTCCAGAGAGATTATTTATAATGGTATGTAATTGACATTCTAAGTAATCCTAAAATGGAACAGTTGGTAACCAGCTGTTGAAAGGAACAGTGTGGAGAGGGATGAGTTGAATCTCCTTATGTTGAGGTTGACCTATGAATAATATGGATATTTCTATCAGTCTGTCCTTCTCTCACACTAGCTCACTCTGCCCTCCTCCAGTTCTGGTGTCTTGTTCATCCACGACTTCTTTAGTCCCACCATTCATAGTTGTGTCTGTACCCTTCTAGCAGCTTCCTCTCTGTCTCTCCACTCCTTTATCTTTCTTTAAGCTGCTGTGTAAAAGTTACCTCTTTGATTAATACTTTGGTTTACCCTATCTCATCCTTTGATTCACAGGGAGTAACTGCACTCACTTTCACTACAAGGTGAATAGAACATAGACTATGAACCATTGGAGTGAACATTGGAGTTGATCTGATAACCCTCAAGCCATGTTCCGGGAGAGATGTTTTTGCTATCATCGTGTAGGATGCTTATGAGACCATTTCTGGAGTACTCTGTATAGTTTGAGCCTCAGATGTAGCCCAGAAAAAATTGGCATGACTACTTCCTGAGTTAAAGAAGGTAACTTAAGAGGAAGGGTTATGAGAAAGGAACAGGAGTAGGCCATTCAACGCCTCCAGCCAGGTCTGCCATTCAGTAAGATCACGGCTAATGTAACTGTAACGTCAAATGCACATTCCTGACAATCCCAGATAATGGTTCAACCCACACTTCATCTCCCACCCTGCACCCCGCTCCCACACGCACAAACGCACGCACACACATGCTCAGACACACACAGAGATGCACACACACGGACACACACTGAGACACGCAGACACCAACACACACACTCCTGTACATACACAGACGCACAGACGCACAAAGACAAACAGACAGACATACACGCACAAAGACACACACAGGAACATACACAGAGACACACATACATGCACAGACACACACAGATAAACACACACAGAGACACGCGCACACACACAGACACACAAACAGACATATGCAGACAAACACATACACACATAAACATACACATAAACACACACATGTAACACACACACACAGATGCACACACATACATACTCACGCCCTTCGAAAGAGAAAACTTTGGCTAAACTCTGGTTGAAATAAGTGACCCTTCAGTTTCAAACATTGTGGATATTATGGGAAAGACAGGAGTTAGCAGATACAGATTAAAAATGAGACGTCACTCACTCAAGGTGGAGGTGACGAGAAATTCTTTCCCTCAAAGTGGTCAGTGGGATTCCTCTCCCCAGTGGTAAATGGAGGCTGGGAGTTTGAATATATTTTTAATGATGATTTAGGCAGGATTCTGTTTGAGGGAAGGTGGGTGGGGGTGTCAGAGGGTATTTATGCAGCAAACAATACCTGAATAAAATGGCTAAGCAGATTCGAGGAGTCGAGTGATCCACTTCAGTTCCTGGTTTGTATCTCTTTATCTGCTCCTGCACCAATCCATCCTTTGCTGGTATCCTCATTTATGCTTCTATTATTTCCAGATGCGAGATTCTAATGACCTTCAAACCTGCCTGTCCCCTTCCTCTTGCTGTGGATTCTTGATCATTCAAAACTCTGTTGTCCACATTCTATCGTAATGCATGCGCTGTTTCTCCAGTCACCCAGTCACACCTTCGCTTACTGAACTGGACTGACTGACAGTCTGGCAATGCCTCACTTCTAAAATACTCATCACTCTACATCCACAATCCTCTCTATCTCCTCCAGCCCCACAACCCTCTTGTGATTTCTGAAGGGAGGTTGAGTGATGTAGGCCAGCTCTCCCTGGAGTTTGGAATAACGAGAGGAGATGTCGTTGAGATATATAAGATGCTAATGGGGATTGACAAAGTAGACGTAGAGAGGGTGTTTCCTCACTTGCTGGCAATTCGGAACGAGAGGTTACAGTTTTGGGACGAGGGGTAGAAGACTTAAGACAGATTCAAGGAAAAGTTACTTCTCTCAAAGGGTCATAAATCTGTAGAATTCATTCCCCCAGAGTGTGGTGTGTGGTGGGACTTTGCATAAACCGAAGAAGGAGACAGACAGATTTTTAATTAATAACAGGTTGGAGAGTTACAGAGAGTGGGCAGGAAAGTGGAGTTGAAGCAGATTTGAAATCAGCCATGATCGTATTAAATGAAGAGAAACCTGTTTGAACGGAGGCTTGGGATTCTCTGTAATTTGCTATCCCAGTGTGTAGTGGCTGTGTGCTTATTGAATGTATCAGAGTTTGGGATAGATTTGTAATTTCTCAGGGGCTCCCGCTCACTCCACTCCTGATTCCCGTCATTTGCCAGCAAGGAGCTCCTTTCCTGATGATTCCAGCAATTTATTCAATAATGTTGAGAATTTCGGGTGGGTCACATTGGTTGTTAAGTGGTTCCTGGGTAATCCATTGACGGCAATGGTTTGGAAATGTCTCGTGTTGCATCAGGGACACAAAATCCTGCTTTCGCTCGGGCCAGATGTCAATGAGCAGTGTTAATCAAAAACCATCTAGGCTAGACATTGGGGCTATTTACCAGAAGTACCTGATTCATTACATCCATCCTTGCAATGGCAACAATTATACAATTTAGAAATATCAAGGACATCCAAAACCATGGAAAATTTGACTTTATTCAACTACAGAAGCAATAAATGAAATGTATGCTAATTCTGCTTAATCCACATGTATTATCTGAATTGCCGATGGGAAAGGGAAATGAGAGTTAATGATTACTTTCTGGTTTAACTCTGTGCCCAGTAGCACTATTGAAGTTGCCTTATATCCTGTGGTTCGGAATCACACCAGAACAGCAACCGAGGAGGAGGAAGTTGACACAATTTTCTCCAGAACAAGAAAGCTAAGGGATAATCTGATAGAGGTCCTACTCTCAATGCAAGAAATGGGACCATCAGTCACCCATACAAACCCTTGTTCCTCAGCATCTATTCTACTTTTCTGCCTACTCGTCATATCTTTTAACTCGCTGAGGTGTTGAAAATCTAACCCACCCTCAGATAAGCTCAATAACAAGACCTACCTCACAAGTCATCAGAACAGGAGTAGGCCTTTTGGCCCCTCCAGCTTCCTGTACCATTTAACAGGATCATGGCTGATCCAACATTCCTCATATTCCTGCCCTTTCCATGTAATCCTTGATTCATCAACTGATCAAGAATCTCTCTGTCTCAGCCTTAAACAGACACCAGGCCGGTACCCCCACAGCTTTCTGTGGCAAGGAGTTCCAAACCCCCTGTTAGAAGGAATTCCTTCTCATCTCTGTCTTAAATTGGTGCCCCTTTACTCTGAGACACTATGCCCTCTGGTTCTCGATTCTCCCATGAGGGGAAACATCCTCTCAGCATTGACCCTGTCAAGCTCCTTAAGAATCTGATATGTTTCAATGAGATCACCTCTCATTTGTCTAAGCACCAGTGAATAGAGTCCTGATAGCAGAGCATCCTTAATGCACCAGAATTTTCCAAAGTGTTACAAGCATCAGAGTTAAGTAACTTCTCCTAATCTCCATTCCAAATGATGAGCCCCTTATCTTGAGCTTGTGCCTCTGTGTTCGAGGTTCCCCCGGCAACAGAAACAGCCTCTCAGTGGCTATTCTGGCAAGACCCTCCAGAATCTCGCATGGTACAATCTGAACAATTTGCACTCTCCTCAACTCCAGGAAGCACAGGCTAAATTTGCTCAGAACAAATTCTTATCTCAGGAACCAATTAAATGAAGATTTTTTTTCTGTACTGCCGACAAGGCAAGTATATCCCTCCTTAACTAGGAAACTTCACAAAGTACTCCAAGTGTGGTCTCACAAAAGCTCTGTCCTACTGTTGCAAAATACCCTTGCCTTTGTACTTCATGCCCCCTCGCAATAAACACCAACATCCCACTGCCCCCAACACCTGCAGTTTTTTTTAACAACTTTACAGGTGGATGATTGGATCAATGTGGAGATGTTATTTCCTCCTTTTTTTAAATAATAACTTGTAGGACATGGGCATCACTGGCTGGGCCCAGCATTTATTGCCCGTCTCTATTTGCCGTTGAGAAGATGGGGGTGAGCTGCCTTCTTGAACCACTGCAGTCCATACGCTGTGAGTGGATCCACAATACTATTAGGGAGGGAGTTCCAGGATTTTGACCCAGCAATCCAGTGAAGGAACAGCCATATATTTCAAGTCAGGATGGTGACTAGCTTGGAGGGGAACTTGCAAGGGTGGTGTTCCCATGTATCTGCTGCTCTTATCTTTCAAGATAGAAGTAGCCTTCGGTTTGGAAGGTGCTGTCTAAGGAGCCTTGGTGAATTGCAATGCATCTTGTAGATATTACACACTAATACTGAGTGTTGGTGGTGGAGGGAGTGGATGTTTATGGATGTAATGGCAATTCAACAGGGTGCCTTCACCAGACAAAGGAGCAGCGCTCCGAAAGCTTGTGATTTCAAATAAACCCGTTGGACTAGAAGCTGGCGTCATGTGACTTCTAATTTTGTCCACATTCAATACGATCGTGGTTGATAAGAATTTGCCTTGAAGTCCACTTCCCTGATTACTCCCTGTATCATTAATTCCCTTGTTGATCAAAAATCTAAAAAGGTAAAAATATCCAATCCCTCTACACCTCCATCCGCCATGACCAGGGCCTCCAAGCCCTCCGTTTTTTCCTCTCCAGACGTTCCCAACAGTACCCCCTGAATTGCTGTGCTCTTCCAGCACCACTGATCCAGGATCAAAAATCTAAGCCCACCTTGAATATATTATGACTTTGATCTCATGCAATCCCTTGCTGAAGGGGGAGTTCAGTGAAAGTGTTAGTAACCGGAGATGATGTTGGTAACTGGGGGAATTAGGAGCAAAATTAACAAGGGCAATAGATGGGATAGTTTGGGAGCCTCATTAAATGGGGGAAAGACGCGATAAAACAGAATTGAAGAAATCTTTTCTCTTGACTTTATAAAGGCCCCTGTGACATTGTCACCAGACTCTCTGATCACACTGATTGTTAAGCAGATGGAATGTGAAATGATGCCAATCGCAATACGGCATTCTTTAAATTATTGGCACTGGCTCCAAATAATTATCACGCTCCTTTGGTTACATCACTAGACGGTATTCTCTCTGCCTGACATGTTTACCAAAGACAACAGAGGGAGCTTTTACATACTGATAACTTCTACCAATGAACCCTTTCCCTTCCCCGTATCAAATAGACAGGTGTCCTCTTTCAGCTGCATGTAACTAGTCACTGCGCAGACAGTGTCAGATTCTTTATTGTTGTCCAGATACAATACTTCCATGGCTGTCCTGCTAATCTCTCACTCTCACTGCACTCAATATCTCCACACCAGCCCCATTAATATGAGTGCATCCAAATCTCTGGTCCCTGGTCCAAATCACACCCAATCATATTAATGCTATGTTTACTGACCCACCTTGACTCCAGTCCCGCAACATCTTAATTTTAAAATTTTTTTCCTTATTTTCAATTTCTTCCAATCCGTCGCTGTCTGCAATTGGACATGGTGGCTCAGTGGTTAGCACTGCTGCCTCACAGTGCCAAGGGCCTGGGTTTGATTCCAGCCTCAGGTGACTATCTGTATGGAGTGTGCACGTTCTCCCTGCGTCTGAGTGGGTTTCCTCCGGATGCTTCACGAGTCTAAAGATGTGTAGATTAGGTGGATTGGCCTTGCCAAATTGCCCCATTGTGTCCAGGGCTGTGCAATCTAGAAACATAGAAGATAGGAGCAGGAGGAGGCCATTCAGCCCTTCAGGCCAGCTCTGCCATTCAACACCATCATGGCTGATCACCCAACTCAATAGCCTAATCCTGCTTTCTCCTCATAACCTTTGATCGCGTTTGCCCCAAGTGCTATACCTAGCTGTCTCTTGAATATATTCAATGTTTTAGCATCAACTACTTCCTGTGGTAATGAATCCCACAGGCTCCCCACTCTTTGGGTGAAGAAATGTCTCCACATCTCTGTCCTCAATGGTCCACCCCAAAACCCTCAGGCTGCGACTCTTGATTCTGGGCACACCCACCATCGGGAACATCCCCCCTGCATCTACCCTGTCTAGTCCTGTTAGAATTTTATCCAACTCTGTGAGATCCTACCCCCCCCCTCATTCATCTGAACTCCAGCGAAGATAATCCTAACCCAGTCAATCTATACATCAGTCCCACCATCCCCAGAACCAGCCTGGGAAACCATCACTGCCTGGCCTACTGTGTTTTTCCAGCACCACACTTTTCAACATCAGTGATGAGCAAGTTGTTAGAGGGAATCCTGAGGATGGACATGTATTTGGAAAGACAACAAATGATTAGGGACAGTCAACATGGCTTTGTGTGTGGGAAATCATGTCTCACAAACTTGATTGAGTTTTTTGAAGAAGTAACAAAGAGGATTGATGAGGACAGAGTGGGAGACGTGATCTATGTGGACTTCAGTAAGGCATTCGACAAGGTTCCCCATGGGAGATTGATTAACAAAGTTAGATCTCACGGAATACAGGGAGAACTAGCCATTTGGAAACAGAACTGGCTCAAAGGTAGAAGACAGAGGGTGGTGGTGGAGGGTTGTTTTTCAGACTGGAGGCCTGTCACCAGTGGAGTGCCACAAGGATCGGTGCTGGGTTCACTACTTTTCGTCATTTATGTAAACGACTTGGATGTGAGCGGAAGAGGTATAGTCAGTAAGTTTGCAAAATTGGAGGTGTAGTGGACAGCGAAGAAGGCTATCTCAGATTACAACGCGATCTTGACAAGATGGGCCAATGGACTGAGAAGTGGCAGATGGAGTTTAATGTAGATAAATGCGAGGTGCTGCATTTTGGGAAAGCAAATCTTAGCAGGATTTATACACTTAATGGTAAGGTCCTTGGGAGTGTCACTGAACAAAGAGACCTTGGAGTGCAGGTTCATAGCTCCTTGAAAGCGGAGTCGCAGGTGGATAGGATGATGAAGAAGGCATTTGGTATGCTTTCCTTTATTGGTCAGAGTATTGAGTACAGGAGTTGGGAAGTCATGTCGCGTCTGTACAGGACATTGGTTAGGCCACTTTTGGAATATTGTGTGCAATTCTGTCTCCTTCCTATCGGAAGGATGTTGTGAAACTTGAAAGGGTTCAGAAAAGTTTTACATGGATGTTGCCAAGGTTGGAGGATTTGAACAATAGGAAGATGTTGAATAGGCTGGGGCTGTTTTCCCTGGAGCATCGGAGGTTGAGGGGTGACCTTATAAAGGTTTATAAAATCATGATGGGCATGGATAGGATATATTGACAAAGTTTGTTCCCTGGGAAGGAGGGTGAGGGGACTCCAGAACTGGAGGGCATAGGTTTAGGGTGGGAGGGGTAAGATATAAAAGGGACCTAAGGGGCAACTTTTTCACGCAGAGGGTGGTACGTGCATGGAATGAGCTGCCAGAGGGAGTGGTGGAGGCTGGTACAACTGCAACATTTAAGAGGCATTTGGATGGGTATATGAACAGGAAGGGTTTGGAGGGATATGGGCTGGATGCTGGCAGGTGGGACTGGATTGGGTTGGGATAACTGGTCGGCATGGACGAGTTGGACTGATGGGTCTGTTTCCGTGCTGTACATCTCTCTGACTCTATGACTCTATCTGTGCTTCTTCAACTTTGACCCCTTGTGCATGAAATTTGTCCTGCCCTTTTCGTGACCGTATCTACGGTTGCTCAGTCCGAAGCTTTGAAAACCCTTCTTTAAACCTCTCTGCCTCCCTTTTCCCCTACAAAACACCAAATAATGCCCACATCTTTGACCAAGCATTTGGTCGTGCCTCAGTGTTACACCATTACTATTTTTCTGTGTGTTTGTGGCATCTGAACATTCGCTGGCAAGTTCAGTATTTATTGCCTCTCGCTTCAGAGGGTTTGGCAGGAGTGGTTCAGGGGTCGGTGGACAGTGGATACTGAATGAAGGCTCCAACTTTGCTAAATGTTGCACCTTGTAACCTCAAGCCATTTCCCACCTCAGTATAGATCCAGCAAACTGGACACCCAAACTTTCTGGTACATGTACCTTGTCCTAAACCACCTAAACTATTGAGATCACAACACCTTTGTAAAAGGTTTCACTAAAAGCTAGGATCGATTGACTACACCCTGCGTTTAGCTCATCATGAGATGACAGTTTACATAATTAGGTTAGAGTGAAGGGTGTGCTTGAGAATAGATTATACCATCATTCATTATCAATCAAACGAACATTTATATCGCACCATCAACTCTAGAAAAAAATTCCTTAGTTTCTCAGATGCTGAAGCAGTCCGCATTCAATCCAACAAAAACTGGCAACTTCCAGGCTTGGGTTGTTAAGTGGCCAGTAACATTCTCACACATATGTGCCATGTAATGACCATCTCCAACAAGACAGAATCTCCTTTTTACTTTCAACAGCCTTATCATCGTTGAATCCCCCACGATCAACATCCTGAGGGTTCCATTGACCAGAAGCTGAACTGGTCAATGGATCAGCCTTGACTATATTGTGGCTACAGGAGCAGTTCAGAGGTCAGGATTTTCCATCATGAATAACTCACCCCTGATTGTGTAAAAACCTGTTTACCATCTTCAATTCAAGAGTGTCATGGAATGCTCTCCATTAACTTGGACTGCATCAGTTCCATCAACACTCAAGATTCTCAACTACATCAACTTCTAGTCATTGATTTCCCAAGTTAGCTAATTTTTATTGTGGGGCAGCTTGTTTTATAGTCGAGAGTGTAGTGCTGGAAAAGCCCAGCAGGTCAGGCAGCAGCCGAGGAGCAGAAAAATCGGGCAAGAACCCTATATGCAGTCCTCATTTTCTCCTCATTTCTTTTATAGTCTGCTTTGCTTTAAATTAGCATATTTTTTGTCAGTCAGCTCAGTTGGTTTGCAATGCAACGTGATGCCCAACAGCGCTGCAATTCCTCGTTGATATTACCACAAATGGCCTTTCTTTCTAAACCTCTCCCTCATCTGAGGCATGATGACTGTCAGATTAAACCACCACCAGCCGTCTTTCTCCCTTTCTCTCTCTCTCTCTCCCCCCAATGAGAGAGCAGCGCTATGATCCAGTAAGATGATCCCTTTGTTTTGGACGGTAGTCAATTCAATCGGCTTGAAGCTGTATTGCGATGCTAACAGCACCCATTCGATTCCTGGAATGGATGTGGTCACCACGAAGAATTCTCCTCAACCTCTTCCCTCATTGGAGCCGTGGTAATTCTCAAGTTAAAGCCCATCAGTCATTTGTGGGCGGCACGGTGGCACAGTGGTTAGCACTGCTGCCTCACAGCGCCAGAGACACGGGTTCAATTCCTGCCTCAGGCGACTGACTGTGTGGAGTTTGCACGTTCTCCCTGTGTCTGCGTGGGTTTCCTCCGGGTGCTCCGGTTTCCTCCCACAGTCCAAAGATGTGCAGGGTCAGGTGAATTGGCCATGCTAAATTGCCCGTAGTGTTAGGTTAGGGGTATGGGTGGGTTTCGCTTCGGCGGGTCGGTGTGGACTTGTTGGGCCGAAGGGCCTGTTTCCACACTGTAATCAAATCTAATCTAATCTAATCTCTCTGTAATGACAGAGTGCGCCTGTGGCTTGATAAGATGATGCCAACTTTACCTTTACCTTTAATGAACAGTGACACAAACGTTTAACTTGCATTCGATGTTCACTGTCCTTATATTATCCAACCAAATGTATAATATTTCCACAGCACAATTCCATGACAATGACAAATTCCATTGATAAATTGTTTGTCTCGTCACATCTGATTCACGGCATCTGTTTTAAACAAAGCACCAATTTTCCCAGAGTTACTGTGAGAGTTCAGTCCATTACTTATGATTTCAATGCTTGATGTAAACACACAGACATTCCTTCAGCCAAAAACAGAAATATTTTAAAAGCCTATGACCTTTTTAATAATCGGGTCATTTAACTTCATTTGAGTGAACACAGCAAATTTTAGCTTAATATCTACGGAGTCCATGTGTGATGCAGCAAACTTTGTAACCTGACCTTTAGGAGAGAGGATCTCTCACTTTTCAGTCAATGGATTACTTTCATTCCCATGAACATGGCTACCACCAATAAGACACATGAACATGAACTCTTCCTCTGTTAGGCCAGGGCACAGAATCCCCAGAGATCCCCTTCTCCAGCCTCTCGAAATGAGCATAGAATCACTTCCGGTTTGGAATCAGGCCATTTGGCCCTTCAGATCCATACCAATCCTCCGAAGAGCATCCTACCCAGATCCATCCCTCAGCCCTATCTCTGCATTTCCCATGACTAACCCAGCTGCCCTACACATCCCTCAACATTATGGGAAAATTTAGCATAGCCAATCCACTAATCTGCATATCATTGGACTGTGCAAGGACACCAGAGCATCCGGAAGAAATCCACGCAGACACGGGGAGAACATGCAAATTCCACACAGACAGTCAGCTGAGAGCAGAATTGAACCGAGGTTGCTGTGAGGCAACAGTGTTAACCACTGGTGTCACTGTGCCTTTATGCAGTACTTAATGGTTTGATTAGCCTTCATTTGATTATGTTATCCTGGTAACCGATTACTGTATGCGCTATTTAATTGTTTAAGTCTGGGAGTGGAGACCTGAGACTCGAAGCTAAGAGTGTGTGTGTGTGTGTGTGTGTGTTGGACTGCAGTGTACCAAGTAAAAAAATCGCACAACATCAGGTTATAGTCCAACAAGTTTATTTGGAAGCATGAGCTTTCAAAGCGCTGCTCCTTCATCAGGTGGTTAGGTCCAGCGCTGCTAAAGCTAGTGCTTCCAAATAAACCTGTTGGACTATAACCTGATGTTGTATGCTTTTTAACTGTGTGTGTAAACATTAACTTGGTTAGATTTATTGTTGTCACATGTACCTAAGTGCAGTGAAAAATTCAGTGACTAGTACACACAGATCATAACAGACAAGGACATACAGATCACAGGGTGTTTACACAGAACAAGGCATATGAAGTTACAACTGCACATGAGATGCACAAAAGCAAGATCAACATCAGATTTGAAATTAGAGAGGTTCATTCATCAGTCTAATAACAGCCGAGAAGAAACTGTTCCTTTAAGACCATAAGACATAGGAGTGGAAGTAAGGCCATTCGGCCCATCGAGTCCACTCTGCCATTCAATCATGGCTGATGGGCGTTTCAACTCCACTTACCCGCATTCTCCCCGTAGCCCTTAATTCCTTGTGACATCAAGAATTTATCAATTTCTGCCTTGAAGACATTTAGCGTTCCGGCCTCCACTGCACTCTGTGGCAATGAATTCCACAGGCCCACCACTCTCTGGCTGAAGAAATGTCTCTGCATTTCTGTTCTGAATTTACCCCCTCTAATTCTAAGGCTGTGTCCACGGGTCCTAGTCTCCTCACCTAACGGAAACAATTTCCTAGCGTCCACCCTCTCCAAGCCATGTATTTCCTGAACCTGTTGGTGTGTGTGATTCCAAGCTTCTGTATTTTCTGTCTGACGGAAATCCTGAGAACACGGAGACATTTTAACGTGCTATAAATAAAACTGTTGTAGATTTAGAAGTGGTGTCTTTTGCAATAAACAAGATACTAAAATTTTCACTAAACCTGTTCAGAAATGTTATTACCCACCCCTGGAGCAGGTGAAGCATGAATCCAGGTCTTCTGGCTCAAAGGTAGGGACACTAGCACTGCACTACAAGAGCCCAGCATCCAAGACTTCTTCTTCCCTTGTGTTTATATCACAAATACCATCACACACAACAGTTTTTTCCACCATCAAACCAAATATGACAATTCTTACCTATTAATGACCAACAATTGAGTAATTGAGTATAGAAGCAAAGAGGTCCTTCTGTAGCTGTACAGGGCCCTGGTGAGACCGCATCTGGAATGCTGTGTGCAGTTTTGGTCTTCAAATTTGAGGAAAGACATTCTGGCTATTGAGGGAGTGCAGCGTAGGTTCACGAGGTCAATTCCCGGAATGGCGGGATTACCTTACACTGAAAGACTGAAGCGACTGGGCTTGTATACCCTTGAGATTAGAGGCTGAGAGGGGATCTGATTGAGATGTATAAGATTATTAAAGGATTGGACACTCTGGAAGCAGGAAAAATGTTTCCGCTGATGGGTGAGTCCCGAACCAGAGGATACAGTGTAAAAATAAGAGGTTGGCCACTAAGAACAGAGCTGAGGAGAAACTTCTTCACCCAGAGAGTGGTGGGTGTGTGGAATGCTCTGCCCCAGAAGGCTGTGGAGGCCAAGTCTCTGGATACTTTCAAGAAAGAGTTGGATAGAGCTCTTAAGGATAGTGGAATCAAGGGTTATGGGTATAAGGCAGGAACAGGACACTGATTGTGGATGATCAGCCATGATCATAATGAATGGTGGTGCTGGCTCAAAGGGCAGAATGGCCTACTCCTGCTCCTATTGTCTATAATAAATCCCATGGTCCCAATGTTCAGTTGACATGGTGAATTAATGAGGGCAATGGTGAGGGAACGGCATGGAGAAAGGGAGGTGGCTATATCAAAGTAGAGATAGAAGGGGAGATAAGGACCTCTACCCTCTAAGTGCCCACCTCTCGATCAAGACATGAAGAGTATTGGTGGACATCACGTGCTCCCTCTCCCAGGGCACCCGGGCAGGAGCACAGGTACGAGCGGTGCATTCTAGATCACAACCATGAGTTAAAAATATTGCTACTCATCACTCCTCTCTCTTTTTAAGCCAATACCCTGAAGTGAGTCTTGCCCACCAGTCGGGTATGGCAATGCGTGGCAGTGGATAATTACCTGCAGGTTGTGTCCTGGCATACCAGCAGAGGGGGGTTTCATGCCAGCTCATTGCTCTCCACCCCCCCCCCCCCCAGGAGCCGGGGGAGCTCCGGAGCACCCAAAACACAAGCCAAAGGGCCAGCACAATAATTGCCCACACCTACCACTCACACCTTACACCCCCCACCCCAACCATGTGCCAGACTGCCTGCTAAGGCTGTGCAGATTCAGTCAAAGGAAAAATTAGGTCACCCCCACCTCAAGTGAGAGTGATTGCTCCTCAGTGTGACAGTCCCAGTGCTCCAGCCCTGCAAATTCTCTACACTATTCTAACACTGGCTTCTTCCACTGCTCTGTCGTCTGGGCCTCAGGATTTGGAATTCCCTCCCTGATTCTCTCCACCTCCCCTTTTTTGACTCACGCCTTGGACACTCTTCCTTCCTGTCCTTCTGCAATGAAATCCATCAAGCATTAAAGAAGCCCTTTGGCCCATCGGGTATGTATCAACCTATTGGTTTCCTATGCTTGGGAATGCATTACTGTGTAAAAATGCAAATAATTATTTAGCCACTTTTGTCAAATACTTGACTTGATACTGTGTCAGCCGTGTAACAGCATCAAGAACAGGGGCAAGTTGTCAAGCTGATCGACCAGGTGCTGAATCACAAACTGAGTCAGCATAAACTTGGTCAAGCCACACCTTGTTCTCAAAGCTTCCCCATAGGTGTTCATGCCTTGGATGCAGAGTCTCAAGAGTGTGCTCACTGGTAAAGGTGGTCTTTCCACTGCCTGTGGGATCTGTGAAAATAGTTGTCTATCGATTCTTGAACGAGACATAATCATCTGTTCTCCCTGTCTTCAGCTCGCTGCATTTGACAAATGTAAACAGTATACAGTGTTGTAATATAGTCCTATGTTTATTCACAGAGCCCTGCATCAACACCAAATGAGCTACTGAGAATTGATTTGATTTATCCCAGTTATGTGTACATAATTACAATGAACAGTTTTTGTTTGCAAGCAGTACAGGCAGAACATATTAAGCAAAGACATATAGATCTCAGGGTGCTTAGGAAGAGTGAGGGTGCATTCAGGTTACAAAGGAGGTGCATAAAGCAAGATCAACTTTAAATAGTCCAACAGGTTTATTTGGAAGTACTAGCTTTTTGATCTTGAATAAGTTGAAAAAATTAATTTTAATCTTGGTAGAAACCAGTGGCATTTCCACTCTATGTCAGCTTAGTTTAATTTTAAAAGTATATTTCTCCTCTCTAATTGAAAATGGCCAAATCATTAAATTCTGGTCATGGTAGGAAGCTTGCTTCCAATAAAAGCCAATGTGGTTGGAATATTCTTTGACTAAATCAATCCTCACCCATTCACTCCGAGCAAAAGTCGAGTCATTTGCTTTGAAACACTTCCATTGGAGACATAGAATCATAGAGATGTACAGCATGGAAACAGACCCATCGGTCCAACCCATCCATGCTGACCAGATATCCCAACCCAATCTAGTTCCACTTTGCCAGCACCCATATCCCTCTAAACCCTTCCTGTTCATATACCCATCCAGGTGCCTCTTAAATGTTGCAATTGCAAATATTGCATCACATCCTCTGGCAGCTCACTCCATACAGATACCACCCTTTGCATGAAAAAGTTGCCCCTTAGGTCTTTTTTATATCTTTCCCCTCTCACCCTGAACCTATGCCCTCTAGTTCTGGACTCGCCGATCTCAAGGAAAAGACTTTGTCTATTTATCCTATCCATTCCCCTCATAATTTTGTAAACCTCTATAAGGTCACCCCTTAGCCTTCGATGCTCCAGGGAAAACAGCCCCAGCCTGTTCAGCCTCTCCCTGTAGCTCAGACCCTCTAACCCTGGCAACATCCTTGTACATCTTTTCTGAATCCTTTCACGTTTCGCAACATCTTTCTGATAGGAAGGAGACCAGAATTACACGCAATATTCCAACAGTGGCCTAACCAATGTCCTGTACAGCCACAACATGACCTCCCAACTCCTGTACTCAATACTCTGACCGATAAAGGAAAGCATACCAAATACCTTCTTCACTATCCTATCTACCTGCGACTCCACTTTCAAGGAGCTATGAACCTGCACTCCAAGGTCTCTTTGTTCAGCAACACTCCCTAGGACCTTACCAT
>NC_057718.1:6588180-6599768 GCF_004010195.1 Chiloscyllium plagiosum | reverse complement strand
CAAATGGCTAGTTCTCCCTGTATTCCATGAGATCTAACCTTGCTAATCACTCTCCCATGGGGAACCTTGTCGAACGCCTTACTGAAGTCCATATAAATCACATCTACCACTCTGCCCTCATCAATCCTCTTTGTTACTTCTTCAACAAACTCAATCAAGTTTGTGAGACATGATTTCCCATGCACAAAACCATGTTGACTATCCCTAATCAGTCCTTGCCTTTCCAAATGCATGTACATCCTGTCCCTCAGGATTCCCTCAAACAAATTGCCCATCACCGACATCAGGCTCACTGGTCTATAGTTCCCTGGCTTGTCCTTACCACCCTTTTTAAACAGTGGCACCACGTTTGCCAACATCCATTCTTCCGGCACCTCACCTGTGACTATCGATGATACAAATATCTCAGCAAGACGCCCAGCAATCACATCTCCAGCTTCCCAAAGAGCAGATCAGTCTAATAACAGTCAGGAAGAAGCTGTTCCCGAACCCGCTGGTGCGTGTGTTCAGGCTCCTGTATCTTCTGCCGGATGGAAGAGGTTGTAGGAGAGCATTACCAGGATGGGAAGGATCGTTGATGATGTTGGCTGCCTTCCCGTGGCAGCGTAGGTTCTGGGAGCAGATGTATGCTGCCCAGCAGAGGCATAATCAGTTTGTGGATGTTTATGCTTGTGGTTCTCTCACATGAACTCTGTATTCTGAACTTTCACTCACAAACAAAGCTAGAAACTGACAGCACCCTAATTAGTTTTTGACCTACCCTCTGTCTGTTAGCTTCCATTCCTATAGCAACCTTGTGTCACACGGGCTTTTCCCAGATCTAAATGCCATGCTCGGACACTCACTTATACCCCTTTGTAATATTCTCCAGTTTCATTTTGGAATCAAAAGGGTTAGCTCACAGAAAGAAAATGCAAACTATTCTCCAAGTGGATGGGTGATCGCACTGGCCATTATCACGTTGCTATTCACTGGAAGAAATTTGCTATTTCCTACAATAGTTTCAAAGTGTTTCATCGGACACAAAATGCTGTAGAATGCCCTGAGGTCATGAAAGGTGATCTATAAATGCAAAATTTTCTTCCTTTGACATACGCGCTAAGGAATCGGCAGTGCTGTAAGTTTGTTGACCATATGGCTTCATATGTTTAATACAAACACATAAAGGGGAAACAGATGCGTCTGCTTCATGTAAGGCTGTGCACTGACATAATGTCACATTGTAGCGTTCAGATTATCACCTCCTGCAGAAGCAATATTTCCAGAATATATTTATTTCTTGAAAAGGCCAGGTAGAGGCCTGCTGAGGACATTAGTGAAATAAAGTCCCTGGGAGCCCTGGATCGGGATTATCTGGTGATTAGCTGTTGGTGGTCACAGAGTAAACCAGCATCTTTGCTAACTTGTTGAGAGAAATTAACCGCATGGAACCAATCTTTGCAGGATCTGAATGCTACTTGGAAAGAACTAGAGATCAATAGGAGAGAAATTGTGGTTCCACCTGTTTAGAGTGCTGTGCATGATTCTGATCATCATACATTCTGAGAAGGATTAGATTTATTGGAGATGGTGCAGAAAGCTGATGCTACAGCTGCAGTTATACCTATCAGGAACAATTAAAAAGGTTAGAGAACTTTTATTTCAAGAAGAGAAGGTTATAGGATGACCTACCATCACTAGTAAGAATTACACAGGGTTTGATAGAGGGCAGATGTTGAAACGTTTCCACTTGTTGGGGAGATCAGAACTTGAGCCTCATTAAAAATAAAATAAGAAACTCAGGAGAAAGTTTTTTTTTTACTGAGAGAGCGGGAGATTGTAGAATCATTGAGTTATAGAATGATTGCAGTGCAGATGAGACCATTCAATCCATCATGTCTGTCTTGGCTCTTTGAGGAAACAATTCACCTTATGCCTGTCAGGTGTGCTTTTCTGCAATCTTGCCCATTTCAGAAAAGGACCCAACCGTCTCTCTTGAATGCTCCAACTGACACTGTCTCCACCAGAGTCTCAGATAACGTACTCTAGCTCCTAACCATTCATTGCATACATATCATTTTTCCTTTAGTCACCTTTTTCTTCTTTTGCTAATGTGTGTCTCCTTGTTTTCAATCCTGCTCCAGTTGGACCACTTCCTCCCTCTCTCTATTCTGCCCAGATTTTAAACACTTTGACCAAATCTTGTCTTAGCCTTCTCTTCTCCAAGGAGGCTATTCATAACCACACCAATCTATCAAAGTAATTGAAGTTGCTTGTCCTGTAAGCATTCTCATTATTCTTTACCACACCATTTCTAAGAGGGCATTTAATACACTTGCCTTCATTGATCAGTGCATTGACTTTGGAGTTAGGGTGTCATGTTATAGAATCATAGAGATGTACAGCACGGAAACAGACCCTTTGGTCCAACCCGTCCATGCCGACCAGATATCCCAACCCAATCTAGTCCCACCTGCCAGCATCCGGCCCATATCCCTCCAAACCCTTCCTATTCGTATACCCATCCAAATGCCTCTTAAATGATGTAATTGTACCAGCCTCCACCACTTCCTCTGGCAGCTCATTCCATATATGTATTACCCTCTGCGTGAAAAAGTTGCTCCTTAGGTCTCTTTTATATCTTTCTCCTCTCACCCTAAACCTATGCCCTCTAGCTCTGGACTCCCAACCTCAGGGAAAAGACTTTGTCTATTTACCCTATCCATGCGCCTCAAAATTTTGTAAACCTCTATAAGGTCACCCCTCAGCCTCCGACGCTCCAGGGAAAACAGCCCCAGCCTGTTCAGCCTCTCCCTATAGCTCAGATCTCAAGGAGCTATGAACCTGCACTTCAAGGTCTCTTTGTTCAGCAATACTCCCTAGGACCTTACCGTTAAGTGTATACGTGATGCTAAGATTTGCTTTCCCAAAATGCAGCACCTTGCATTTATCTGAATTAAACTCCATCTGCCACTTCTCAGCCCATTGGCCCATCTGGTCAAGATCTTGTTGTAATCTGAGGTGACCCTCTGCGCTGTCCACTACACCTCCAGTTTTGGTGTCATCTGCAAACTTACTAACTGTACCTCTTATGCTCGCATCCAAATCATTTATGTAAATGACCAAAAGTAGAGGACCCAGCACTGATCCTTGTGTCACTCCACTGGTCACAGGCCTCCAGTCTGAAAAACAACCCTCCACCACCACCCTCTGTCTTCTACCTTTGAGCCATGTCTATATCCAAATGGCTGGTTCTCCATGTGTTGCAGTTGTACAGGACATTGGTTAGGCCACTTACAGAATATTATGTGTAATTCTGGTCTCCCTGCTACAAGATGTTGTGAAACTTGAAAGGGTTCAAAAAACATTTACAAGGATGCTGTCGGGGTTAGAGGGTTTGAGCTATAGGGAGAGAGTGAATGGGCTGGGCCTGTTTTCTCTAGAGAGTCAGAGGTTGAGTGGTGATTTTATAGAGGTTTATAAATCATAAGTGGCAAGGATAGAGTGAATAGACAAGGTCAATTCCCTAAGGTAGGGAACTCCAAAACTAGAAGGCAAGGGTTAAAAGTGAAAAGGAAAACATCTGAAACAGACCTAAGGTGTAACCTTTTCCCACAGAGGGTGGTGCATGCATGAATTGAGTTGCTAGAGGTAATGGTGGAGGCTGATACAATTACAACATTTAAAAGGCATCTGGATGGGTACATGAAGATTTAAACAATCCTTAGATAAGCACGTGGATGATTTTGGGATAGTGTAGGGGGTCAAGCTGAGAATAGTTCACAGGTTGTCGCAACATCGAGGGCCGAAGGGCCTGTTCTGCGCTGTATTACTCTATGTTCTATGAAAAGGAAGGATTTAGAAGGATATGGACCAAATGTTGGCAAATGGAACTAAATAATTTAGGATGTCTGGTTGGCATGAATGAATTGGACCAAAAGGTCCGTTTCTGTGCTGTACATCTCTATGACTCTATCTCTATAATGATTTCACATACTCCTGAAATTATGGTGCCTAGAACTGGACAAAATACTCTAGCTGCATTAGAATCAATCCTTTACACAGATTTAACATAACTTCCTGGCTTTTGTAAGCTTCACCCTTATTGGTAAAGCTAAGGATGCCTTATGCTTTATGTGTTATTTTAAAAATATTTTAATGTCATTTATTTTATATTTTGGATTTTGATCTAGTGGCATGTGAAATTTAGTATGTGTTTATGAGAGGGTTTATTCGAATAACCTGTCAGGCTTTCTGGAGCAATGATTTTGTTTTTAAAAATATGATATATGAAATTGTTCCTGGAGCACTAATGAGTATTTACTTGCATTTGAGGAGTTTTTACAATTATAAATAATAAACATCGAAGAACAGACTGCTTCCAATGAAAATGATCAAGTTATTTTTTGCTTAAGGGAAGCACCTATATCTTGAAATACCTTTGTGGTTCAGAATGCAAAAGTCCTGATCAAGGTTAGATCTGTAACACAGCTTCTTCTAAAAATAAAGAGGTAGCTTAGAACTGTAAGAAAAAGGTTACCTCTGTCTAGGCTGTTTAACTTTAAAGTTCCAAACCAGTTTTAAGACCATAAGACCATAAGACATAGGAGTGGAAGTAAGGCCATTCGGCCCATCGAGTCCACTCCGCCATTCAATCATGGCTGATGGACATTACAACTCCACTTACCCGCATTCTCCCCGTAGCCCTTAATTCCTTGTGACATCAAGAATCTATCAATCTCTGCCTTGAAGACATTTAGCATCCCAGCCTCCACTGAATTCCACAGGCCCACTACTCTCTGGCTGAAGAAATGTCTCCACATTTCTGTTCTGAATTTACCCCCTCTAATTCTAAGGCTGTGTCCACGGGTCCTAGTCTCCTCGCCTAACGGAAACAATTTCTTAGTGTCCACCCTTTCAAAGCCATGTATTATCTTGTAAGTTTCTATTGAGTATCTCCCCTCAATCTTCTAAACTCCAATGAATACAATCCCAGGATCCTCAGCTGTTCCTCGTATGTTAGACCTACCATTCCAGGATCATCCATGTGAATCCGTGGGATTCTAACCAAAGTTTTGTTTGGTTAGAATCCTGAAGGGGTTAATTGAAACTGAGAAAATCTAAGCTCAGTTGTCTGAATGCTCAAAGAAACAGCTATCAAACTCTGAAGACCATGAATTGAAAGCAACAGTTAACTCAAACCCCTTAGATGTGATAGAGAAAAAAATGATTGTCTGATGTTTGAGGGATTTAAAGGGGTGTTGCTTGGATAAATAGAATATTGACTTTTACCATGTGTTTCAAAATCTTTCAACTTGCGCTTTATGTCAACAGTTTAGATTATTCAATCTTATCTTCATTTTTCTTGTGTAACAAACTTCTATGTTATGGCTAAGACTAAATCTGGGAAATGCTTGCATTTCAATGAAAGACCACCTTGTTAAATTAAAAATAAAACAAAATATGATTTAGCAGGAGATTTCAGACTTGTCCAATAAATTTCAGACGGGAACAGCATTTGTTATCCTTCCTTTCTAAGTGTCCTGCTACACTCAACAGTTTATGCAAATATACTCTCGGGTTCTTCTGCTTCTGTCCTCTATTGTACCCTTTATGTTATAGCAGGCCTGAAATTTCGATCAAGGTTAGAGACTCTATTTATTAAAATTCAACCCATTTGCCTTCAAATCCATTCTGCATTGGATTTGCCAGAATGGGAGACTCCTGGCTATGAAACAGTTAAGATCTGACCAGGAAACATTGGATCCAGCAGGAGGAAATCCATACCCTTTTTAAGCAATTATTGTGCTGTATTCCGAAGTTTAAATCTCCAGTAACAACAACTAGTCACTTTGACATCTTTTGTGAAAAGTTAAGTATGTCAGGTAAGTATTGACACGGAGGCTTGGTTTGGCTGAGGACAGTCAGGAAGGCAGGTGGGGCTTGATGGAGACAGGTTAGTGGGGGGAGGGGGGTGGCGGGAGGTTATGGCATATGATGTGAGGGGCTGGGTTGTCAGGAAAGTTGACCAGAGCTTAGGGTTTTTAATGAGATGGATCAGGGTCAGAGTGTTGTGTCCAACATTGTGGGGCTGGTAGATTTTGATCCCTAAAGGTGGATTGGTGTTGCTGTGGTGTAGGTTTCTAATAAATTAATATACATCAAAATGGATA
The DNA here is from genome assembly GCF_004010195.1 of Chiloscyllium plagiosum. Taxonomy (NCBI): domain Eukaryota; kingdom Metazoa; phylum Chordata; class Chondrichthyes; order Orectolobiformes; family Hemiscylliidae; genus Chiloscyllium; species Chiloscyllium plagiosum. The sequence continues at coordinate 6,593,616 of NC_057718.1, read as the reverse complement.
ACATTTTATTAACCAGCACTTATGGAACTAGTTGTGTGCTGGTTGATCAAATATTCCGGTTGATTAAGCGGTATGCATAATCAATGTAAAATCACACAGTAAGTAACAGAAATGAAAAGCAGGAGGCAATACACATCACTATTATACTTTATTTATCTCAGAAATCACTTAACTAATAACGTGACCTCACCTTAAATAACACTGACTGGCCAGGAACCTTCCCTCTGGCACAGTCAGCTGACTACTTAGATATCATGAAGATTGCAATAATACTGCAAACTTTACGTATTTAAGGTTTATAATTTTTGCCGGTTTGTCAAGAGAGCCAGTTTATCAATGTGCCAGTTAAAACAAACTTTGCTGTGTTTGAAAGAAGAGGAAAAGCAGATTTCAAACATTTTTTAATTTATTCATTCACAAGGTGTGGTTTTGCTAACAAGGCCAGAATTTATTGCACATCCTTAAATGCCCGGTGCACAATTAAGAATCAATCGGATTGGTATGGTCTGGAGTCACACGTACGGCAAACCAGGCAAGGGCAGAACTTTCCTGCTCTCCAAGGCCGTTTGATTTTTAAAAAACTGTTGACAACTGACATCGTTAGACTCTTAACTGCAAGTTTTATTAAATTTAAATTCCCCTGCCTGCTAAGGCAGGATTTGAGGAGAAAGTGAGGTCTGCAGATGCTGGAGATCAGAGCTGAAAATGTGTTGCTGGAAAAGCGCAGCAGGTCAGGCAGCATCCAGGGAACAGGAGAATCGACGTTTCGGGCATAAGCCCTTCTTCAGGAATTAAAAACAAAGACAACTTATAAGGATCCTAGTATAAGCAGCAAAATAGAAAGTTTCAATCATTTTCCCAACATTATCTTTTACAGTCACTCACTTCCTGAAGAAGGGCTTATGCCCGAAACGTCGATTCTCCTGTTCCCTGGATGCTGCCTGACCTGCTGCGCATTTCAAGGCAGGATTTGAACCTGGACCCTCAGAGCATCATCTGAGCTCTTGGATGAGTTGTCTACTGACAATGTCACTGGGACATCACCTCCCTAATAGTTCTGTGGAGGTGCCTTGCTTTATTCATTCAGAAAATAATTTTGAGTGGTAAATCTAAGTCAGCTTTTCCATGAAAGAATGAGACTTATATAAAATGGGGAGTTAAGTACTGAATATTTACTTAAAGTTGAGTTTTGAAATGAATGGTCAGGGGTTGCTAGTCAGTTGAGATCAGAAGATAAGTCATTCCCAGAAGATGGGCTGTTTTAATAAGCTTGTAAGTAGTTTCCAGGCCATAAGAGCTGGTAGCAATCTCCATGTTTTCAGAATTGGGAAGAAGTATCCAGTCTAACAAAACTAAAAACAAGTCTTAACTTGCTTCAGGGATCTGATGAGAAGAGTTGTAAAGAGTGTTTAAATAAGAAAAAAGCTAAAGCGTTAATTTGGGAATGGTACTTACCTGGGATTGAGTGACTGTAAAAGATAATGTTGGGAAAATGATTGAAACTTTCTATTTTGCTGCTTATACTAGGATCCTTATAAATTGTCTTTGTTTTTAATTTTCCATCATAAACTTTGCTCTTTGTTAAAAGAACATTGGCAGTCTGGAGTGAATATGTTCAGAGACTGACTACTGTCTTACGCAAGCTGCAAAAATAAAACTGATGATCTAACAAGCCAGGTTTCATTCTGTCATCTCATGTGTCCAGTATTACCATCATCCCCAACCATAACTACTGGGTCTAGTGGATAGGGTTGGAGTGTCTATTTGGGGATGGTTTTTGGTTCAGGCCTGGTGCAGACCTTTGGGTGTGGTTTAGTGGATGAGGCTTAGGTCCAGTTTGAGGAAGGAGGCTGTGGTGTTGGTGGAATGGGATGTAGTTTTCCAGATGGGGGGACATTGAGTCCAGTAAGGATAGTGTTGGCTGGATAGGCATTCAGGGGTCAGGTAGAGTCAGTGAGGTGGGAATGGGTGGGTTAGTGTTGAGACAGGAGGGATGGGTAACAGCTCTGGTACTGATCGAGATGTCAGTCCGTGTCAGGGATGGGTGTTGGTTGAATGGATAGGCTGGGGGTCAGATACAGAGTATAGGGTTGGGTTAGAGTGTGAGTCAAGTTAGGGAATGTGGTTGTTGGGGCCAGTGGTGGGGATGGGGGTGGCTGTTGGTGAGGGGTTTGGGGTGAATTGTTGGGTCTGGTGATGGAGAAAGTGAGGTCTGCAGATGCTGGAGATCAAAGTTGAAACTTTATTGCTGGAATAGCACAGCAGGTCAGGCAGCATCCAGGGAACAGGAGATTCGACGTTTCGGGCACAGGCCCTTCTTCGATGGGCAAGTGTGGGGTTAGGTTGGAGCATGTCATGCTGGTCGGGGGAATATCGGACTTCATAAGGTGAAGGGATTGAGAGGTTCCAGATGTCAGGGGATATCATTAGAGACTCAGTGGTGAGATAGGAGCTATTTTTCATAATCAGGAGCTGCAGTCGATTTCTAATCCTCTAACCATTCCGGTAACTATTCGAGTTAAATATATCCGAACCCTATGAATTTTTTGTCTTTAATGGGCTTTATCAGTGGACATGCTGGAGAATTGTCCACTTAAGTGTTCAATTTTTCAGGCATTTCTTCTGGTTCTCACTGCATCAGGCTTTGTGCAGTCCCCTGATGTGTGACTCTGGCCTGCACTGTTACAACCACTATCTCTCCATTGGAACATCTGGGTTATGGACCCTCTATATTCTACTCGCCAAAATTCACACCTCCCTGCAATAAGCTTCATCTGTCACCTGTCCACCCATCCCACTAAACAGTCCCTGTCCTTGTGAAGTTCTACAGCATCCTCTGTACAATACTCAATGTGTCCGAGTCTCGGATTGCCACTATACAGAATGCAATTCGACAATGAGCATGCACCATGAACATGGAGGCTGGGAGAAAGGATAAAAATCACACAACACCAGGTTATAGTCCAACAGGTTTAATTGGAAGCACACTAGCTTTCGGAACGTCGCTCCTTCATCAGGTGACTACCACCTGATGAAGGAGCAGCGGTCTGAAAGCTACTGCTTCCAATTAAACCTGTTGGACTATAACCTGGTGTTGTGTGATTTTTAACTTTGTACACCCCAGTCCAACACCGGCAGCTCCAAATCGGGAAAAGGATGTCACTGATGTGAATATGTACAAGCTCATGTCTTGCATAAACCCTAGCATGGACTGTTTGGGTTGAATGGCCTGTTTCTATGCTATTGACTCTCTTTCTTTGTGTTCGTGAATATGAACTATCATTTGTACTTCGCTGAGTCAGCTGTGACATCCCTCAGGATTTCAAACACCAGAAAGGAGCCACGGGTTAGTTTCTCTTCCAAATAAAGCTGCCTCTTTGTCAGGCGTCACATTTTCAGACAAAGTGTAATAGAACTCTGGGATTCTCTCCCCAGAGAAACAGTTTAGGGTTGGAGCCACCAGAAAATGTCAGGCTGAAATGGGTAGATTTTTGTTCATTTACAAAGGTATGAAGAGATGCAGAGAGAGGGTGAATGGAGTTCAGTTGCAGATCAGCCCAGACTTCATTATATGAAATACAAGAGTGCAACAAAAGTAGTCCATTCAGCCCCTTAAGCCTGTTCCACCATTCAATAAAATCTTGGCTGAACTGACTACTGCATATTCCAGCCTATCCTGGATAAACTTTCACCCTGTGGTTCAAACATTAGAGTTGAAGATCAGAACAATCTTGGCTCCGGATCGGCCTCCTCTTAAATTCCAAGTATCATGAGAGGGCCAATTTCTTCCACTGTTTTTACCTTCAGCTGAATGGGTTTTATTGCTAACAGTGTCCCTTTTAACTGTCATTACTCCAACTCACAAAAGTTGGGATAGTGAAGGGGTTGCTAGCAATCATGAGGATTCAGTTTCACTCACAGCTCTGGACATTGTCACTGGAACGTTTCTCTCAGGTATCTTGCTCTCTCGGATTGCTGCTACATACAGATTCAAAATTCCCTACCTATCATATCACATCCCTTAGTATTCTATCACTGCAAAGATGCCACCACATTTATACTTTCAATTTCAATTGTCATTCCCAGAAACCTGCTCACAAACTCTGTACCGTACTTCCTTGCAGACTCTGCTCAACAACTGAATCACTGGATACACACAACTGTACAAACTAGTATCTGTTGCAGTGTGTAAAAGATAGGATGTAACAGTATAATAACAGCTGAAAAAAACAGAGAACATACCTGGTGAGAAAGATAGTGTATAAAAATATAAGTAACAGGTGGAATATATAACAGGTGTCTAAGTATGGGCCAGATTACACAAACAGGTAAGTGTATAAAAGGCAGGGTGTAAAACAGTCATAGTGTCTAGCAGGAGTGTCTATAAAAGACTTGTTGTACAACAGGCAGGTGTATATTAGTTCATAATGGACAGTGTGTGTAAAGGTGATTTTACCCCCACGGGCATGGTGCATGATAAGTGGTGTTTCCAGTCGCTGGGGTTGACAATGGATGGCTGTCTAAAAGGAGAGTCTGTAACAGGTAACCCTATAAGAAAAGATTGTATAAATGACAGGATATCTAACAGGTGAGGTGTAGAATAGCTAGGTGTGCAAGCAATAGGTCTATATGAGACCAGTCAGCAAGAGGAGAGTGACTAACAAGGAATGTATAACAGGCAGGTTGTTATAATTTGGTGAGTGTATCATAGACAAAGTGAACAAAGGTGAGTGGATAATGGACAGGGCGGATAATGTGCAGGATGGATAATGGGAGAGTGGATAATGGGCAGTGTGGATAATGGGCAGGGTGTATAATGGGCAGGGTGGATAATGGACAAGGTGGGTAATGGGCAAGATGGATAATGGACAAGGTGGGTAATGGGCAAGGTGGATAATGGGCAGGGTGGGTAATGGACAAGGTGGATAATGGACAGGGAGGATAATGGAGAGGGTGGGTAATGGGCAGGGAGGATAATGGACAGGGCAGATAATGGACAGGGTGGGTAATGGGCAGGGCGGATAATGGACAGGGTGGATAATGGGCAGGGAGGATAATGCACAGGGTGGATAATGGACAAGGTGGGTAATGGGCAAGGTGGGTAATGGGCAAGGTGGACCTCTATAAACAGGATGGTCTGCACCTGAACCTGAGGGGCACCAGTATCCTCGGTGGGAGGTTTGCTAGTGCTCTTGGGGGGTGGTTAAACTAACTCTGCAGGGGCATGGGAACCCAGACTGTAGCTTTAGGGTGCAGGACCTGGAGTGTAGGGAGGTTAGGAACATGGCATCAATCTCAAAGGAGGGTGCCTGTAAACAGGAAAGTGGCTTGAAGTGTGTATACTTCAATGCAAGAAGTATACGAAATAAGGTAGGTGAACTTGCAGCGTGGGGTGGTACCTGGGACTTCGATGTTGTGACTATTACGGAGACATGG